>NW_027361741.1:13940000-14277500 GCF_039654945.1 Dendrobates tinctorius | reverse complement strand
AAGCAAAAAACCTGTGTTGCTACTTCCTCTGCCTTTTCCACCTACACCACCAAGTCCACCTCCTCCTTCAGTTGGACCTCTGCCCCCTGGTTGCAGCTTGTCATTTTATTTTGGGTTAATTTTATATTCTTTGAAGTAGTTTCCATACAACTGCATTGCTGCTTCATGTACCGACCTCTGGCTATATTCTGACTACGATTCCCACTTACCCTCAAGACTGAACTGCTGCTCTGTGTACCAACCCCTGGCTACATTTGACTATGACTCCTGCTTATCCTTCCAACTACACTGCTGCTCCATGTACCAACCTCTGGCTATAGCCTGACAACTCTACTTGCTGGTGTTACCCCTAGTGGTTGCAATATCTCTACTCCAACTCAGGTCAGTCCTTAACAAACATACTGCGAGACAGCCACCATCAGTTTTTTAAAGCTGTGTGTCTCCACTAGACAAAATAGTAGCATTTCACAGGCCAGTAATTTGGAAATGGAAATGCTGTCTTTCAGGACCATGCCTCATGGGTGGATAGGGGATATCTCAACTTTCTCTTGAGGATTTGGAGGATGGAAAAGTTGAACACTTCCATGGGACAATGTGGAGATGCTTGGTGACACAGGAGGTGGTGATGCTGTCACATCCTCTCTTTGTGGGGAGTCAAGTGGCCCTCTTGATCATTAGCGGATGGAAGAGGCTGAGACAGCAGCAGAAAAGGGAGCAGGAGGAAGTTCAGATTTGTTTTGGTTTTTAAGGTATGTACTCCACCGCACCTTGTTTTTTGAATTAAGATGCCTCATCATACAGGTGGTGCTCAGGTTCAGAACATTTGTGCCTCGCTTCAGGATCTCAATGCACACAGAGTGAAAACTGTCTCTTGTCGGCAGCGCATTCCATAAAGAAATGTCTTTGGTGTGCTTATTTTAGTGTCACAAAGGGTAGTAGCAGCTGAGGTACTGGCTAAAGAATGCCAGCTGTGCCTTTGCACCCTGCTCCCTCTTTTGTTGTCCTGCTGTGGTAGCATGGCCACCTTCTTTTCCTCCAAACTGCACACATCACTATTATGGCCTCCGCTCAATATGGGGGTCTAGAACCTCATCATCTCCTTCATCATCTTCCATTGATTACTCAGCCATGTCCTTCTTTCCAGTCTGCACACTGCAGAAAGAGGCTGCAATTGGCAGCTGAGTTTTGTCATCATCTGATATGCACTGTGGTGGTTCACTGACCATATGCACTAGCCCTGCCATGTACTTATCCTCCAGCCTAACAAGTGGTCGGGCATCAGTGCACTCAGTCTCTTATACTAATGGAGCATAGCTAAGTGGATGGGTCACAGCTGCATGACTTGGGGCTCAGACTGCTTGACAAGGCAATGAGGTGGAACCCAGATGACCATGGTCCTCAGGTGCCAACTGTGCACTTTATGAAGTGGACCGGGTGGAGGAAAATACAAAGAAAATGGAACTTCTCAGCCATCTAATCTAACACATTTTCAACATCTTGTGGCCTCACCATTCATGTAGTGGTATTCTGGCCTATAAAAGGATGAATAATGTACTGTTTCCTGCATGCACTAGAGTAAGGTATTGTATTTGGCACATAGCAGGTACAGAACGACCTTGTCCTCTCCCTGCATCAGCTACGCCATCATCACCACAGTCACGTCCAAGTCCCTTTTATGATGCTCTCCTCATTTTTGGAAGTTGATTTTCAAAACACTACTTTCAAAGAGATGGTGAAAAAATAGGTTTATTTATTTGCAACACTGCTAGAAAGCTCACAGGATTCCTGAAGAATTATATCTTTAGCCTATCAATGGCCAATGGCTTATGCAGATAATTTTTCCCCCCAGACTAATAGAAAACACACATCAGTCCAGAAAAATTATTTTTGTGGCCCAGAAATGGCAGCGAGACAACTGATGCAACTATTTATATTTGCAAAACTACTACAGTTGTGCCCAAAAGTATTGACACCCCTGCAATTCTGTCAGATAATAGTCAGTTTCTTCCTGAAAATGATTGCAAACACAAATTCTTTGGTATTATTATCTTCATTGAATTTGTCTTAAATGAAAAAACACAAAAAGAATTGTCCTAAAGCCAAACTGGATATAATTCCACACCAAACATAAAAAAGAGGGTGGACAAAAGTATTGGCACTGTTCGAAAAATCATGTGATGCTTCTCTAATTTGTGTAATTAACAGCACCTGTAACTTACCTGTGTCACCTAACAGGTGTGGGCAATAACTAAATCACACTTGCAGCCAGTTGACATGGATTAAAGTTGACTCAACCTCTGTCCTGTGTCCTTTTGTGTACCACATTGAGCATGGAGAAAAGAAAGAAGACCAAAGAACTGTCTGAGGACTTGAGAAACCATATTGTGAGGAAGCATGAGAAATCTCAAGGCTACAAGTCCATCTCCAAAGACCAGAATGTTCCTGTGTCTACCATGAGCAGTGTCATCAAGAAGTTTAAAGCCCATGCCACTGTGGCTAACCTACCTATATGTGGATGGTAAAGAAAAATTGACAAGAGATTTCAATGCAAGATTGTGTGGATGTTGGATAAAGAACCTTGACTAACATCCAAACAAGTTCAAGCTGCCCTGCAGTCCAAGGGTACAACAGTGTCAACCCGTACTATCCGTCGGCATCTGAATGAAAAGGGACTGTATGGTAGGAGACCCAGGAAGACCCCACGTCTTACCCCGAGACATAAAAAAGCCAGGCTGGAGCTTGCCAAAACTTACCTGAAAAAGCCTTAAATGTTTTGGATGAATGTTCTCTGGTCAGATGAGACAAAAGTAGAGCTTTTTGGGCAAAGGCATCAACATAGAGTTTGCAGGAGAAAAAAAGACGCATTCAAAGAAAAGAACACGGTCCCTACAGTCAAACATGGTGGAGGTTCCCTGATGTTTTGGGGTTGTTTTGCTGCCTCTGACACTGGACTGCTTGACCGTGTGCATGGCATTATGAAGTCTGAAGACTACCAACAAATTTTGCAGCATAATGTAGGGCCCAGTGTGAGAAAGCTGGGTCTCCCTCAGAGGTCATGGGTCTTCCAGCAGGACAATGACCCAAAACACACTTCAAAAAGCACTAGAAAATGGTTTGAGAGAAAGCACTGGAGACTTCTAAGGTGACCAGCAATGAGTCCAGACCTGAATCCCATAGAACACCTGTGGAGAGATCTAAAAATGGCAGTTTGGAGAAGGCACCCTTCAAATATGAGGGACCTGGAGCAGTTTGCCAAAGAAGAATGGTCTAAAATTCCAGCAGAGCATTGTAAGAAACTCATTGATGGTTACCGGAAGCGGTTGGTCGCAGTTATTTTGGCTAAAGGTTGTGCAACCAAGTATTAGGCTGAGGGTGCCAATACTTTTGTCTGGCCCATTTTTGGAGTTTTGTGTGAAATGATCAATGTTTTGTTTTTGCTTCATTCTCTTTTGTTTTTTTCAAATTAAATGAAGATAATAATACCAAAGAATTTGTGTTTACAATCATTTTCAGGAAGAAACTGAGTATTATCTGAAAGAATTGCAGGGGTGTCAATACTTTTGGCCACAACTGTATATCACACACAGCAGTCTTGAAAAAAATATTTGTTTGACCTACTAATGGCAATGAGAAGGCTAAAGCAAATTATTTATATATCAGACTGTTAGAAAACACACACTAATCAAGAGAAATAATTTTGGGGGCTTAAAAATGGCAAGTAGTTGGCTAATGTCAATTAGTTATTGTCCAGACTAATAAAAAAAAACACACACCAGTCCAGAAAAAGTATTTTTGGGCCCTGGGAATGGCAACAAGATGGCTGATGCAATATATTCATTCGTAAAAATACTAGAAAGCATACACCAGTCCAGAATATTTTTTGAGGGGGCTACAGATGGCAACGAGACAGCTGATGCCAATTATTTATTAACCAGACTAATAAAAACACACACCACTCCAGTAAAAGTTTTGTTGTGTCTTATAAATGGCTATGAGATGCCTGATGTAAATTATTTATTTGCAACACTACCAGAAAACACACAGAATTCCTGAAAAATTATTTCTTTGGCCTATAAATGGCAGTGAGGTTACTGATGCTAATTATTTATTTCCCAGACTAATAAAAAACACACACAAGTCGACAAGAATTATTTTTGGGGCCTAGAAATGGCAATGAGATGGATGATGCAGTATATTTATTTACAAAACTACTAGAAAACACACAATGGTCCAGATAAATTATTTATTTGGCTTATGAATGGCAACGAGATGGCTAGTGACAATTTTTGTTTTTGCCAGACTACTAGAAAACATACAGTGGTCCATAAAAATGATTTCTTAGTACTACTAATGGCAATGAGATTGGTGATGCTAATTATTTATTTCTCAGACTACTAGAAAACACACAGCGGCTTAAAGTAACAGTACTTCTACAGGTGGGGGGTGCAGAGTATACGCAGTGGCTTACAGGATCATACTCCCAGAGGCAGTGGGGTACAGAGCACACATAGTGGCTTAAAAGACAGCACTCCCACAGGCAGGGAGTGCAGAATACATACAGCGGCTTAAAGGATGGTACTCCCACAGACAGGCATGGGGGTGAAGAGAGTACACACAGCTGCTTAAAACACAATACTCCCACAGATATGGATGCAGAGTACATACAGTGTCTTAAAGGACAGCATTCCCACAGGTGGAGGGGTGCAGAGTAGACACAGTGGCTTAAAGGACAGTACTCCCACAGGTGATGGGGGTGGGTGCAAAGTACACACAGCGGCTTAAGGAATTGTACTGCTACAGGCAAGGGGATGCAGAGTACACACAGTGGCTTGAAAGACAGTACTCCCAAAGGTGGGGGGTGCAGAGTAAACACAGCAGCTTAAAGGACAGTAAGCCCACAGGCAGAGTGGGTGCAAAGTACACACAGCAGCTTAAAGAAAAGTACTCCTACAGGTGGAGGGGGTGCAGTGTACACACACAGTGGCTTTTAGCATAGTACTAGCACAGTATTACCTACTGCCACAGATATAGGTTGTAGAGTACATACAGCATTTTTTTGCAGAGTACACAGTCACAATCAGTCCCTCACACCAACTGCATCCTATCCCTACATTAATGAGAGCATAAGGCAGTGGTCCTCATGATCTTGCCTTTTTACAGGCTGATTCACATGCTGCACTGGACAAATACAGCTATGCCAATACTTGACATGGGAGTGATGGCTTTGGAAGTGCCCACATTCTGTAAGCTTGTTGATTGGCTGCGCTGCAGCCTTTCAACTAACTTTATTAGACTGGCAAACCCGAACAGGAAACAGGACATACTGTAAATGGTCTGTGATTGGGGTTTGGTACCTTACACTAGGTGTCCAGTATTTGATAGTTGTTTTTAGGAAAGTTGATGTCTCTTATTCTATTATTCATTAGGTCAGGACCACTTGCCTAATTTTTTGAGCTTTATCTACTCTTCTGGCTTGACATTAAACTGACTACCTTACCCATATAATATTTGTATTCTTTTTACTATTTTGCACTTAATCTGGTCCATTGGGGTTGGTGAAATTTAGATCTTGATCTCAAGATGAGATTTGTGTATTTCCTGCTTCTTTTTAGTATTCCAGGTCTGCAGGAGCTGTAATAAAATGCATTTCATTGCTTTTTCCACATCATCCAAACACAATCTCCTTTTGTCTCCACACATTTGTAGCAGGGCCTGGTTTAGGTCAAAAACATTGCACTAATATCCAGAAATAAGCAGGAGCTGCGACTGTGATGCTCTACCATACGTATTTCTAAAGATCCAGTAAAATCTAAACATTTATTTTCAAACAATAGCAAGATAAAACAATAAAGAGCTGAAATGGCGGCTCTCTTTTGCCCTGGTTTGTCTTAGCATTCCAATGAATGAATGTACCTCAAATACAGCACATTTTCAGTATATAACATATTATGCCATAATAAACAACATTGGTTCTGCTCTTTAACCCCTTTCTGACATCTGACATACTATCCCGTCCATGTGCTCTAGGCCCGTATGCCCATGCACAGAATAGTACGACATTGCGATCAGCCGCGTTCAGCTGATCGCGACCGGGTGTCAGCTGATTCTCACCTGGCACTTTAACCCCCAGCACATTGCGATCAAACATAATTGCAGCGTTCCAGGAGCAGGCAGAGGGGCTGTCAGCTGTGACATCCCCTCTGCCTTTGGATCGGAGACCCCACGGCATAACATGGGGTCCCGATCGCTGCCATGGAGACCCGGAGTTGTTATGATGACATCCGGGTCACCAGGCCTGAGAGACTTCTTGTCATGCGCAGTGCATGTCAGGAAGTCTCACAGGTCAGTGCACAGAAGCTATAGAAGCGATCAGGCTGCACAAAATGAGTGTCTCATAGTGGGACAGAGTATAAAGGTAAGAATTAAATAAAAAAATTAAAATAATTGTAAAAATATTTTTTAAAAAAATAAAAAAATTATTATTTTCCATCAATAAATAAATATTTGAATAAAAAAATCTAAACAGTAAAAGTACACATATTTAGTATCACCACGTTCGTAATGACCCATCCTATAAAACTGTCCCACTAGTTAACCCCTTTAGTGAACACTAGTAAAAAAAAAACAAGGCAAAAAACAATGCTTTATCATCATACCACCGAACAAAAAGTGGAATAACATGCAATCAAAAAGACAGATATAAATAGATATATTACCACTAAAAATGTCATCTTGTCCCGCATAAAACAAGCCACCATACAGCTCCATCACTGGAAAAAAAAAAACTTATAGCTCTTAGAATAAAGGGATACAAAAATAATTATTTTTTTTATAAAATTGTTTTTATTATATAAAAGCGCCAAAGCATAAATAAGATATAAATGAGGTAATGGTACTTAAATGAGGAATAAAACTGCTTTATCAATTTTACCACACGCGGAACGTGTAAACACCCCCCCCAAAAAAAAAGAAATTCATGAATTCCTGGTTTTTGTTCATTCTGCCTCACAAAAATCTGAATAAAAAGCGATCAAAAATTGTCATGTACACAAAAATGGTATCAATGAAAACGTTAACTCGTCCCACAAGAAACAAAACCTCACATGACTCTGTGGGTCAAAATATGGAAAAAGTGTAGCTCTCAAAATGTGGTGATGAAAAAGCTATTTTTTGGAATAAAAAGCGTCTTTTAGTGTATGACAGCTGCCAAACATAAAAACCCGCTATAAATAGTAAATCAAATCACCCTTTATCAACCCTTAGTTAGGGAAAAATAATGAAATAAAAGTATTTATTTCCATTTTCCCATTAGAGTTAGGGCTAAGGTTAGGGCTAGGGTTAGGGCTAAAGTTAGGGTTAGGGTTGGAGCCAAAGTTAGAATTAGGGTTACGGTTGGGATTAGGGTTCCAGTTGGGATTAGGGTTAGGGGTGTGTTGGGTTTAGGGTTGGAGTTAGAATTGGGGGGTTTCCACTGTCTAGGCACATCAGGTGCTCTCCAAACGCAACATGGCATCTGATCTCAATTCCAGCCAATTTTGCATTGAAAGTCAAACTGTGCTCCTTCCTTTCCCAGCTCTGCCATGTGCCCAAACAGTGGTTTAGCCCCACATAAGGGGTATCAGTATACTCAGGACAAATTGGAGAACAACATTTAGTGTCCAATTTCTCCTGTTACCCTTGGGAAAATAAAAAATTGGGGGCAAAAAGATCATATTTGTGAAAAAATTAAGATTTTTTACTTTTACAGCTCTACATTATAAACTTCTGTGAAGCACTTGGGGGTTCAAAGTGCTCACCACACATCTAGATAAGTTCTTTAGGGGGTCTATTTTCCAAAATGGTGTGGGGGTTTCCACTGTTTAGGCACATCAGGGGCTCTCCAAACGTGACATGGCGTACGATCTCAATTCCAGCCAATTTTGCATTGAAAAGTCAAACGGCGCTCCTTTCCTTCCGAGCTCTGCCATGCACACAAACAGTGGTTTACCTGCATATATGGGGTATCAGTGTACTCATAACAAATTGTACAACAACTTTTGGGGTCCAATTTCTCCTGTTACCCTTGGTAAATTAAAACAAATTGGATCTGAATGAAATTTTTTGGGAAAAAAAATTAAATGTTCATTTTTTTTAAAACATTCCAAAAATTCTTGTGAAGCACCTGAAGGGTTAATAAACTTCTTGAATGTGGTTTTGAGCACCTTACGGGGTGCAGTTTTTTTATTATTCTTTATTTCAAGGCTCACAATGAAATCCAGGTTAACATAATTGAAACCAGACAAGTAGACGAATACAAGCAATACTACTTAACTCCCGACCAAGACAATCGTCCACAAGTCCTTAACATCCTGGGAGTCGGTAGTAGAGGTCAATTCGGAGGGTTTTTCATTTTTAAACTTTTAACAAACAGTATATGAAATAAAAGACAGAGCAGAAGAAGAAGGAGAGCAGTTGAAGCGAAAAAAGAGAGTGGGGGGAAATAAGTAATGGAGCCAAGAGAGGCAAAAAAAAAACAGGGGGTGGGAAGGAAAAAACGAGGGGGTAAGGGAAGGAGTACCCACCCGACCAAGTCCACCACTCAACCTGATGCTTTCAGTTAACCTCAGGGGGGTTTGTCACCAGCATTAGATCACAATACTTACTAGAGCTTTGAAAATCCATCCATCTAAGCCAAGTAGCCCAAAACTTTGGGTATGATTCATGTATGGATGAGGTGAGGCCCTCCATATACATAATTTCATTGACTTTTGCGATCCACTGAGTTATGGTTGGAGGAGAGGGCTCTTCCATTTCTCCGGGAAGCAAGCCCTCGCAGCCATTATCAAAAGTTTCAACAGAGAAGATTTATAGATCCGGAGAGGGATTTCATTATGTTGGCGTAGTATCAGAGCCGGAGTCAACTTTTTGGAACAGCCTGTAACCCGACAAATAATTTCCCACACCTCAGTCAAAAATGATTGTAAAACGTCACATTGCCAGTAAATATGAAAAATTGTGCCCTCTGCCCTTCCACACCTCCAGCAGTTGAGGTCAATATCCGGAAATATG
The DNA here is from genome assembly GCF_039654945.1 of Dendrobates tinctorius. Lineage (NCBI taxonomy): Eukaryota > Metazoa > Chordata > Amphibia > Anura > Dendrobatidae > Dendrobates > Dendrobates tinctorius. The sequence goes on along the minus strand of NW_027361741.1, from coordinate 14,268,452 downwards.
GTGTGCAACCTCGACGGCACTCTGTACCATCTGGACAGAATCTTATAGCCAGCCTCCTGGAACCTAGAACTAATCGAGGCACAGTGTACAAGGGTAAAAATTTGAGTTCTCTGATCTTCCGTAAAAGAAATATTTAAATCTCTCTCCCACTGTGCAAGGAAAGAATGGGGCGACCGGCTCCGGGGGTCCATCAGCACAGAGTAGGTTTTAGCTAAGGTGTGTCTGATTGGGCCCGGGCTATTACATAAAAGCTCAAATTGGGTTTTGGGTCATCTAAATTAACTTTTAGGGGGAAGGCTGCTGAAAAAGTCGGTAAGTTGCAAACACCTCCAACTGCCCAGGGGTATTGGATCTGTTTTGGTGGTAACGCCACTCAAAGAAGGCCAGGAGGCTCCCTCTCCCCAGTTTTCTACTCTATCCATCCCCGAATCTATCCACAGATGAAAAATAGAGTCCGAGCGGCTAGGGACAAATTTAGGATGACTCAACACTGGAGTGAGAGGAGAAGCCTCTAGGAGTAAATGTAAACGGACTAGTGCTGTATTGCAGTATTTTAAAGTGGATCCAATAGTCGGATGGGATTTGATTTACTCTGGGGCTGAAAGTAAAACCCATGGGAGGGTCTTCAATGGGGTCAGGCAAAAACTTTGTTCTATTTGAACTCATGCCTTATTGTGACCATTTCTGCACCAGTCTATCATTCTAGCTAGGTGGCCTGCCAAGTGATACATTTTTAGGTCTGGAAGCCCCACTCCCCCCAACCTCTTGGGTCTGCAGAGAACCTCCCTCTCTAGTCTAGCAGATTTTTTCCCCATATAAATGAGACTTGAAAGGACCCTAATTTTCTAAAAACGTTAGCTGGGATATTGATGAGGAGAGCCTGTAGAATATACAGGACCCTCGGTAATAAGTTCATCTTAAAAATTTGGCATCTGCCAAACCAGGTGAAGGATATCTTGGACCACCAATCACAGTCTGCTTGAATAGATGTTAAAAGGCTAGGGAAGTTCCATTGATATACAGTAGAGGATTGATGTCTGCAGATAGTCTTTCTCCTAAATATTTCAGGTGTTGAGTAGCCCATTTGCAACTGAAGGACTTCTGTAAAGATCTTACAAGTTCCGGGGAAGAATTAATATTAAGCACCTCAGATTTTGAAAAATTAATATTGAAATTAGACAATTGGGCATATGTTCTGAATTCATTCATTAGGTTAGGCAGGGAGATTTTAGATGAGGTAACGAAGAAAAGAAGGTCATCAGCGTATGCTGTTACTTTATAAGTGTTTTGAAGTACATGAATACCCGAGATATTGGGGTTGGCGCTAACATGTCTAAGAAAGGGTTCAAGGGTGAGGATGAAAATGAGGGGGGACAGAGGGCATCCCTGTCGTGTGCCATTATAAATATAAAACGGGTCTGAAAGTGAATCGTTCACATGGACCCTGGCGGAAGGGACTGAATATAGAGACAGGATCCACTGGAGCATCCTTGTTCCCAGACCCAGGTGAATGAGGGTCTCTTCCATGAAAACCCAATTGACGCTATCAAATGACTTCTCTGCATCAGTGGATAAGAGGATTGATGGGACATTCCGGGGTGTAGCATGATGAATTAAGTTAATAAACAATAGTATTATCTCTGGCCTCTCGGCCTGGCATAAATCCAGCTTGGTCCGGGTGAACGATTCCTGAGAGAAGGAGAGCAAGTCTAGATGCAAGGATCTTGGCAAAGAGTTTTACATCAACATTTAACAGGGAAATGGGGCGGAAGCTAGCACACTGGGTCGGGTCTTTCCCTTCTTTATGTATCACCGCAATATGGGCTCTCAGAGAATCTGGATGTGGGGGGTTATTTTTAGACATTGAATTAAAGGAGGCTAACATTCCCGGGATTAGTAAATCTCTGAATTTTTTGTACTAAAGGGCTGGGAAGCCGTCGGGACCTGGTGCCTTACCCGTTTTAGAGGCAGAAATAGATGAGTGCACTTCTGGTTCTGTTATGGGTTCCTCCAGCATCAAGATATCACTGGAGATCAACCTTGGTAAACCTGCCTTTGCAATATATTTCTTTACACGGGAATGAAAACCGAGCAAGGCGGTGGCAGGATTTTTATTATCTGAGTAGTAAAGGGGCGCATAAAATGTCTGAAAGGCTTTAGCAATGTCATGAGACGATTGGACACGTTTAGCATGGGCGGTGGAGAATATTTCTAGAATGTAAGACCTAGCTCTTTGCTGTCTTAATGCTTTTGCGAGGGATTTGCTACATTTGTTCCCATGTTCGTAGTAGTGTCGTCTACAACAGGCTAGAATCCCCTTGGCCTTTTTATTAAGAAGGTTACTCAAATCATCTCGCACCTTAATGAGTGCAATTTTTGCAGCTTCTGTAGGAGAAGTTTTATGGCTTGTTTCCAGTATTTTTAATTGGGTCAGAAGGGCATCAAGATCGGCCTCCCTCTCCCTCTTCCGCCTCGCCCCATGTTTTATCAATACTCTTCTGAGCACGCATTTATGAGCCTCCCAAACAGTGTTTGGAGAAGTATCAGCAGATTTGTTTAGTTCAAAAAATTCTCTCAAGGTCTGGAAAATCTCCTGAGTAACCATAGGATCATCCAGGAGAGAGGAGTTTAGTCTCCACTGCCATTGACGGGAGACAGAGGAGGGCAGGGCAAGCACGATAGTACAGAGCGCATGGTCCGAGAAGGTAATGGAGTTTAGGTCAGTCTCCTGTTTCTCAGAGATATCTTTGTGGTGTACGAATAGTCTAGTCTAGAATAAGAGTCATGGACTGACAAGTAAAAAGAGAAGTCCCTTTCCGATGGGTGTAGTAGTCTCCAAGTGTCGATTAGTTGGTGATCATGTAATGTCCTTCTAAGTCTACGTAGTGCTGCTAGGGAATGAGATGAAGCTCCAGAAGATGTGTCCACTGATGGGTCAAGTGCAATATTGAGGTCGACCCCCCCAGGACCAGAGTACCCTCTGAGAACTCGGCAATAGAATCCAGGAGACTCGCCAGTGCAGAGACCTGTCCGACATTAGGTAAATACACAGAGGCAAGACTAAAGATGTGGGAAGCTATTGTCACCTTTATCAACGTCATTCTACCCATGTTATCCGTGCGAAAATCCATAAACTCCCATGGGAGAGCCTGGGAAATCAGGATACCCATCCCTCTAGATTTTGAGTCAGGAGAGCAGCTCTGATACTTCTCTGGGAACCAATGAGAAGATAGTTTGACTGGCTTGGCAGGGCTCGCATGTGTTTCTTGCAAGAAAGCGATTTGGATATGGGACTTTCTCAAAAAATTTGTCAGAATTGCTCTCTTGCCTAAACTATGCAATCCCTTTACATTATGTGAGCCACACTTTACCTCCATTGGGATGGCATGAGGCAGAGTGAAAGCAGCTGTGGGTCCCCTTGTGTGTGGGGGGAATGGGCAGGTGGGAGGAGGGGTTAAGGTAAGAAGGGAGTAGATAGGGGGAAAAGAAAAATACAAAAATAGGGAAAGAGAGTAGAAAGTATTTAATGCGAAACGCTAAAAAGAAGAATGGAGGAAAATTCCTCCACCAGTAGTACTGGTGAGCTCTCCGCACCCCGAGCAAGACAAGGTCAAAGAACTACCTAGCAAATCCAAATTGGACTTGCAAGTACTTTGGGGAACACAGAAAGCTTTGAGGCAGTGCCCCGACGGACAAAGGACATAAGAACATACATTAACTGAGCAAGATAAGATAAGATAATACTACTCACCCACAAGAACCCAACCCCAGTTTGGGAAATATAACCTCAGGGTTCATCAAAATCAAAGAGTATACAATTCTATCAGTCATAACAGGGGGGAGAAGGGAGGGGGGGAACCAAGATAAGTTTACACATGGGTATATTAAACTCAGGCATTTTAGATGAACAAAAGCATATAAGCCGCATCCCCATGGGACAGGATCCCAATAATTCCCTCCAAGTCTACCTCATCAGACAGGAGGGGGAACCTAATAATAGCCATATAACATTTGCAGCAGAGTGTCAGATGGAGGCCTCAGGGGGAGTGGAGGTCATCACAAAATCAGCTTTCTCCTTTTCCTGCACATGGGAAGATTGTCTGCCCCTATTCCTCCTCTCCCTCTGAGGTAGCGGCTGAGGATGCTCAACTTGTAGCCAATTTGGTACAGGGAATAGTGATATGTCCAAACATTTGAACAAATCCTTGAGCTCATCCGTGTATTTAAGGGTGAGGACAAAGCCCTCTCTCCGTATGATTAGATGGAATGGGTGGCCCCACCAGTAAGTGGCTCCAGACTCCTTGACCTTTTGCAGTAGTGGCCAAAGCAGACGTCTCATAAACAAGGTGCAAGCTGAAATATCCAGAAACAAATGGATCTCCACTCCCTCCAGGGAGACCGGCCCAGATGTTCAAGCTTTATGTATGATACTCTCCTTCTCTGAGAAGTAATGCATTCTGCACAGAACATCTCTGGAGTTCACGTTGGAAGGTGGCCCCTGACGTGTGACTCTATGGATTCTGTCAAACACAGAAGGAGTCTCTGGCGCTCTTTGCATAATTTGGTTAAAGATGGCCGTGACTTTGTGAGATAAGGTATCCATGGTGACGCTCTCAGGTATACCTTTGAGGCGCACGTTATTGCGTCAACCACGATTCTGCTGGTCACCCTGCATATGAGCTTGTGATGATGAGAGCTCCTGCTCCAGAGAAGACAGCCTCTCAGATAGTGATGCTGTAGCCTCCTCAACTGAAGCCGTGCGAGCGGATAGTGTGTCCATATCATTTCTAAGGGTTGAAACTGCCCTTTTCTGTGGAGCTTCTATCCTAGCTATCAGGGAGTCTATGTCTGCTTTAGTAGGGAGGGCTTTGATCAGCTCCTGCAGGCTGTGGACGTCAGACTGGGAGACTGCATGGATGGGGCTGCAGTGTACTGTGGCATTGCCTTCTGCCTGGGCCTCTCCCTGCCAATCTCCACCAGCTTTATCTCCCTGGTCTGCAGCATTCATGATGTGCACTAAATCTGGACTTCGGTGGGGGGGTTGAGTCACCCTCCCCAGGTGAGACCCAAGCACTCCTTCCCTGACTTCCCACAGACTTCTCCTCTGACATACCTTGTGGTCTCACAGTGCTGGATGCCATTGCTGAGGCTGTTGCTGGCTTCCCCTTTGGCATACTGCTCTGCGACATGCGGGTCAGGGCTGTTTCTTTGTGGTGTGAAGGGACCTGAGTGTTGCTGGAATCAGTTCCCCTTCTTCTGGAAGCACACATGGATCCTGTGGGTGAGTTAAAGTGAAGTATATTCTCCCTGTCCCTGGAGCAATAGGAAGCAGCTTCTTCACTCCATCACAGCTAAGCAGGTTTAAGAATGGTCTCACTTTTGGGTATTTTCTATCATATACACCCCTCAAAGTGACTTCAAATGTGATGTGGTCCCTAAAAAAAAGGTGTTGTAAAAATGAGAAATCACTGGTCAACTTTTAACCCTTATAACTTCCTAACAAAAAAATAATTTGGTTCCAAAATTGTGCTGATGTAAAATAGACATGAGGGAAATGTTATTTATTAACTATTTTGTGTGACATATTTCTCTGTTTTAAGGGCATGAAAATTCAAAGTTGGAAAATTGCAAAATTTTCTAAATTTTTGCCAAATTTCCATTTTTTTCACAAATAAATGCAAGTAATATCAAATAAGTTTTACCACTATCATGAAGTGCAATATGTCACAAGAAAACAATGTCAGAATCACCAGGATCCATGGAAGCATTCCAGAGTTCTTACCTCATAAAGGGACAGTGGTCAGAATTGTAAAAATTGGTCTGGTCATTAACATGCAAACCACCCTTGGAAGTAAAGGGGTTAAAATCAATATGACAGCAATAGCAATACCTGCATCTGTAAGGAATGCCCAATTATAGATTGCCACAATTTAAGCAGAGGATTGATAATAATAGCATTGTACAACTCGACATTCTAAGCAGACTACTTATGATGTGCTTGATTAACTACAATGATCTGGATCTCATTGATAATCTACAGTCAATGACTTTACCTTGCCTTGGCTAATGTACAGTATATCATATAGATGCTCTGTATGTTCATTATAAAAACATACAGTATTTTCCTGTTATTTGTCATGTCTCTCCAGGAAACCTACACCGGAACATTGATTAAATGTTGCATTTTTCACACCATCCTCCGAGGCAACATTCTGGCTGCAGATACATCTTTCACTTCCCGGGGTCATTAATGTCACACATCACACTGAGATCCTGTGGTTTTCTAGTGAATGAAATGTCTTACAGGCTATTTCTTTGGACATTGAAACCAATGGGTTTTTTATTTTAGAATCCCAGCCTGGGGTGTTTTATGTGCAACTGATGAGAAAGCAAATAGGACTTCGAAAGCATCATCAGTCCTGACTGTACAATTCCTTAGCAGGTCTACAGATTGGAGAACTGCCACAATGAAAGACTGCGGGACACATTAAGCAGCTTTCTCCAATGTTTCCAGGAGGTCAAACTACTTTGTAATGTAATGTACCAAGAAGAGTTGTGTAAAATGATAGCCCTGACAAGTGCAACAAGCAATATTTTCACTACACCATAAATCACTTTAAAGATATTTCTGAGGTTAACTCTAAAATATCTTATGGACATCTTTAATATTATCCATAAATTTATATTACTTTACCAGTTCAGCATGTAATATAATTTTATGATTTAATACCATTCATGGATCAGGGCTCAAATTTAGATACTTTTTAACTTTTGCAATAGAAATAACTCATTCAGCTGAAAATCCAAATAAAAAAATAGAATTTTATTCCAGTGCAATTAAAAAATGAATGACATCTTCAATTTCATCCAACTATGTAATATATATTTAAATGTAAATACCAGTTACTGATTTTCTGACTAAACCAGTCCTTAACTACGGATCAATGACTAAGTACTGGCTTACAGTCAGAAATGCATAGGAAATACACTCACTGGCCACTTTATTAGGTACACCTGTCCAACTGTGTGTTAAGACTTAATTTCTAATCAGCCAATCACATGGCGGCAACTCAGTGCATTTAGGCATGTAGACATGGTCAAGACAATCTCCTGCAGTTCAAACCGAGCATCAGTATGGGGAAGAAAGGTGATTTGAGTGCCTTTGAACGTGGCATGATTGTTGGTGCCAGAAGGGCTGGTCTGAGTATTTCAGAAACTGCTGATCTACTGGGATTTTCACGCACAACCATCTCTAGGGTTTACAGAGAATGGTCCGAAAAAGAAAAAAAATCCAGTGAGCGGCAGTTCTGTGGCCAGAAATGCCTTGTTGATGCCAGAGGTCAGAGGAGAATGGGCATACTGGTTCGAGCTGATAGAAAGGCAACAGTGACTCAAATTTCCACCCGTTACAACCAAGGTAGGCAGAAGAGCATCTCTGAACGCACAGTGCGTCGAACTTTGAGGCAGATGGGCTACAGCAGCAGAAGACCACACTGGGTACCACTCCTCTCAGCTAAGAACAGGAAACTGAGGCTACAATTTGCACAAGCTCATCGAAATTGGACAGTAGAAGATTGGAAAAACGTTGCCTGGTCTGATGAGTCTCGATTTCTGCTGCGACATTCGGATGGTAGGGTCAGAATTTGGCGTAAACAACATGAAAGCATGGATCCATCCAGCCTTGTATCAATGGTTCAGGCTAGTGGTGGTGGTGTCATGGTGTGGGGAATTTTTTCTTGGCACTCTTTGGGCCCCTTGGTACCAATTGAGCATCGTTGCAACGCCACAGCCTACCTGAGTATTGTTGCTGACCATGTCCATCCCTTTATGACCACAATGTACCCAACATCTGATGGCTACTTTCAGCAGGATAATGCGCCATGTCATAAAGCTCGAATCATCTCAGATTGGTTTCTTGAACATGACAATGAGTTCACTGTACTCAAATGGCCTCCTCAGTCACCAGATCTCAATCCAATAGAGCATCTTTGGGATGTGGTGGAACGGGAGATTCGCATCAGGGATGTGCAGCCGACAAATCTGCGCCAACTGTGTGATGCCATCATGTCAATATGGTCCAAAATCTCTGAGGAATGCTTCCAGCACCTTGTTGAATCTCTGCCACGAAGAATTGAGGCAGTTCTGAAGGCAAAAGGGGGTCCAACCCGTTACTAGCATGGTGTACCTAATAAAGTGGCCAGTGAGTGTATATATTACATAGCTGGATGAAATTGAAATGTCATTCATTTCCTAATCACAGCCTTTTTGGCTGGAGGAGTTTTTTTCTATTGGAGCTAAAGTATATAGCGCTAAGTCAAGCAGGAGTGGCTTCTCCCTTGCCGTGGATCTCAGTCATTCAGCAAGGGTGAGCTGGTTGTTCCTATATTTTAACATTTGCACAATACATCTGAGGGACAAATACAGATATATCCATTCCCCTATAGAAATGGAAGGCACTTTGTATTAAACGTAATATGAATCTGTCACCTCATTTTTGGCCTATGAGATGCGGCCACCGCCATCAGGGGCTTGTCATTCTGTAATGCTGTAGATAAGCCCCCGATGTAACATGAAAGATAAGAAAAATGAGTTAGATTATACTCACCCCGGGGTCCGACTTTACTAACCCTAACCCTGACCCTAACCCTAACCCTGACCCTAACCCTAACCCTAACCCTTAACCAAACCATACTTAACCCTAACCCTGACCCTAACCCTAACCCTAACCCTGACCCTAACCCTAACCCTAAACCCCCTTAACTAACCCTAACTTTACCCAAACCCCTAAATTCCATTGTCTAAACTAATGGTAAAAAAAAAACGCATGTGCAAAAAAACGCATACATAAGCATGCCAATGCGCACATATGCTCACCATAGACTTATAATGGGTGTCTTGCTGTAAAAAAACGCATTGCGCGCGCATGCGTTTTTTTGAGGCAAATCGGACGCACAAAAAATGCAACAAGTTGCATTTTGTGCGCCCGAGCGCATACCGCAAAAAAACGCATGCGCGGTAAAACGCGTACAAACGCATGTGTATGCGCACATAAGCGCATCCCATGCAAAGTATAGGAAAAAAAAACGCATGCGCTATTTAGCGCTAAATTACCGTGAAAAAAAAAAACGCAAATGTGAAACCAGCCTAATAGACTTATAGAGCTATTACTGTAACGGCTTACCATAGCAAGTAGGCACAGAGCCCAATTCCTACTCTTAAACTCTGCACATAGTATTCTCTTCAGTGACTGCAATTTCATAAGTAAGTTCACTACTTCCACTATTTGGCAGGAATTGAAGCACTCAGTACTACAGTATGTGCAATAAATGTTCACAGCAGGATCTGACGAATCAGTCATTCAAAACAGAACCAGTCATTCAAAACAGAACCAGTAGTAATAGAGGTTTGACATAAAGAAGTACTGTATTTATCCATTTCACCACTTACCAGGAAGTAGAATTCTTGTTTTCCTTACCTATATTTGTACTTTGTTTGAATTTAGAATCCATCTGGGGTATCAGTATTGATTTACACTATCCTTTGTAAAGCTTTAAAACATGACTTTCTGACGGGATTTTTTCATTTAAAGTGTGTATCTCCTCAATTTGATGATGCTAAACTGAATCTGGAACAGATTTTGCTTTTCATCCGTGCACCTCCAATCAAAAGAAATGCCCATGGTAGTAATGGTGCAATTTTTTCCTTTAACCAAAATGGGCATACACTGCAAAATGTTCAGTTTCTCTGATTTTTCTCTTTATAGGTATATTTTTAAGTAAATTGTTCATTTAGTCTATAAACTTCTGATAACATGTCTCCGAATTTCCAAGCAATAAATTTTGAATTTTTTTTCAATAAAGAAAAATGGTCAAAATTAAAAAAAAACAGTGCTTTCAGAACTCAAATAATGCAAACAAAACAAGTTCATAATCATTTAGAAGCAGCAATACTAATGTTTTAACTCAGGAAGAGTTCTGAAATCAATATTTTGTGGAATAACCATAATTTTTAGAAACAGCTTCATGTGTCTTGGCATGCTTGCCACCAGTCTTTCACACTGCTTCAGGCGCAAAAATTTAAGCAGTTCTTTGTTTGATGGCTTGTGACTATCCATCATCCTCTTGATTACATTCTAGAGGTTTTCAATTGGGTTCAGGTCTAGAGATTGGGCTGCCCATGACAGGGTTTTGATGTGGTGGTCTCTTAATTTTAGCCAGAGCTGTATATATACACAGTAAATTTGTATATATATATATATATATATATATATATATATATATATATATATATACACAGTGGGGAAAAAAAGTATTTAGTCAGTCAGCAATAGTGCAAGTTCCACCACTTAAAAAGATGAGAGGCGTCTGTAATTTACATCATAGGTAGACCTCAACTATGGGAGACAAACTGAGAAAAAAAAATCCAGAAAATCACATTGTCTGTTTTTTTTTTCATTTTATTTGCATATTATGGTGGAAAATAAGTATTTGGTCAGAAACAAGCAATCAAGATTTCTGGCTCTCACAGACCTGTAACTTCTTCTTTAAGAGTCTCCTCTTTCCTCCACTCATTACCTGTAGTAATGGCACCTGTTTAAACTTGTTATCAGTATAAAAAGACACCTGTGCACACCCTCAAACAGTCTGACTCCAAACTCCAGTATGGTGAAGATCAAAGATCTGTCAAAGGACACCAGAAACAAAATTGTAGCCCTGCACCAGGCTGGGAAGACTGAATCTGCAATAGCCAACCAGCTTGGAGTGAAGAAATCAACTGTGGGAGCAATAATTAGAAAATGGAAGACATACAAGACCACTGATAATCTCCCTCGATCTGGTGCTCCACGCAAAATCCCACCCCGTGGGGTCAGAATGATCACAAGAACGGTGAGCAAAAATCCCAGAACCACGCGGGGGGACCTAGTGAATGAACTGCAGAGAGCTTGGACCAATGTAACAAGGCCTACCATAATTAACACACTACGCCACCATGGACTCAGATCCTGCAGTGCCAGACGTGTCCCACTGCTTAAGCCTGTACATGTCCGGGCCCGTCTGAAGTTTGCTAGAGAGCATTTGGATGATCCAGAGGAGTTTTGGGAGAATGTCCTATGGTCTGATGAAACCAAACTGGAACTGTTTGGTAGAAACACAACTTGTCGTGTTTGGAGGAAAAAGAATACTGAGTTGCATCCATCAAACACCATACCTACTGTAAAGCATGGTGGTGGAAACATCATGCTTTGGGGCTGTTTCTCTGCAAAGGGGCCAGGACGACTGATCCGGGTACATGAAAGAATGAATGGGGCCATGTATCGTGAGATTTTGAGTGCAAACCTCCTTCCATCAGCAAGGGCATTGAAGATGAAACGTGGCTGGGTCTTTCAACATGACAATGATCCAAAGAACACCACCAGGGCAACGAAGGAGTGGCTTCGTAAGAAGCATTTCAAGGTCCTGGAGTGGCCTAGCCAGTCTCCAGATCTCAACCCTATAGAAAACCTTTGGAGGGAGTTGAAAGTCCGTGTTGCCAAGCGAAAAGCCAAAAACATCACTGCTCTAGAGGAGATCTGCATGGAGGAATGGGCCAACATACCAACAACAGTGTGTGGCAACCTTGTGAAGACTTACAGAAAATGTTTGACCTCTGTCATTGCCAACAAAGGATATATCACAAAGTATTGAGATGAAATTTTGTTTCTGACCAAATACTTATTTTCCACCATAATATGCAAATAAAATGAAAAAAACAGACAATGTGATTTACTGGATTTTTTTTTCTCAGTTTGTCTCCCATAGTTGAGGTCTACCTATGATGTAAATTACAGACGCCTCTCATCTTTTTAAGTGGTGGAACTTGCACTATTGCTGACTGACTAAATACTTTTTTTCCCCACTGTATATATATATATATATATAATTTGTATTTCTATAGTGCCAACATATTCTGCAGCACTTTACAATTCAATAATAACACTGACTCCTTTCGTTGAAATAAAATTAAAAAGGCACAGTTATACATACCTTTATGCCTAATCCACCGATGCCCATGTCCCCTGGAAAAGAAGAAAAATGATAAACAACCATATCTATCATATCCCTCACCTGTCCGATGTGAAGATAATCCATACTATTCCATGATGACCTGCATAATTTGGAGAGCGCCAGCCGGCTCACACTGACAGAGGAACGTAATCGTTCTTGTCAAACTTTCTCACACATAACTCTGATGAACTTTCTCACAGCAGCTCTGCTCCTGACACTGCAGGAGTGATTATGCTCCTGTGTCAGTGTGAGCTGGCAGGTGGGTAAAGTAGTCACTGATATGACTGCTCTCATGATCATCCAGATTGTCATGGGATAGTATGGATTATCTTCACATCGGACAGGTGAGGGATATGGTTAATATTTTTCTTCTTTTCCAGGGGACATGGGCGTTTGTGCATTAGGTGTAAATGTGAGTATTATTTTTTTGTTATTTTCAGTATTTTACAGGTGATATGGGCTTCAATGCATAAATATTATGTATCAACTGTGCTTTTTATGTTTATTTCAAATAAAAGAGTATGTATCATTATTTCAATTAAAGAATTTTATTCTGGCTGTCTTGTTTACAATCTAGCTTTGGGGTTAGTAATGGGGGCTTCTTATAGGTGACTCTCCTTTACTAACCTCTGTGCTTCATGTCAGCGGCCATAAAACAGCTAACATTAACCCCACAACTATTACCCCACTTCCCACCGCATCAGATCAAGTGAGAAGAGTGGGCAAAGTGCCAAAATTGGCACATTTAATAGATGCACCTTTTCAGGGGAGCTTCAGGCTGCTATTTATAGGCTGGAAGGGCCAATATTCATGGACCCTTACCAGTCAGAGAATACCATACCCCAGCTGTTTGCTTTAGCTCGGCTGTTTATCAAAAATAGAAGAGAACCAATATAATTTTTTCATTTTTTTTATTTATAGCATAGGAGCAAGCTTATGAATACTCCTATCAGCGGCACCTGCTCTCCCTGTTATCAGTGACAGCAGGCATAGGCTGATGAAAGTAGTACTATCTCATCAGCTGACACCTGTGAATGGCGGTAACCTATTTACCATCAGTCACAGTTGACAGCATGGGAATTGCAGATCATTGACCAGCGGTAATGATCTTACTGCCAATCAGAGCCCGTGTTTACCATGCTGTCATGCAAGAATTGCACCGAGGTCACGGCAGTTCAGCCCAGCAGGGAATGCAGCCTCAGTGACTGGAAGTAACCTCGATGATGTCACTGCCGGTCACTGAGGCTGTGCTCACAGCAGTTCAGTCACCAGCGGTTCTCAGCCTGGATGGTCGCATCTTGGCACCATCCAGGTTGAAAACTGATTTTCTCCCAGACATGGATTACGGCATGGTACAGAACGACAGAGAGATGAGGGATATTGTTTTTTATTTTAGCTTTATTACAGGAGAACGAGTGCTTTGGTGGAATAGGTGTTTGGTGAGTATAACTCTGTTTGTTATTTTAACCCCTTAGTGATGGAGCCAATTTGCAGCTTAAATGACCAGGCCAATTTTTACTATTCTGACCACTGTCAGTTTATGAGGTTATAACTCTGGAATGCTTTAACGGATCTTGCTGATTCTGAGAATGTTTTTTGGTGACATATTTTACTTCATGTTAGTGGTAAAAAAAATTTGATATGACTTTATTTATGAAAAAAACTGAAATATGGCAAAATTTTTAAAATTTTGCAATTTTCTAACTTTTAATTTTTATGCCCTTAAATGAGAGAGATATGTCACAAAAAATACTTAACAAATAACATTTCCTACATGTCTGCTTTACATAAGCAGAATTTTGGAACCAAATTTTTTTTGTTAGGAAGTTATAAGGGTTAAAAGTTGACCAGCGATTTCTAGAGTTGAGCGACTTTTGGTTTTTTAGGGTCGAGTTTCGTTTCGTGAAACCCGACTTTTCCAAAAGTCAGGTCGAGCAAGATCGGCCGATTATAGGGAAAAGTCGGGGTCGTCCCGAAACACGAAACCCAATGTAAGTCAATGGGGAATAAAAGTCGGCAGTGAGAGGAGGACAGGAAACACACCAACAGTGCCCATTTGAATGCCAAAAGCATCAATTCTTCTTACTTAAGCTTGTCAACCTTAATTAACTTTATAATACAAGTTACGCACTGAAAAATGGGGGTTATTTGGCTAAAGTTGTGGGGGGGTAGGGCTGGCTCCAGGTTTTCATGTGCCCTGGGCGAAAGAGCGCCCCTTTAACACATACCACAACTCATCATGCTCCGATACGGCAGAGAAATAGCGGTATAGTACAATGAAAAATACTTCACTTTTTACATCTCATGACGAGGCCCATCTATTTCTCCATACAGAATCATTGGTCCCATATAATGTTTGAAACAGTATATGATGAGCTCCACATAATGCTACAGTATATGTTGGTCCCCATGGATGAAGCTCCACTGTCTTATGGACCCAAATAATGCTCCAAACATAATGGGCCCCATTTCTAATGCTCTAGTGTATAATGGGCCCTGTAAATGCTGCTCCAGTGTCTGATGTCCACCTTTGGAATGTTCCAGTGTATGGTGGGCCCCATCTATCATTCTCCAGAGTATAGTGCTCCCCAAAAATTGCTGTCCCAACATTGAAAACAATCAAATAAGTCTCCTCGCTAGGGAATCCCTGTACTAGTCTGGACTCCTCGTCGTCCCCATCTTCCATCTCACTGCACAGTATTTCAACCATGCAAGTGCTGTGATCCTGAGCAAGAAGGGGGGGCCCACTCGTTGGCGACGGCACTGGCACAGGGCCCCTGATAGTACGGTGGTGTGTCTGATGGCGGGTGGGCCGAACCTGCACTTTCATCTGCAGCTTCCTCTTTGTCACCGTGTAAGATGGAACTGTATATGGGAAGGGTAACCTGAGTTTCATCAGGGTCAGATTCAGGCCGTGTAGCGTGCGAGGGGAATGTAGTGGTCTGGGTCAATGTACCAGCAGATTCATCGAGCAGTGGCTGGGCATCAGTGCACTTGTGTCGACCCCAGGAGTACGGTCGCCACAGTGGCATTACCTTCCTCCTAGGGAGTGTGATGTCATGCTTGGGAGCAACGAAGGATCTCTCTAGCAGGTTAACTGATTGGGCGGCGTTATTCCCACGAGTCATGACCCTCCAAACAGCGTTCATGAAGGCAAAGTGTTTGTTTTACGTGGGCAGTATGGTTGCAAAGCTGAACCTTAAAGGAATGTCCAGAAGGGCACCACCAGGAGTGGAGCCTACGGTTAAATTCGACTCCACCTGGGGAACCTCAACCATGCCAGCTACAGAAAAGATGCACACATTGCAAGCTTAATTCCGTTAACGAACGAGACTCCGTCATGCCCCGCGGTCCGAGTCCGGCTTACTAGAGGGACACGTGAGGCTCTGGCACATGAGATTGGCCAATAACTGGTGTGTCATGCCCTTACATGTCCGTGGCTGCATGTGCGCTACACTGAAAAGGCCAGCGTTTGTCGCTTACAGGTGCAGATAACCCGCTGAACAACGTTAGTGATGGGGATCACTGATTACAATTATTACCCGCGAACGATGATTTCCCAGTAAGTGCAGGTCAACCGCAGTTCCGGAATTAGGCCTAACCGTCATTCCTGAAAAAATGAAAAACTTACGTGTGCAAACCACATGTGCTGTAGCTTGCTTAACAGCTCGCCAGCCGTTCTCACGCCCAGTATGGATTACACATGATTGCACAAAGGTGAGAAAGGGTACCGTATCCCCGGATAACATGTATGGATAGCGTACACATTCAAAATATATGACTATACATCAGGAGGCAGGCTCAGACGGTGTTAGGCCCAGTATGGCTTGCATGTGATTGCACAAAGGTAAGAAAGGGTACCGTATCCCCGGATAACATGTATGGATAGCGTACACATTCAAAATATATGACTATACATCAGGGGGCAGGCTCAGACGGTGTTAGGCCCAGTATGGCTTGCACGTGATTGCACAAAGGTGAGAAATAGTACCGTATCCCCGGATAACATGTATGGATAGCGTACACATTCAAAATATATGTCTATACATCAAGAGGCAGGCTCAGACTGTGTCAGGCACAGTATGGATTTTACGGCCCAGACTACACAGCGGAGGAGCAGGGAGAGGTAAAGATTGCAAATGCTGGGGCCCTGCCCAAGCAAGGGGGGCCCACTCGTGGGCGTCGGTACTCACTTGATTGCACTATGAGGGACCCTGTGCCAGTGCCCGCGCCCAAGAGTCGGCCTACCCACCTGTCCAGGGCAACGGCACTCGCACGGTGTCGTGCGCTAGGTGGTGACCCCGGCCATAGGGGGGGAGGCAGCACAGTTAGGGAGTTTTAGAAAGTGGCATATGTTGATGTTGGACATTCAGCTGATGCAAAAGGCAAAATAGGTCAAGTCCCAGGAAGAGGTGGACCAAAGCAAGCCATTTTTCTGTCACCCTATGTGTCATCAGGGGAAGGTGGGACAAAATCCTTGGAACCCCATGCATGGTTCATTTTAATGAAGGTTAGATCATCCACATTTTGGGTTGACAGACGGGTCCTTTTTTCTGTCAGGATTGATCCAGCTGCACTGAAGACTCTTTCCGATAGCACACTTGCAGCTGGGCAAGCGAGCTCCTGTAAGGCATATTGTGCCAATTCAGGCCAGGTGTCCAGTTTAGCGGCCCAATAGTCAAAGGGGAATGACCTGTGTGGGAGAACATCGATATGGGAGGTAAAGTAGTTTGTAACCATAGTTGACAACTGCTGTCTCCTGTCACTTTCCATCGATGCAGTATTACCAGTTGTGTGAGCGGTACTTGAAAAATCAGTCCACAACATTGTCATGAAACCCCTATCTCCAACGCCACTTCTACTGTGTGCACCATGAACACCTCTGCCAAGCTGCCCCCGGCCCGTACGGCTCGTGTGAGAACCATCACCGCTGCTGTGTGCTGGGAATGCCTCAAGCAACCGATTTACCAGAGTTGCTTGTTTATTAGCCAATATTAGGTCAAGGTTCTCCTGTGGCATGATGTTTTGTAATTTGCCTTTATAGCATGGATCCAGGATGCTGGCCAACCAGTAGTCATCATCGTTCATCATTTTGGCAATGCGGGGGTTCCTTTTTAGGATCTGCAAGGCATAATCTGACATGTGGGCCAGTGTTCCCGGTGTCAATGATGCACTGCGAGTGCTGGTTGGAGGAGCACTTTCTGGCAAATCCACATCCCTCCAGTCACGCACAAACCCTGTACCAGACCTTGCCACGCCAACATTTTCACTTGCCCCACGAGATGCATCCTCCTCCCCTAAGTAATCATCCCCATCCTCATCCTCCTCCTCCTCTTCTTCCTCCACCTCGTCAAGGAGAGGTCCCTGAGCAGACAATGGCTGAATGTCATCAAGGATTCCCTCCTCCTCTTCCTCCTCATCAACATTGGCTGCAGACGCCTGCTCCTTAAGGTGCGTCATAGTTTGCATGAGCAGACGCATAAGTGGGATGCTCATGCTTAGGATGGCGTCGTCTGCGCTTACCAGCCGTGTGCATTCCTCAAAACACTGAAGGACTTTACAGAGGTCTTTCAGCTTCGACCACTGCACACCTGTCAACTCCATGTCTGCTCTCAAAGTGCCTGGCCGTGTATCCTCCCACAAATGCATTATGGCCTGCCTCTGCTCGCACAGCCGCTCCACCATGTGCAGGGTGGAGTTCCACCTTGTTGCATTGTCGATAATGAGGCGGTGGTTGGGAAGGTGGAGCAATCGCTGCAGCTTCTGCATACGAACGGAGTGTACAGGCGACCGGCGGATGTGCGCGCACAGTCTTCGCACCTTCTGGAGCAGGGCTGTTAACTCCGGATAATTTTTGAGGAAGCACTGCACCACCAGGTTCAAGGTGTGAGCCAAGCAATGTATGTGGCTGAGTTTTGAAAGGGCTATGGCTGCCACAAAATTACGGCCGTTATCACTAACTACCTTGCCTGCCTCAAGATGTACACTGCCCAGCCATGACTCAGTTTGTCGCTTCAAGTACTCGGCCAGCACCTCGGCGGTGTGTCTGTCGCCCAAACACATCATCTGCAACACAGCCTGCTGACACTTTCCACTAGCTGCTCGATAGGGGGACACCTCGTGTGCAACAGTGGCAGCTGCAGATGGAGTGCTCGTACGACTGCGCTCTGTGGACGAGCTTTCGCTTCTGGAGGAGGAGTAAGAGGGTCGAACGCCTACAGCCAACTGTTTCCTATACCATGGGCTAGGCAGCACTGTCCCACCACCGCTGTCCCCTGTGGACCCTGCATCCACCACATTCACCCAGTGCGCAGTGATGGACACGTAACGGCCCTGGCCATGCCGACTGGACCATGCATCAGTTGTGAGGTGCACCTTTCCACTGACTGACTGCTTGAGTGCATGGACAATGCGGTCTTTTACATGATGGTGGAGGGCTGGGATGGCTTTGCAAGAGAAGAAGTGGCGACTGGGTAGGTCATAGCGTGGTACTGCATAGGCCATGCGCTTTCCACCAACCGATAGGGCATCATCTCATACGAGATTAGTTTGGCAATGTGGGCGTTCAAACCCATTGTACGCGGATGAGAGACTGAGTAATTTCTTGACCTACTCATAGTGTCTGGGAGGGTGAGCTGGACTTGAGAGCTGCATATGGTGGAAGTAGCGGTGGACAGGGCGGACTGAGAGAGGGTTGATGATGGTGATGGAGTTGTTGTTCTTTCTGATGGCCTAGATTCAGTATTTCGCTGATATAACAGTGGGATTCCCTGACTGCTGTGGCCTTGCAACGACACCTCAACGTTTGCTGCTGTGCTAACCGGTGGGCTTACAGTGGGGGAAACAATGTAGCGTTGCTGACTACCTTCTTTGTGATCAGTTGCACATGTGGCACTTGAGGTTTGGTGTTGTGTCCACGCTTGCAAGTGCATGGTGGTTAAATGCAACTGGTATTCACATTTTTCAGATTTTTCCCTCGGCTAAAGGTCTTTGCGCACTTCTTACAGATAACCTTGGCCTGATCATGAGGATTTTGTTCAAAAAAGTGCCACACTGCACTCTTCCTACTTTGGCAGACATTTTGCGGCCTAGCACGCTGTGATCTTTTGACCCTCTGGACAAGCTGTCCAGCAACTCTTTTGATTTTTGGAACCTGTCTTTGGAGTGCTCCGGGCCTGCCAGATAACAGCTGTTGCGATGTCGATGTCTGCTGTGGATGCTCCTCATCTGAGCTATTGGAAGCAGCACCCTCTTCCCCCAATGGATGCCAATCTGGGTCAACAACTGGGTCATCCATCACCTCCTCTTCTATGTCATGTGCACCTTCCTCTGTGTCACCGTGTATGGTGGTATAGTGTGCGGGAAGGGGCACCTGAGTCTCATCAGGGTCAGAATCTGGCTCTGTACACTGCGAGGACAATGTAGTGCTCTAAGTGAATGTACCAGCAGAATCATCTATCAGCGGCTGTGCATCAGTGCACTCCATGTCAGATTCATCTTGGCCTGGGTAATTCACCATTTCACTTGATAATCCAGGCATGGTATGTGAAAACAGCTCCATGGAGTAATCAGTAGTATGGCCTGCGTCATCCTTCAATCTTGGTTGGGGTGAAGGACACAAGGAAAGGTGTGGTTCATGAACATGAGCCTCCAATGACGACTCAGTGCTTTTACTTTTTACAACTTCAGAAGAGGAGGCGATAGAGCTGGAGGCTGAGTCAGCAATGTAAGACAAAACTTTTTCCTGATGCTCTGGCTTTAAAAGCGGTTTGCCAACTCCTAGAAAACTAAGCCTTCGAAGCCTTATGGAGCCAGACGATGACGCAGGCTCAACACCTCCTGCATTCGGTCCTATTTTGCTCTTGCCACTACCATCAGATCCACCACCAACACCATCATAACCAGCTGCCAACCCCCGCCCAATTCCACGGCCTCTTCCACCAGCCTTCCTCATTTTTTGTAGAAATGTAGACAAAATCCAACAAACTATATAGTAATGTAAAACAAGGTACAAGGTGTCTATAGGACAGGGGAGATTTTGAATTTCTGCACACACTTGTGGACACTGGACACTTATGGATTGTGTGAGGCCCACTGAATATCACAGCGCTATGTCACAGGCTCGATGGCACAGGTGTGAAAAAAGTGACTACAGGATAAGGGAGATTTTGAATTTCTGCACACACTAGTGGACACTGAACACTTTTGGATTGTGTGAGGCCCACTGAATATCAGAGCGCTATGTCACAGGCTCGATGGCACAGGTGTGAAAAAAGTGACTACAGGATAAGGGAGATTTTGAATTTCTGCACACACTAGTGGACACTGGACACTTTTGGATTGTGTGAGGCCCACTGAATATCAGAGCGCTATGTCACAGGCAGAAATTGGCTAGTGTATCACAAACTACAAGGTGTATGTAGAATTGGGCAGAATAGGAATCTCCCTAGAGTGTAGGTCTGTAAGAACGGATCAAGTCCTCCACTTTTCCTTCCACAGTGACACACAGATAGCTTCACTGTGGCCGTGATAACAGCCGTTACACAGTACTGAGAGGAGCGTGCACGTTCACGGCTGTCCGGTGTACGTAAAATTGTCAAGCTCCGTGTTTTTTAAGTATACGGACTGACACACGCTGTCTCTCTATAGTTTTGAATGTGATCAAACAGCAAATATATTTAACTGTTTGAAAGGTAGACAAAACTAGTAGGTGCAGGTCTGTAAGAACGGAACATGTCCTCGACTTATTCTCACAGAGTGACACACAGAGAGCTTCACTGTGGCTGTGATAACAGCCGTTACACGGTACTGTGTGAGGAGCGTACACCGCTGTATGGTGTGAAAAAATGCACGCTCAGTACCTCAGCAGGACAAAAAAAAAAATTGGGATTGCTTTTAAAAAAGCAGTTTGCAGAGCAGTGGGTAAACAGCAATGTAGCTGTCAGGAAGCCTTAGAAGGCAGCCTAACAACCAACACCGCTGATCCACCACAATATAGCCTCCCCTTGCACTGCACACACAGTGACTGGTGTGTTGTACAGGCAAAATCGCTAGCAGCAGAAGCAGTTTTTTTTTCTTCTTCCCTGCCTAACGCTCTCCCTACAGAATCATCAGCAGCAACCTCTCCCTATGCTAAGATCGGCAGAAGTAAGATGGCAGTCGGCGTGCACGCCCTTTTATACCCCCTGTGACGCCCACCAAAGCAAGCCAATCACTTGCATGCCCTTCTGAAAGATGGTGGTGACCCCTGCTTATGTCATCACGTTGCCCACAGTGTCCGTGGATCCTGATTGGCTGAAAAAGAGCGCAAAACAAACTTTTGAAACGCTACTTTGGCGCGTAAGTCGCCGACCTCATGGCCGATCTCATCCTAGGGTCGGGTTTCGTTTCATGAAACCCGACTTTGCCAAAAGTCGGCGACTTTTGAAATTTTTCGACCCGTTTCGCTCAACTCTAGCGATTTCTCATTTTTACAACAAAATTTACAAAACCATTTTTTTAGGGACCACATCACATTTGAAGTCACTTTGAGAGGTTAATATGACAGAAAATACCCAAAAGTGACACCATTCTAAAAACTGCACCTCTCAATGTGCTCAAAACCACATTCAAGAAGTTTATTAACTCTTTACGTGCTTCACAGGAACTGAAGCAATCTGGAAGGAAAAAAATGAACATTTAAGTTTTTTTTACAAACATTTTAATTCAGAACCAATTTTTTTTATTTTCAAAAGTGTAAAAAGAGAAAGTGAACTACAAAATTTGTTGTGCAATTTCCCCTGAATACGCCGATACCCAATATATGCAGGTAAGCCACTGTTTGGGCGGACGGCAGGGTTTGGAATGGAAAGAGCGCCGTTTGACTTTTTCAGTGCAGAATTGGCTGGAATTGAGATCGGATGCCATGTTGCGTATGGAGAGCCCCTGATGTGCCTAAACAGTGGAAACCCCCAACAAATGACCCAATTTTGGAAACTATACCCTTTAAGGAACTTATCTAGATGTGTGGTGAGCACTTTGAACCCTCAAGTGCTTCACAGGTGGCATTTATGCATATGTAATCTAAGTACATGTATCAAAGTACTTCTGGCAGTTATAACATGGCAGTTAGACAGGGCAGGAGACAGGTAAGACATTTATATACATCTACTCTCTGTACATTTGGAGTACACCAAATATATACCATATGCATTTGTGTAATTTTTATCCTGGCCGCTGCATTCACACACATCCACCGCCCTGGCATTAACTCTCCACACTCCATCCATATTGGCCCCTCGCTTCTTTCCTCTCCTATGTATAGCACTCATGCTCTTTTCACATTGTTAAATTGCACAGATCCAGCCAGTCCCACCATTCAACACCAGAGACGCTCTCACAAATCACTTAACCATCTGCTCACTCTTTCTATCCTCCTTCTCCTAGTTGCAGGAGACATTGCTCCCAACCCTGGTCCCCCATGTTATAGAAAGTCAAACCCCCCCACTGCTACACTCAGAAACCCCTCTAATCTTATTAATATTCCCTGCATGCCATCTGTCTCTCTTAATTGTGCACTTTGGAATTCTCGCTCAGTGTGTAACAAACTCTCCTTCATTCATGACTTCTTCCTTTCTAATTCTCTTAACCTTCTGGCTCTTACTGAAACCTGGATCCAGCAGTCAGATACTACCGCTGCTGCTGCTCTTTCATACGGGGGGCTACATTTCTCTCATACCCCAAGATCAGACAATAGAGCTGGTGGAGGCGTTGGTCTGCTCCTATCACCAAAATGTACCTTTCAGGTTATCCCTCAAGTACACTCACTTGTCTTCCCTTCTTTTGAGGTCCATGCCGTCAGACTCTACACCCCCTTCTCCATGCGAGTGGCGGTGGTGTATCGTCCTCCCGGCCCCTCCCATCAGTTCCTGGATCATTTTGCACTTGGCTTCCACATTTTCTCTCCTGTGACATCCCTACCCTCATCATGGGAGATTTCAACATCCCCATTGCTCTTCCCCTCTCCCCATCTGCTACTCACCTTTTATCTCTAACCTCCTCATTTGGCCTTTTGCAGCTTACTAATTCTCCAACGCATGAAGACGGAAACTCCCTTGACTTGGTCTTCTCTCGGCTTTGTGCAGTGGATGATTTTGCAAACTCCCCTCTCCCGCTCTCTGACCACAATCTTCTTTCATTCTCTATAAAGAACTGCCAGGCTGCTCAGGTCACCCCCACTGTCCAGACTTATAGAAACATACAGGCCATTAACACCCAGAAACTTCTGAAGAACTTGCAGTCTTCATTGGCCCCTATCTCCTCCCTCTCATGTCCTGATTCTGCATTGAAGCATTACAATGAAACACTTCAAACTGCCCTGGATGAATTTGCACCCCCTATAAATAGAACACCACAACGCAGACGGCGACAACCCTGGCACACGGTGCAAACACGTTTCCTGCAGCGGTGCTCCAGGTGCACCGAACGTCTGTGGAGAAAATCCAATCTACACGAAGATTTCATCCATTTTAAGTTTATGCTTAGAACATACAACACTGCCCTTCACCTCTCCAAACAAACCTATTTCAACACCCTCATCATCTCACTGTCCAATAACCCGAAACGTCTCTTTGACACTTTTCATTCTCTACTCAATCCAAGAGTACAGGCCCCAACCACGGAGCTCCGAGCTGACGATCTGGCCAATTACTTCAAAGAAAAAATTGACCAGATCCGACAGGAAATTATCTCCAAAACCCCTCATACCATGCACTGTCCTCCCTCCCCCACTGCATCTAACTCACTCTCTGATTTTGAACCAGTCACAGAAGAAGAAGTAAGCAGGCTCCTTGTATCTTCTCGCCCAACTACTTGCACCAGTGACCCATTTCCGTCACATCTCCTCCAGTCCCTTTCCCCTGCTGTCACCCCTCACCTAACTAAAATATTTAACCTCTCTCTCTCTTCTGGTATTTTTCCCTCCTCATTTAAGCATGCCATCATACATCCACTACTTAAAAAACCATCCCTCGACCAAAACTGTGCCGCTAACTATAGACCTGTCTCTAATCTTCCCTTCATCTCTAAACTCCTGGAACGCCTGGTCCACTCCCGTCTTATCCGCTATCTCTCAGAAAACTCTGTTCTCGACCCTCTCCAATCCGGTTTCCGCTCTTTACACTCCACTGAAACTGCCCTCACTAAAGTCTCTAATGATCTGCTAACAGCTAAATCAAATGGTCATTACTCCATGCTAATTCTCTTGGATCTCTCTGCAGCATTCGACACTGTGGATCATCAGCTCCTCCTCACTATGCTCCATTCCATTGGCCTCAAGGACACCGTTCTCTCCTGGTTCTCCTCCTATCTCTCCGACCGCTCCTTTACTGTTTCTTTTGCCGGTTCCTCCTCCTCTCACCTTCCCCTTACTGTTGGGGTTCCTCAAGGATCGGTTCTAGGCCACCTCCTCTTCTCCTTGTACACTGCCCCTATTGGTCAAACAATCAGTAGATTTGGTTTCCATTACCATCTCTATGCTGATGACACCCAATTATACGCTTCTTCTCCTGACATCACGCCAGCCTTTCTAGAAAACACTGGCGATTGTCTAAACGCTGTGTCTAATATCATGTCCTCACTATATCTGAAACTGAACCTGTCAAAGACTGAACTCCTTGTGTTTCCTCCCGCTACTAATGTACCTACACCCGACATTGCCATTTCCGTCTGTGGTTCCACTATTACTCCCCAGCAACATGCCCGCTGTCTTGGGGTCATACTTGATTCCGAGCTTTCCTTTGCCCCCCACATTCGATCACTGGCTCGCTCTTGTCATCTGCACCTCAAAAACATTTCTAGAATTCGACCTTTTCTTACTTTTGACTCTGCAAAAACTCTTACTGTTTCTCTTATTCATTCTCGTCTCGACTATTGTAACTCTCTTCTAATCGGTCTCCCTCTTACAAAACTCTCCCCTCTCCAATCTGTCTTGAATGCTGCAGCCAGGATCATATTCCTCACCAATCGTTACACCGATGCCTCTACCTTGTGCCAGTCATTACACTGGCTACCCATCCACTCCAGAATTCAGTATAAACTTATTACCCTCACCCACAAAGCCCTCCATGGCTCAGCACCACCCTACATCTCCTCCCTTGTTTCAGTATACCACCCTACCCACGCCCTCCGTTCTGCTGATGACCTGAGGTTAGTATCCTCAATAGTCAGAACCTCCCACTCCCGTCTCCAAGACTTTACACATTCCGCGCCAATTCTTTGGAATGCACTTCCCAGGTCAATACGATTAGTCCCCAATCCCCACAATTTTAAGCGTGTCCTGAAAACGCATTTATTCAGACTGGCCTATCGCCTCAACACATTAACCTAACCTATCCCTGTGTGGCAGAGCCAAAAGTTTTACCATAACCAGGTTCCCAGCATCATGTTCCCACATGCTTTATGCATCCATTAGCCCTCTGTGTCTGTACTGTTACACACTTAACATTATGGCTGGTCCATACAATCAGGGCAACTGTTACCACCCACCTTTCGTGTCTACCTCTTTCCTCATAGACTGTAAGCTTGCGAGCAGGGCCCTCACTCCTCTTGGTATTTGTTATAATCTACTGTATGTGATTATTGTTATGCTGTAATGTCTATTGTCTGTACAAATCCCCTCTGAAATGTAAAGTGCTGCGGAATATGTCGGCGCTATAAAAATAAAATTTATTATTATTATTATTATTCACAGAAGTTTATAACACAGGGCAGTGAAAATAAAAAATAATTTTTTTCACAAAAGTGATCTTTTTGCCCCCAAATTTTAATTTTTACAAGGGTAAGAGTAGAAATTAGACTCCCAAAGTTGTTGAGCAATTTGTCCTGAGTACGCCCATACCACATATTTGGGGGTAAACCACTGTTTGGGTGCATGGCAGAGCTCAGAAGGGACGGATCGCCATTTGACTTTGTCAATGCAGAATTGGCTGGAATTGAGGTTGGACACCATGTTGCATTTGGAGAGCCCCTGATGTGCCTAATCAGTGAAAAAAAACACAAGTAACACCATTTTTGAAACTAGACCCCTTAGAGAACTTTGATGTGTGGTGAGTACTTTGAACCCCCAAGTGCTTCACAGAAGTTTATAACACAGGGCAGTGAAAATACAAAATAATTTTTTTCACAAAAGTGATTTTTTTAGCCCAATTTTTTTTTATTTTCCCCAGGGTAAGAGGAGAAATTAGACCCCCAAAGTTGGTATGCAATTTGTCCTGAGTATGCTGATGCCCCATATGTTGGGGTAAACCACTGTTTGGGCACATGTATGGGCTCAGAAGGGAAGGAGCACCCTTTGACTTTTTGAGCACAAAATTGGCTGGAATCAATGGTGGCGCCATGTTGGGTTTGGAGACCCCCTGATGTGCCTAAATATTGGAAACCCCTCAATTCTAGCTCCAACCCTAACCCCAACACACCCCTCACCCTAATCCCAACCCTAACCCTAATCTCAACCCTAACCCTAATCCTAATCCCTAACCCTAATCCCAACCCTAATTCTAATCCTAACCCTAATTCCAACCCTGACCCTAATTCCAACCCTGACCCTAATTCTAACCCTAATTCCAGCCCTAACCCTAATTCTAACCCTAACCCTAATGGAAAAATGAAAATAAATATATTTTCTTTATTTCATTATATTTTCCTAACTAAGGGGGTGATAAAGGGGGGTTATTTACTATTTTTTTATTTTGATCACTGTGATAGGGTTTATTACAGTGATCAAAATGTACCTGGAATGAATGAATGGAATCTGCCAGCAGGCAGATTCGGCGAGCGCACTGCGCATGCGCCCGCAATTTTCTTCCTGGAACAAGATGGTGGCGCCCACCAGAGGATGCAGGAGGGCCTGAGGACCACTGGGAGGTACCGGGGGAATCGGGGACCCTATTTCTCTCTCCTCTGATGTGCGATCACATCAGAGGAGAGAGACATTACATGCAAAATCATGTTTTTTTCCAGTCGCCGTTATTAAAAAGATCAACAGGTAACTACAACTACCAGTTTAAAATTTATGCCTCCTATTCCTAAAAAGTTTCCACTCCTAAATTTGTACCCCAACATAGAATTGTTTGTCAGACTTGTAACAAAAGAATTTGAAAAAATATCTAAAAGAATTTCTAATAACAATTTGACTTATACCCAGAGGAAAGCCCTCAGGGAGTTACAAGACCTTAAAGGGGTTAAAATAAAACCAGCAAATAAAGGGGTAACATTGTTGTGTGGCCAACAGTACAATATGAAAAAGAAGCATTCAGGCAGCTTAGGAATAGCAAGTGCTACAAAAAACTGACCTACAATCCCACTCCGGCTTTTCAAAATGAGTTACAACTTATGCTGGATAAGGCATTTCAGAAGGGAATAACCAAAGACCTGAGTGATAATTTGATACCTAAATATCCCAAAACAGCCTGTGTGTATTTTATCCCCAAAATTCATAAAAGTGTTTCTAACCCTCCTGGTGACCAATTGTTTCAGGCAGAGATAGTCTATGTGAACAAGTATGTAAATATCTTGATTTTCATCTAAAACCATTGGCCCAAGCTCTGCCTTCATATATCAGAGACACAGGGGATGTCCTATCCAAGGTTGAGGGTATACCTATGCATAAGTACTTGTTAGTATCGTTTGATGTGGAGTCTCTGTACATGTCAATTCAGCACAATGATGGTATAAAAGCAACCAGAACATTTCTTGCTATGTCAAATTTGAGTACAGAATTTAGTGATTTTCTCATTTCCCTCTTACTATTTTCCTTGGAGCACAATTATTTTTTGTTCAAGAATACAGTTTATTTACAACAGTGTGGGACTGCAATGGGGGCAGCTTTCGCCCCCTGATATGCAAATTTATTTTTGGGTTTATGGGAAAGGAATATTTTCTTCTCTATACCCATTGCATTCATTGAGAAGGTCCTGTTCTGGGCCAGATACATAGATGACATCCTTATGATCTGGCAGGGCACAGAACAGGACCTTCTAGCTTTTCTCTATATCCTTAATGATAATTCAATGAATATTAAATTGACCTGTAAGTATAACCAAGAGAAAATTGAATTTTTGGATATTTTGATTTTCAGGGGACCAAACAATCTATTGCAAACTGATGTCTATAGCAAGGACACAGTAGTTAATGCATTTCCACTCTTCCTCTGCACATCCTCAACCATTATTGAATGGCATACCAATGAGCCAATTCCTGTGAATCAGGAGGATCTGCTCAAATGATTTTCTCTTTAAGAAACAGGCAGAAGAATTAACAGAAAGATTTGAAAACAGAGGCTACTCGAAGAGAAGTAGAAAAAGAGTATACAGAAGAACAATAGCAGAAAAGAGGAATGATCTCTTGCAACCAAAACCTAAAACAAAGAATGAACAAAAGGTGAGATTCATCTCAACTTACAGCGAGAAATGGTCAGATATGAGAAGAGCTTTGACAAAGTTTTGGCCTATTCTAAAAGCAGACCATACTGTCAATAAACATGTTTTGAAACTCCTTCTATCACCTATAGAAGATCCCGAAATTTGAGAGCCCTTTTGGTCCATAGCTACCATGCAGGAGAGGACATATATGTCAGCTTGGGATCTAAAGGACCAAAATGGGGTTTTTACCCATGTAACGACTGTATAGCTTGTCCAAATATGCAAAGAGCATTTACATTCAAAACAAGCGATAGGAAAAAAGTCTTTAAAATAAATAAGCACATCACATGCAATTCAGTAGGCGTAGTTTACTACGCGATGTGCCCTTGTGAGAAAGTTTACATCGGTCTCACATCAAGACCTCTGAAGATTAAAATCAGAGAACATGTGAGGGATATCAATAATGCCAAAGATACCCTCCATGATTCTGAATTAAAACCCATTCCAAAACATTTCAAGCTTGTACATAATTGTGATGCTAAATATCTCAAGGTGATAGGCATAGATAAAGTGTTCATTAGTAAAAGAGGTGGTAATTGGAGGAAAAATTTGGCTCAATTAGAAGCCAAATGGATATTCAGGATTGGCTGTGTTCAACCAGACAGGTTACGTGAAATTTTGAGTTTTGCCCCTTTCCTTTAATAGTTTTTTTATGTCCTGTCTTTTGTTCTTTATGTCTTGTTATTATTTTGTTTTTAACTAGTTTGTTTTAGTTTTTAGGACTCATTCATAATCCATTTTTTCCATGGTTGGAGAAATCTGTCTTTCTGTCTTGAGGAGTGTGGGGTCTCTGTGTAAAGTCCATTTCGTTTTTACCACAAGAAACAAGAGCAATAAAGAAAAAGAAAGAAGAGACTTTTTTACATGCATATATATGTATAATTCTGTAAGCACATGTACATGTAGCATACATGTGTATATTTTTCTACATATACAGTGGGGAAAAAAAGTATTTAGTCAGTCAGCAATAGTGCAAGTTCCACCACTTAAAAAGATGAGAGGTGTCTGTAATTTACATCATAGGTAGACCTCAACTATGGGAGACAAACTGATAAAAAAAAATCCAGAAAATCACATTGTCTGTTTTTTTTTCATTTTATTTGCATATTATGGTGGAAAATAAGTATTTGGTCAGAAACAAGCAATCAAGATTTCTGGCTCTCACAGACCTGTAACTTCTTCTTTAAGAGTCTCCTCTTTCCTCCACTCATTACCTGTAGTAATGGCACCTGTTTAAACTTGTTATCAGTATAAAAAGACACCTGTGCACACCCTCAAACAGTCTGACTCCAAACTCCACTATGGTGAAGACCAAAGAGCTGTCAAAGGACACCAGAAACAAAATTGTAGCCCTGCACCAGGCTGGGAAGACTGAATCTGCAATAGCCAACCAGCTTGGAGTGAAGAAATCAACTGTGGGAGCAATAATTAGAAAATGGAAGACATACAAAACCACTGATAATCTCCCTCGATCTGGTGCTCCACGCAAAATCCCACCCCGTGGGGTCAGAATGATCACAAGAACGGTGAGCAAAAATCCCAGAACCACGCGGGGGGACCTAGTGAATGAACTGCAGAGAGCTGGGACCAATGTAACAAGGCCTACCATAAGTAACACACTACGCCACCATGGACTCAGATCCTGCAGTGCCAGACGTGTCCCACTGCTTAAGCCTGTACATGTCCGGGCCCGTCTGAAGTTTGCTAGAGAGCATTTGGATGATCCAGAGGAGTTTTGGGAGAATGTCCTATGGTCTGATGAAACCAAACTGGAACTGTTTGGTAGAAACACAACTTGTCGTGTTTGGAGGAAAAAGAATACTGAGTTGCATCCATCGAACACCATACCTACTGTAAAGCATGGTGGTGGAAACATCATGCTTTGGGGCTGTTTCTCTGCAAAGGGGCCAGGACGACTGATCCGGGTACATGAAAGAATGAATGGGGCCATGTATCGTGAGATTTTGAGTGCAAACCTCCTTCCATCAGCAAGGGCATTGAAGATGAAACGTGGCTGGGTCTTTCAACATGACAATGATCCAAAGCACACCGCCAGGGCAACGAAGGAGTGGCTTCGCAAGAAGCATTTCAAGGTCCTGGAGTGGCCTAGCCAGTCTCCAGATCTCAACCCTATAGAAAACCTTTGGAGGGAGTTGAAAGTCCGTGTTGCCAAGCGAAAAGCCAAAAACATCACTGCTCTAGAGGAGATCTGCATGGAGGAATGGGCCAACATACCAACAACAGTGTGTGGCAACCTTGTGAAGACTTACAGAAAACGTTTGACCTCTGTCATTGCCAACAAAGGATATATCACAAAGTATTGAGATGAAATTTTGTTTCTGACCAAATACTTATTTTCCACCATAATATGCAAATAAAATGAAAAAAAAACAGACAATATGATTTTCTGGATTTTTTTTTCTCAGTTTGTCTCCCATAGTTGAGGTCTACCTATGATGTAAATTACAGACGCCTCTCATCTTTTTAAGTGGTGGAACTTGCACTATTGCTGACTGACTAAATACTTTTTTTCCCCACTGTACATAACTATGCTATTTCTTTTTTATATGTATCTCCTTCTTCCTTTTTTGTGGGAGGATTCGTTTCAACTACCATTTTTTCATAGATTGATTTAAAAAATAAAGGGGGTGGAATTTAAGGTGATAGAGATAAAAGAATGAACATTTTCATCTGATAATCCTGGCATTTAATTATGATTTTTATTTTTTATTTTTCACTGTCTTATTTTTTTCACTATCCACATAGGGATTGGTCCCCCTTTCTTCATTCGATTATAGTATATCTGAACATTTTCTTAATAGGTATTGATTAGTGGGATTTTTGTCCCCACATTTTAATAAGTTGTTTCTTAGTATGTTCAGATAATATATTTTTACTACGATTTGACACTCATGCACTTTAGGTACATTATAGCTCAAACTTTTTTATTAAACCTTCTTCACATATGATACAGTTGTTGATCACATTCAGCTTCATCTGGTAGCATTCTTCTTTTCACATATGGATCTGAGCTCCTTTATGCACTTAGCCTTTCAGCGATAATGCCAGTATTTACTCTTCCTCCCCCTCTCACACTCTTCTTGGCGGTGTGCGCTCGTTATCAGAGCTGGCTTGTGTGTCACCAAGGCAACGCGTCCTGAGCGTGGCTTACTCCTCCTCCAGTTCTGACGCGTCGGGCAGGGGAATTGTGGGTAGGTCACATGGGACGCCGAGTCGTCTGACGTCACTCCCCGGCAATGTGAAGTGAGCGCCATGACAAGCCGCCCACTTAACACAAGACATGACTATAAATAGAACATTTATCAATGTTTGATCTCTACACACCTCCTATTGAAGAAGCCTACACAAAACACATGTTGGTGAGCCTCTGCCACCAGCAGGTCAGGTATTCTTATCAGCTGCTATGTATACCTTGATTTATGTTCGCTCTTTGTGACCAATAGGTCCTTATTTGCACATTATACATCTTTTGTCTACACACTAGTGAATTTTAGTCATTTTACTTATGGCTTTAAAATCATTGTTGTCACATGGCTATATTTTTGAGTTATCTTTATTTTTGTAAAATCTTATTTAGGGCTTTATATATGTGTTGCCACATGCAATGGCGGATCTTAATAGGGGCAGATGGGGCGGTCGCCCCGAGCCCAAGGTTTTTTGGGGGCCCAGGGCAGGGGCCAATCCGGTCGGTCGGCATCTGTGTGAGCCGCCCGCTGCCGCCCAGTGGCGTAGGAACTTGGAAGGGGGGCGGGCAGTCCCAGGCGGCACGTGTGTGGGGGCGGCGCAGCACGGCAAGAGCAGAAATTCCTCCTCTCTCTGTGCTGTGGCCGGGACTCGGGAGAGAAGCGTGGAGGCGGCCGGCCGAGGCACAGTGGTTTTTGACATCCGCAGGTAAAACCGCAGGTATTTTGACCTGCGGTTTCACCTGCGGATTTTACAAAATCCGCGTGGATGAATCCGCACCTAATCTGTAGCGTGTGCACACAGCCTAAGTGTAACTTATATGTTAACACAAAAAAATAGAGTGAAAGTCCAAAATATTTTAGAAACGTAAGAAATTTATTTGAGGAACAACCCCGTTATCCCATGCTAAAGTGCTTACCCATCATGTGCTCCAGGACAAGTGCAGCTGGGTTCTTCCCTACACTTTGTGTCCCGGTTTTATAGCCCATCATTATATTTTGACTGTTGATTTTGAGGAATATTTAATATTATTTATATTGTTTGACCATACAATACAATTTCTTGTGAGAAAAAAGTAATTTTAATTTGTTTTTATGGTCTAATAAATGTTACAATTTGTATACCTAAAAATCAGCATATGCAGTGTTTTTGTGAGAAGAGCCACAAAATTTGGACAGAAAATGTTTTCCTGGGAAGGGGGGTACAGGGGCCCAGGTTTTATGAACAGCCCCGGGCCCATAGTCCACTTAATCCGCCACTGGCCACATGGTATTATTTCTGACCACTATAATTATTTACATGGAGGTCTACTTGTCCATATCAAGAGCCTATATCTTTATGCACTTTGCACTTTATTATTTTTTAGCCATGAGATTTTTGTGCACTTTTGGATATTTTTATAGGAGGATATATACATTTTTTATAGCAGCTTTTTGAGATAGCCTTATGCTTGGCATACTATTGACACTTTACTTTCTTTGGGATGATTATTTATCTTGTTTTTGTGCACAGTTGCCTATGATAAAGATAATGAGTGTTTTGTAACCTCTTTTTGGATGAGAATATATACCTTATGCACTCAACCACCACATGTCTATCCCAGAGTTTTGTCTTTGACTGACCTTTGCTGTTGGCAGCTACCGTTTTGCATCTTTACATCTCTGTTTAGGATTATCATAATTCTGAGTAATTTTACGATGTATGAAATAAAATGTTTGTTTTAATAAAATGTCTTTTCTACTAATGGCATAAACTTCCCCCTTTTTTTTTTATTGAATATATTAAAAAGCGGGGTTGGTAAAAACCGACCTGAATCATGTTTTCTGGTGTCTCGGCTACCCCTGGCAGCTGAGACTCCGGAGAAAATCTGACTCTGGGGGGGCGCTATGCACTTTTTACTGTGGTTTAAGTACCCTTAACTACCACCGTTAAAAGGCGTATCGGGGTTCGTTAAGGGGTTAAATAAAAAAGTAAAAGTGTGTTTTGTTTTATTTCTACTAAAGGACTTTATTCTGGCTGTGTCTTTATTTACCATGTAGCTATAGGATTAGTAATGGATAGGTGTCTATCTCCATTACTAAGCCCTGGGCTTGATGTCACCTGACAATAACCCCACATGGCAAGTGGGAAGAGCCAGACAAAGCACCATCTAAAAGATGTGCCTTCTCTTGGCAGCTACGAGCTGCTATTTTTAGGTGGGGAGGGGCAATATCCATGGTTCCTTACTAGCCTGAGAATATCAGCCACCAGCGGTCTGCTTTAGCAAGACTTGTTGTAAAAAATGGGGTGATTCCATGCCTTTATTTAATTATTTATTTAAATGAGCATGGGGACCCTTCTATTCTTGATAACCAGCCTTGTTGAAACTGACAGCTGAGGGTTGAAGCCCACAGCTGGCTGGTTATCAATAATACAGGTGAACCCACACTGTTATTTTTTTTAATTATTTATTTACAACGCAGAACTCAGCTAATGAATACACCCATCAGCTGCTCTTGTGCTCGCTGTTATTAGCGGCAGCAGATGTCGGATGATGAGAGCTGTAGTCCCATCAGCTCACACCAGTGACCGGAGGTAAACTTTATACCTCTGATCACAGCTGAGCGCTCACGCTGTCTTTTGATAGCTTGGGAACCGTGGCTCTCTGACCTGAGGGGATGATTTCGGGGAATATTCCAAACACTGGATGCTCGGGTCTGGGTACTGTTCTGGTACCCAAACCCGAACTTTTTATAGCTGTTTGGCTGAACCCACCATACCTGAACATCCAGGTGTCTGCCCATCTCTATTAGAAAGTACAACCTTAAAGGGTTTGTCCCTAACTGGGACAATACCATCTTAAGCACCCCAGAGTAAAATAAAAATAACATGTTCAATTCTTGCACCATCAACAATCCAGATATTTTTATGGCACGTGAGCACTGCAGCCAGTCATAGGCTGCGAATGGGCTGTTTTGCTCACACTTCCCCTCAGATGAAATGTAGATGTCCAAGTGAAATGCCAGAACTGAAGTCGATTGGCGGCTGCTGATAGGCTACAGCACTCACATGGAATAAGAGCGTTACACGAGTGCCAGGAGACCTGGCGCCAAGATCACTGGAAGGGTTTTGGTTCAGCAGTTAAACACCTGTTTTCTTTTTCATTTTACACTAGGGAATTCAATTTTTAAGAACGACGTTGTCTACATAGTGGTCAACTCTTAACTTATGTAGTCTGATACAGTACTGAATTTTCTTCTATCCATCCCCTCCTCTACTTTCATAGGTTAATAAGAAGCAAGGGAAGGATGGAAGAGCATATGACTGCATATTTTATGTTTGATATGCTATCTCAAAATGTTAAAATTAACCTACCCTTCAAATTATAGACTGTTCATGTCTTTGTCAGTGGGCAAAATTACAAAATCAGCAAGCGATCAAATCCTTATTTCCCTCACTGTAAGGTGACTCACTGTGATGTAGCAGAGCCTAGCAAGTTAGAAAGGTACAGTATGTCAACTCAATTACTGTAGCTACAGCAGGGACCAGCAATGAAGTTGAGCATGTCAGGAGGCCCTTTGCTACAGCAGAGTGCAACAGAATAACAGCGCTGAATATGTCAGGAAGCACCTTCATAGGTCAGGAGGTACATTGGTACAGCAGAGTGTAATGCAGTAGCAGAGCTAACTATGATGGGAGGTACATTTGGTATAGCGGAGGCAATGCAGCAGCAGAGTTGGATGCAACTTATACAATAGGGTGTAACAGAGCAACAGAGCTGAATACTTCTTGTCACACCTTAGTATTGCAGAGTTGAGCAGAGAATAAAAAATGTGAATACTCATTTAGTCTTTAAAGCATAACCAACTTTTTAACCTTAATTTCATAAATCAATAGTTCACAGGAAAATAAGCAACTTTATAATATCTCTTACCGGAGAAATCTATATTCAGTGAAGACAGATTTTCCCAATACTGAGATAGACTCTTATAAACAACAACCACAATCTCCTATTCAAATAGGAGGGAGAAGAGGGAGGAGCTTTGTCGCTAGCTCCTCCCTCCTACATAGAATCTTATCAGTAGCAGCTCCTATCACATCCTCTTATTTTCAGGTGTACTATTGATTAATTAAATAAAAATTAAAGCGACGTTTAAGGGGGTTTTACACATAGCGATATCGCTAGCGATATCGCTATAACATCACCGATTTTGTGTGCCGTTATAGCGATATCGCTAGCGATATCGCTATGTGTGATACTTACCTCCGACTGGCTCCCCCGCTGCTCATTGCTGATCGCGCGAGAATGTCTGGCTCCATTTCTCGTCGTCAGCTTCCTGCTGGGGCTTCCTGCTGTGACGACGAGCGATGCGTGGAGGCGGGCGGGAGGATGCCAGGATCGCTGTGTATGAAACGTGAGTATCATGCGCTGCGTCGCTGCTGCATCGCTGTGAGGTCTGCCTGTGTGACAGTACACTAGCGATCATTTAGCCATGCAACAGCGATCCTGACCGGGTCGGATCGCTGGTCGGATCGCAGGTGCATCGCTAAATGTAAAAGGGTCTTTACTCTTAAGACCTCAGAGGTGCCAGCTAGGTTGCCAAACTGGTAACCGTAGTAGCCAAATATGCAGAAGAGTAGGGAGAGCTTTCCAGAGTGCCTGAAGAACAGAGAACTATAAGTTGGAGCTGGGACAACAGGGTTTATTTGAAGTCTGTGAACACGGATACCAGCAAATTACTTTTTATCGGTGATATACCTCAATCTCAAAGTTGGATGAAAGGGTTAATGTAGATATGGTCCACGCTGCTGAATAATGGAAGATCCAAAAGCGTTTCACATAAAGAAAGGTGGTTTATTCAACGCGTTTCAAAGTCTGAATGACTTCTTCATCAGGAAATACCACTTTTGAAAACCCCTATAATAAGAATAGCTTCAAATTTACAATTCTGTTAAATTTGTTCGTATTTTATCTTAACGCATACCTTGTTTCACAAGAAAACAATCATAATTCAGGATCCTGCAGGATAATCATTTTTCTTAAGCACTCTATTAGCGGTCTTTGCAGATAACCTACGGAACGGACTGCCCAAAGACTGTGCTGCAGGTTACACTAATAAATATATAATATATTACATTATAAAAAAATAATTATGTCTAAAAATATAATTATATGATTAGATGAATTTCTGGTTATAATAATTTTTTTTATACACTGTATTAGTGATCTTTGCAGTTAACCCACAAAACGAACTGCGGAAAAGTCTGTGCTGCAGGTCACACTAATTAGAAAAATAGTAATATTGCAGATTTCTCATTATAATCATTTTCTTGGGAAACTGAAGGCACGCTTTAAAAAAACAATAGATGAGCAGCACAATATTATCTATGGCACTTCTTTTCTGAGATAAAGTTCTAGGTCAATGCAACCTAGTACTGATATATAGTTACCCCAAGGGAAGAATTCAGTGACATATTGTGCTAGTCTGAGCTAAGCCTGTTACCTATATATCATATAGATGATAGCCCATCTCTTGTGACCTACCTATATTTACAGTTTATACCTGCAAGCTTTGACAAATCGGAATGCCACACGTTTTTTATTCTGCAGAGTTGGCATTTGGCTTGTCATAAATTGTACTGTACGCGTTGTTCTCGGGAAATCATTGCACTTGTGAGGCTTTGCGAATAGATTTCAGGTTGAGACGCGGCAACATGAGGTTCTGCTTAAATATTTGGATATATACAGGGAATGCAACCGTAACGCATCGTCTCCGCTTTTCTCCTTAAAAAGGTAATTAGATCCACAAGCCTTGCTCTTGCTTTTAACACCTTGAATTGGAATTTCCATTGCTGGTAAATCCCTGTTATGTCTCTGATTCCCAAAACAAGATTAACTTTGTTGTTTGGTCCTGACTGGATATAATCAGAGATACGAGATACAGTAAACCTGAGGTAGCTGAATGCATCTGAACAGCTTTCACACCGTAAAAGTCAAAAAACGAAAGATCAGCAGAGAATGCAACAACAATTTCCAATAAGACAATGTTTATGTTTCTTTTTTTATTAAAGACAACCTAAAGATGAGAAACATATTGCTTTATTTTCAAAAAGCAAACAAATTACCAAACAACATTTTTATTTTCTAGCCATAAATCCATCTTTATAGTCTTACTCTTCTGGCAAACATATAATGTGCACCTCAGACAGAAGAATCCAAGCGGCCATAGTGTTTTCTACACAGAACTTGACATTCTTCAATTTGTAGAATCTAAAAGGTAAACAAAAGTATAAGAATGATGAACACTATGAATTGTCACTTTTCATTTTTTAATTGCCTTAAAATGTTGGAACTCATTTAATAACTCTTTATAAATTCCCAATATATATTAAGAACTTGATTTCTTAATATTGACTACCAGCTTTAATGACCACAACAAGGCTAAAGAATGAAACTTTTAAAATACCGCTGAAGCCTAAGGCCGGTTTCACATTTGCGCTTTAAGGCGCAGCGACGGCCTTTTGTCTTATTTTGTGTAAAGAAAAATTATTTACCACTGGCAATAAAACAAATTGTTATCTGTTTCACTCTTCTGGCCTAATATTTGTAATACTGGGCCACGGATAGTCAAAAAAAAAAACAAATCTGCCTTTGTTGTCTTATTGTGGATTTTAGTTTTCTATTTTTTGTACATTATGAGCTATGGTTTATATGAGCAGCATGGGAATAAGAAACAGCCTGGATGTGATTTACTGATTTCCATAAGAAAGCTTTTTGTATAGATGTGTTGAGCAGGGAGGGAGAGGAAGTGAGTTGTAAACATCAGTATCCAGTTTTATCCTCTATAGATCAAAGAATCATAGAATGGTAGAGTTGGAAGGGACCTCCAGGGTCCTCGTGTCCCACCCCCTGCTCAATGCAGAATTCACTAAACCATCTCAGACAGATGTCTGTGCAGCCTCTATTTGAATGTTTCCATTGAAGGAGAACTCAATACCTCTCACCACCACAGGCTTGGACTAGCCCATAAGAGAACAGGAGAATCCTCGGTTGGCCTTCATGTAAGAGTGGGCCACCATCCTCTTATATGAGCAGTACTTGGCACAATATACATTAATCACTATGTACAGATAAAGGCAGCATCTTATTAATATGACAATCTACCCAGATCATTATTATAAAAATTTGTGATTGAGGATAATGTCACATTTGCATGTAGGTGAAAAGTGAAAAGTGGGGCCCTGGAGTTGGATACTGGTGGGCCTGTGGCACCCCAGTCCGACACTGGAGGTGCAGTATTATCTTTCTTTGCTATCCTATCTGTAATGATAAAAAGATAACTACTGAGAAGTTAACTTTACAGAACATGATGTATGAGCCTGATATTAGGGTTAGTGATAGAGTACAGATAGCAAATAGGAAGCATTCAGTATTTTTTATATTAAATAGTACTGTTTTAGACAGGTGTGGAAAAAATGCTGCAAAGTAAAAAATGCTCTCAATTAAAGAAGAATTAATAGTTTATTTTTTATCAATTAATAAAATGCAAAGCGAAAAGAACAATAGAGACATCTAAATCAAATCAATATTTGGTTGGGACTTTCTTTTGTTTTCAAAACAGAATCAAAGCATCAATTCTTCTAGGTGCACTTGCATTTTTGAAGGAACTCAGCTTTGTCTTTGTTCCAAAAATCTTGGAGAATGTGGATGTAGTCTTGTACAAATCTTTTGGTCTTTTCATGTAACTACACACAAATTCTATGAAGTTAAGATCAGGGCTCGGTGGGCGACATATCATCATTGCTGAACATAGTTCTTAATGACATTGGCTGTATGTTTGGAGCTGTGGTCATGCTGCTGAATAAATTTGGAGCTAATCAGATGCCTCACTGATGGTAGGGCATTATGGTTAAGTACCTGCTTGTTTTACTCAGTACTTGGTACACAAAAAAATTGAAAATTAATGTTTACTTCCTTTTGAAAGCAGAAGATATCCAGCAGTGCCTTCAGCTCATAACTGACAACAATCATCAGGACCCAGTTACACCTATCTGCTGTTTGGATAAGTCCGGCCAAAGTGGTCTCAATGGAAGAATTGTGGTCAAAAAGCCATACAATCGACATGGAAACAGGTCGATGTGATGCAACTATGCATCAAAACATAGGAACCGAAAAGCAGAAAATAGCAGCAAGTGCTCTGGGCTGATAAGTCAAAATGTGGAATATTTCACAGCAGTAGACCATTTATTTGCCAAAGGGCTGGAGAGCATTTCTATGAGTGTCTGCAGCGACATTTTCTTGCAAGTTTGGGGCTGCATTTTAGCTAATGGAGTTGGGTATTTGATCAGGATTAAGGGTGTCCTCAATGCTGAGAAAGACAGACAGATACTTATTCATAATTAAATACTAACTTAGAATCGTCTGATGAGCTCCAAATTTAAACGAAGAACAGGAGGTGCTAGAAGTGATGACATGGCCACCACTGAGCCCATCATACAGTCTGTTTGGAATTACATTAAAAGGCAGAAGGTTTTGTACAAGTCTACATCCATAGAAGAATTTTTCTTAGCTTTCCAAGATGTTTGGAACAACCTTCCTTCAAAAACTGTGTGCAAGTGTACTTAAAGAATTGATGCGGTTTTAAAATGGAAACACCAAAAATTGATTTGATTTAGACTTCTCTTTTGTTCATTTACCTTGCATTTGATTAATTAGCAAAAAAATAAACTATTAACACTTCATTTTTAGTTTGCCACATTTTTTCACACCTGTTTAAAAATTCTATAGATTGCCACTTAAGTTGGTAAGACGTCTATATATATATATATATATACAGTGGGGAAAAAAAGTATTTAGTCAGTCAGCAATAGTGCAAGTTCCACCACTTAAAAAGATGAGAGGCGTCTGTAATTTACATCATAGGTAGACCTCAACTATGGGAGACAAACTGATAAAAAAAAATCCAGAAAATCACATTGTCTGGTTTTTTTTTCATTTTATTTGCATATTATGGTGGAAAATAAGTATTTGGTCAGAAACAAGCAATCAAGATTTCTGGCTCTCACAGACCTGTAACTTCTTCTTTAAGAGTCTCCTCTTTCCTCCACTCATTACCTGTAGTAATGGCACCTGTTTAAACTTGTTATCAGTATAAAAAGACACCTGTGCATACCCTCAAACAGTCTGACACCAAACTCCACTATGGTGAAGACCAAAGAGCTGTCAAAGGACACCAGAAACAAAATTGTAGCCCTGTACCAGGCTGGGAAGACTGAATCTGCAATTAGCCAACCAGCTTGGAGTGAAGAAATCAACTGTGGGAGCAATAATTAGAAAATGGAAGACATACAAGACCACTGATAATCTCCCTTGATCTGGTGCTCCACGCAAAATCCCACCCCGTGGGGTCAGAATGATCACAAGAACGGTGAGCAAAAATCCCAGAACCACGCAGGGGGACCTACTGAATGAACTGCAGAGAGCTGGGACCAATGTAACAAGGCCTACCATAAGTAACACACTACGCCACCATGGACTCAGATCCTGCAGTGCCAGACGTGTCCCACTGCTTAAGCCTGTACATGTCCGGGCCCGTCTGAAGTTTGCTAGAGAGCATTTGGATGATCCAGAGGAGTTTTGGGAGAATGTCCTATGGTCTGATGAAACCAAACTGGAACTGTTTGGTAGAAACACAACTTGTCGTGTTTGGAGGAAAAAGAATACTGAGTTGC
The DNA here is from genome assembly GCF_039654945.1 of Dendrobates tinctorius. Taxonomy (NCBI): domain Eukaryota; kingdom Metazoa; phylum Chordata; class Amphibia; order Anura; family Dendrobatidae; genus Dendrobates; species Dendrobates tinctorius. The sequence goes on along the minus strand of NW_027361741.1, from coordinate 14,227,036 downwards.
ATCCATCAAACACCATACCTACTGTAAAGCATGGTGGTGGAAACATCATGCTTTGGGGATGTTTCTCTGCAAAGGGGCCAGGACGACTGATCCGGGTACATGAAAGAATGAATGGGGCCATGTATCGTGAGATTTTGAGTGCAAACCTCCTTCCATCAGCAAGGGCATTGAAGATGAAACGTGGCTGGGTCTTTCAACATGACAATGATCCAAAGCACACCACCAGGGCAACGAAGGAGTGGCTTTGTAAGAAGCCTTTCAAGGTCCTGGAGTGGCCTAGCCAGTCTCCAGATCTCAACCCTATAGAAAACCTTTTGAGGGAGTTGAAAGTTCGTGTTGCCAAGCGAAAAGCCAAAAACATCACTGCTCTAGAGGAGATCTGCATGGAGGAATGGGCCAACATACCAACAACAGTGTGTGGCAACCTTGTGAAGACTTACAGAAAACGTTTGACCTCTGTCATTGCCAACAAAGGATATATCACAAAGTATTGAGATGAAATTTTGTTTCTGACCAAATACTTATTTTCCACCATAATATGCAAATAAAATGAAAAAAAAACAGACAATGTGATTTTCTGGATTTTTTTTTCTCAGTTTGTCTCCCATAGTTGAAGTCTACCTATGATGTAAATTACAGACGCCTCTCATCTTTTTAAGTGGTGGAACTTGCACTATTGCTGACTGACTAAATACTTTTTTTCCCCACTGTATATATACTATATAATATGTATGTATGTATATATATATATATATATATATATATATGTGCAGGCAGCAAATATATGTGTGCATGCTTGAAACTATATATGTATACTTGATAGTGATGAGCGAGTATGCTCGTTGCGCGGGTTTTCCCGAGCATGCTCGGGTGGTCTATGAGTAAGTGGAAGTGCTCGGAGATTTAGTTTCTGTTGCCGCAGCTGCATGATTTGTGGCTGCTAGCCAGCCTGAATACATGTGGGGATTGCCTGTTTGTTAGGGAATTCCCACATGTATTCAGGCTGTCTAGTAGCCAAAAATCATGCAGCTGCGGCACCAGAAACTAAATCGCCGAGCACTTCCAAATACTTGGAGACCACCCGAGCATGCTCCGGGAAACCCGAGCAACGAGCATACTCATTGATCACTAGTACTTGAAAAAAACATTGACAGAAGCCAGCAATTAATTTACAAATACAGATAAAAACATTAGCAATTGCATTAATATTAATGTTTTATCTACATTTGGAAATTAAGTGCTGGAATTCTTCAACACTTTTTTCAAGTATGCCTTTCCCTCTCCAACTAAACCCTAATTACGGTATAATTCAAGCATTCTCATTGATTCACATGTGTTTGAGAGGTGAGCTGAAAGTATATGCATTTCTCTTTTGTGAACTAGATATGTGTGCAGTATAGCTGTGCTAAAATTGTGAACTGAGAAGAAGAGCCAAATGATTCTCATGTAAAATAGACATGCGGTAAATGTTATTTCGTAACTTTTTTGTAGTATAAATATCATTGAAGAATTCAACATGATCTTTAGTAAAGATATATAGATTTGCTCACATATACAGTACAACTTAAAATAATGTTTTATTGAAAGCACCATTTGATCCTACTTTGTAAATGATCAAACTGCATCAATGAAGTATGGCCTTTTGTATGGCGTGGATCCATAATTCCCTTTGTTATGTATTTCAAATATTTCAAGTCAAACAACTCATAGAGCAAAGCTAATCTTAGAAACTTGCAATTGCAATGGCTGTTTCATGAATTTGCTGCAGGATGAAGATAAGGCCTGGTGTTGCTTTAATTACCACTGTAATTTGGTCACAGCAAATTTAGATGAAAGTCTGTTTATTCTTCCTGTTAAAGGAACTTAATGATCTTATACATGCATGGAAATATTTCATCATTTGCTTAACTCTTTAATGACAAGTATTTAGAAAAATGTGCAGAACTAAATGTAAATCAGAGGCATAGTCTGTTTCATTAAAGGATAGTAATATAAAAGCTGTGAAATTCCCTTTTGAGCAGTATTACCAGTATTTACTTTATAAAGATGATATTTGGCACTTTATAGATAGTTGTAGATGGTCTAAACTAAGCCTTTTTAAGATGAATTTTGGCTTTGTAACAAAAGTACCAAAACTAGATCCTCTTTGGCTATCTGCCCTGCTTTTAGAAATGAAAGGTAGACTAGCAAATCTACCTGCCTGCTCCATTAACTATAGAAGGCACCAATAAAGGCTAGAATTAAGATTTTTGGCTATAGCTTTGTCCTTTTGAAAAAAATTATAATAATTACCGTATAAACTCGTGTATAAGCCGAGATTTTCAGCACATTTTTCTGTGCTGAAAACAACCGCCCCCCCCCCCCCCCCCGGCTTATACACGAGTCATTGACCAGAAAGCCGGCAGGGGAAGGGGCTTCCAGAAGACATCTATACTCACCCTGCGTCGCTGCATCTCCGTTGCTGCATCTCTGTCCTAGTGCTGGCAGCTTAGCTTCTCCCTGTGTTCAGCAGTCACATGATACCACTCATTAAGGTAATGAATATGCACACGTCTCCACTCCCAAACCTTAATGAGCGGCACCACATGACCGCTGAACACAGGAACAAGGAAGAGCTGCCTGCACATTACAGAGATGCATTGCAGGGATGCCCGAGGAGGGTGAGTAGGATGGGGTGTGAGCCATGCTGGGGAGTTGTGAGCTATGAGGGGGTTGTGAGCCACGCTGGTGGGTTGTGAACCATGCTGGGGGGGTTGTGAGCCATGCTGGGGGTTGTGAGCCATGCAGGGGGTGTGAGCCATGCTGGGGGGTTGTGAGCCATGCTGGGGGGTTGTGAGTCATACAGGGGGTTGTGAGCCATGCTAGGGGGTTGTGAGCCATGTTGGGGGTGAGCCATGCTGGGGGGGTTGTGAGCCATGCTGGGTGGTTGTGAGCCATGCTTGGGGGTTGTGAGCCATGCTGGGGGGTTGTGAGCTATACAGGGGGTGAGCCATGCAGGGGGGTGTGAGCCATGCAGGGGGGTGTGAGCCATGCATACAACAGGGGGAGCCACGCAGAGCAGGACAGGGATGAAGAGACAATGCATACCCAGCTTATACTCAAGTCAATAAGCTTACCAAGTTTTTCATGGCAAAATTAGGTGCCTAGGCTTATACTCGGGTCGGCTTATACTCAAGTATATACAGTATTTTTGGTGTAATATATTGCAATGACCATTAATAGCTAGTGATTTATTTTAAATATAATAGGGTGGTTCAATGGGGTTCTGGGTTAAAATCCAACCATAGAAAACAGGAGTTTGTATGTAGGAAAATTAGATTGTAGAGACTGTGATGCACATTTTAATATTTATTTGACATCCTCACAAATAACCACTTTATCAATTTATCACCACTTAAAGGAGTTGCACACCTTTGAGGACATTTTTTTCTTACCTAAATATATGCAGTTGTGGGTAGAAATCTTTTTTGCAGTTAGGTTTAATTAAAAATGGTAAACAGTTTGACCCCTATAACTTCTGTTTTGCACTGTCTATTGTTTGACAAGTTCTTCTCCTGCTCTTGTTAATACAGCTTTCTCAGAGACTGCACAGCTCTCCAATCCAGAAAATGTCTGGTAGTTGAGAAACATGTGACCAGACCTGTACATCATCCTTCTCCAATGGAAAAGCAGATTTGTCATGTGAGGTTTTCAATTGGACAAGGTTGTTGGACAAGTTTTGTCACATGCTCCACCAATAGCAGCTATTTTATGGACTGGTGAGCTGTGCAGTCTGTGAGGAAATATGCACTAAGAAGAGCAGGAGCAGAAAATAATAACCTTTATTTACATAGCACCAGCATATTCCGCAGCGCTTAATAATTAAACATTTCATATACAAGTCATAAGTAACAACACTAACGATAATACAATAATTAAAGCAAAATAATGATGACCCTGCCTGTAAGAGCTTACAATCCACAATGAGGTGAGGGGAGACAGAGTACAGGTGCTTATTTGCAATGATGGTCCAGCCATCTTGAGGGAACAGGGGATAGGTAAAGGCTGCTTGAGGTTTTCACCAGTCAGTATGTGTGATGCTTTTGGGTGCGGTGGAGTTTAATGGAGAGTTATTTTTGGATAAATAGTGAATGAGCTATATACATGGAACGTGATAGGCCACTCTAAACAGATGTGTTTTTAGGGAGTGCCTAAAACTGTATAAGTTGTGGTTAGTCCTAATTTCTTGGGGTAGAGCATTCCAGAGTATTGACGCAACTCAGGAGAAGTCTTGGAGCCAGGTGTGGGAGGTACGGATTAGTGCAGAGGTTAATTGAAAGTCACTTAATGAGCGGATAGGCCGATAAACAAAAAGGAAGAGGAAGGAGATGTAGGGGGTGCTACACTGTGGAGGGCTTTGTGGGTGTCACGGGTGTGTCAAAGGCAACAGACAGTTGCTCTGCATCTGGCTGCAGAAGTTTTCTGCATTTGGTCTTTCAGACGCCTTCTTTATCCTTCTGACTTTTGGAGCCAGTGGCAACCTCCCTCTGGCTCTAATTGTCACACCAGTACCTGGGTGTTTATAGACTCTCATTCTGCATCAGGTAGCCACTGGTGATATTCACATTTTCCGTTGTGAAGGCTTGGAGCTATTGCAGGCGGCTTACTTCCTCTTTGGTTCTCTTGGAGGATGTTTGGTGTTACCTCTCTGGAGCCTGCTCAAGCTGTTTCTTCGCCCTTGTTTGTCTCCCTTCTTGTCTTTAGTGTACAGTGGGGACTGACCAGTGCTCTTCCCCCTTCCCTTTTCAGGGCCTAGCTCTAAGAATATACGGGGCTTAGGTTTCCTGATGGGCGAATGGTGTGGAGCCAATATAGGAATGGTAGGGTAGGCAGGGTGATATTAGATCTGCCTAGGGGTCTACACTCCCCTTTACCTAGCATTTGGGCTTCCTTCCCCTCATTCCCTTGTGTTGCACTTAGTCTTCCCACACTGTGCATGACAGTGGATAAGAACTAACAGTTTAAATTGGATCCTATTGGGGCAGTACGGTGGCTCAGTGGTTAGCACTGCAGCCTTGCAGCACTGGAGTCCTGGGTTTGAATGCCACCAAGGACAACATCTGCAAGGAGTTTGTATGTTCTCCCTGTGTTTGTGTGGGTTTCCTCCCACATTGCAAAGACATACTGATAGGGAATTTAGATTGTGAGCCCCATCGGGGACAGTGATGATATGTGCAAAATTGTAAAGGGCTGCGGAATATGTTAGCGCTATATAAAAATAAAGATTATTATTATTATAATGAATGGGCAGCCAGTGCATATACCTACTGTGTATAATAGTAAGTGCCACAAAATCATGTACCTCAAACATTTTGCTGAAAAAAATATAATGCGGTCAACTATGTCAACAGAGATTATAGGAGGCAAAAGGTGTAACATTTTTAATAAAACCTAATTGCAAAAATTGATTTTTAGCTTTAATTGCGAGAATTTAATAAGGAAAAAAAAGTCCAGGAAGGTGGACAACCCATTCAACATGTAAATATGGAACTGCAAAAAAAAAAAACAGTAATCCACACAGTAATGATATGCATCATGGTAGTATAAACAATATTGTCAGAACAAACTAAAGCAATGCCAGTTAGCATACACTATACAAGCAGTTTCTTTAAGGGGTGATCCAGAGTACATATCTGGATTACAGTTAAAGGAGAACAAGTCCATGCCATGAAGCCAGAACACATCACATATACAGACTGTTGGTATAACAATTGCATTTAGTTTTATAATTATTGGATATTTATTATAAGTAGAGATCTCTCTGCACTTGGACTGTTTAGGCAGAGGGCGTACTATGAGGGGCCCTGTGCCAGTGCCGTCGCCCATGAGTATGCCCCCCCTCCTGCTCAAGCAAACTGCACTTTCATCTGCATCTTCCTCTTTGTCACCGTGTAAGGTGGTATAGTATGCGGGAAGGGGAACCTGAGTTTCATCAGGGTCAGATTCTGGCTGTGTAGAGTGCGAGGGGAATGTAGTGGTCTGGGTCAATGTACCAGCAGAATCATCTAGCAGGGGCTGAGCATCAGTGCACTTTTGGCGCCCCCAGGAGTACGGTCACCACAGTGGCATTACCTTCCTCCTAGGGAGTGTGATGTCATGCTTGGGAGCAAAGAAGGATTTCTCTAGCAGTTAAACCAACACACAACACAGTTCCCACTCCAGGCCAGCAGGGAGAGCTCTGAACCTGACTGCTGAGGAGCTGCTCTCTGTGGTCGGGAGGAGGGAAGTTAGGGCAGTCTGTGAAGGGAAGGGGAAGTGTGTGGATGTGAGAAGGGGAGCTGGAGGATGAGCAGAGTTAAGGCTCACTCCTAGCTGGCGCGCATGGTCCGGATTCCGGTCTCCGAGTTTGTAGAGACACAGACGGTCCTGCAGCAGAAACCGGAGGAAGTAGCAGCTGTAAATGCTCTGTTCCCAACTAAGGCTCGGAGGCCCCAGCAGCGACGTGTGTGAGCCAGAAGGAAAAGGCTACGGTTGCCTGCCATACGAGAAAGTTTCAAAAGAGAGTCAACAGGGGGAACTTCAGTGAACTCAGTAATGCGAGTACCTCAGATAAGCGCTAGAACGGAGGCCACACTACCTATCTGCGGAGACAGAATTCCTAATTTGCTTCCAGGCTGACCAACTCCTTCTCCATCTGTACTCTGGGTCCTGTACGGCACTTACCAAGTACAGGTAAAGGAACTGCATGACTGTGTCTGTCATCTTTCTCCTGCGCCTGGCGCACGGCTCTGCTACATCCTGCACTGCACACCATCTACCAACTCTTTCATCTGCCCTGTGACTACGGCTCTACCTGTGCAGGGCTTCTACATCTTAGCTGCACCACAACATCTGTCCCAGAGAAGCGACACTGCAGCGCTGGTCAATCTGATCAGAAACCACAGGTGGCATCACATATCATTCACCTATAAACGTTATTCACCCCTTGCATGGACGCCCATGCCCACGGACCGGGTCACCACCACCGTGACACATCCCTCTGAGAGACCGGCCCGGTACCGATTAACCCCACTGCCCTGGCTGGCCACCCACACTCCATGTCAGATTCATCTTGGACTGGGGAATTCACGATTTGACTTGATAACCCAGGCATGGTATGTGGGAAAGAGCTACATGGACTAATGTGAAGTGTGGCCTGCTGCATCATTCACTTTTGGTGGGGGTGAAGGACACAAGGAAAAGGGTTCTTCCTGACCAGGAGCCAGCACTTGACGACTCAGTGCTTGGATTTTTTGAAACTTCAAAAGAGGAGGGCATATTTGATGGAGTCTGTTTTGGCAATGTAAGCCAAAACCAGTTCCTGATGCTCCGGCTTTAAAAGCGGTTAACCTACTCCCAGAAAAGGGAGCCTTTGAGGCTTTGTGGAGACAGACGATGACGCAGGCTCAACACCTCTTGCCTTAGGTGCTACTGTGCTTTTGCCACTACCAGCAGATGCACCACCACCCCCACCACCATCAGTACCAGCTGGCAACCCCCGCCCCACTTCCACGGCCTCTTCCACCATACTTCCTCATTTTTGGAAAAATGTATCCAAAATACCACCAGCTATATGTACTGTAATACAAGGTACAAGGTGTATATAGTATTGTGGAGAATTTGAATCTCCCTAGAGATTTTAGGAGGCTGAACTATTATCTCAGACCCACTATAGATTTAACAGGCTGAAATTGGTTGGTGTATGACAAAGTACAAAGTGTGTATATATTATTGGGGAGAATTGGAAGCTCCCTAGAGATTTTAGGAGGCTGAACTATTATCTCAGGCCCACTATAGATTACACCTCAATTTAACAGGCTGAAATTGGCTGGTGTATGACAAAGTACAAGGTGTGTATATAGTATTGGGGAGAATTGGAGGCTCCCTAGAGATTTTAGGAGGCTTACAATGATGCTCTCAGTCCAAGTATGGCAGCAGGCAGCCTAATAAGCAGGACTGCTGCACACAAAAGTGTTGAAAAATGAACGTTTGGTAACTGTGCAGAAAAGAGGAAGAAAAGTATTTTTGCTTTTAAAAAAGCAGTTTGCACAGCAGTGTGCAAACAGCAATGCAGCTATCAGGGAGCCTTATAAGGCAGCCTAATAACCAACAGAGCTGATGCACAAAAAATAGAGCCTCCCTTGTCACTGCACGCAAACTGTTGTGTTGTACAGTGGAAATCGCTAACAGCAGAAGCAGTTTTTTTTTTCTTCTTCCCTGCCTACCGCTCTCCCTTATTCAGAATCAGCAGCTGCAACCTCTCCCTAATGCTAATATCGGCAGAAGTAAGATGTCGGTCGGCGTGCACGCCCTTTTATAGCCCCTGTGATGCCACAAAAAGCAAGCCAATCACTTACATGTCCTTCTCAAAGATGGTGGTGACCGATGCCCATGTCATCGCGTTGCCCACAGTGTGCGTCCTCCATCATTGGCTGAAAAAGGGCGCTGGAAGCATCATTTGAAACGCGACTTTGGCGCTCTGGTCACCGACCTCGTGGCCGACCTCACGCTATGGTCGGGTTTCGTTTCATGGAACCCGACTTCAGCAAAAGTCGGTGACTTATAAATTTGACCGACCTGTTTCGCTCAACTCTAATTATAAGTAACTTTAACCTATATATATTTTGCTCTACACAGTCAACAATTTCATGTAAAAATAGCATGAGAAAGTTACTGTACATATTAAAGAAAGGAGCATAAAAGGAAATCAGCAAGAAGACTGACATATACTGAAAGTAATGCAACTGGAGAGGAGACAGGTCACTTTTCTGTTAATATAATGGAACCCACAATGTAGGAGCTAATGAGGGAAGAAATGAAAAATCTGTAATGAAGAGTAATATTTAGCAGGATACAAATAGTATGCAGAAAAACGCAATGCATCAAACGTCAGCTCAACCTTGCCCTTCAAGTGAAGATAAAGGATGGCAAATTAATGAGGAATATACAGTAGAGCCGTTGGTTAATGGAATGGGCAAGTGAAATCAGTTTAAATTGCTTCTTTAGATGACCAGCATACATCTTGCAGTTCCCTAGATGTTATAGAACAATAGACCCTTTCGGTAAGAACAGGCAGAACATGGTAAGATATATAAATTTCCTAAAAGACAGATTTCCATTTATTTTTATTGTGTGAAAAATGCCACATAGAGTTAAAAGAAAAAAGTTGAAAATGTGTTGTCAAACATGGAACCCTGACTATTTATCTTCTGCTGTAGCTTTACAGAATGAGTGTGACATTTTGTTCCAGAACCTATTAATATAATATACATCAGATACGTTTTATAGCTCCTTTAGTATTTGGGTGTATGCAAGTCCTGCGGAAGCCTCTGCCAAGTAAGTGAACTCAATGTTGGCTAATGAGGCATGCAGTATGGCTTTTGTCAGCCTGCTGCAGATAATGAATAGGTTTAATGAGATGGACAAGAAATGGAAAATATCAGTCAGGAGAGACACAAAATCACTTTATAATGGAGCCATATATTCTTTCTAAAGTTTTCCGTGATGGCAAATTTGTTTCATAGTATGCCACTCTCTTTACCTGCATGCCATTTTCTTCTTATGATGTGTCTGTCTTTAGCAAAACCAGAAACTGATGATGCTTGATTCTCAATATACAGTATGAATTTTAATATAAAGGCTTTCATAATAGAAATTTCTAATATTGGATATTCTGAAAAATAGCCTAAGGGTCTTTAAGATATGGTGATTTTAAAGAGTACATATCATTTTCAGGTAACTTTCCAGAAAAAGCTCCCATGTGTATGTGAGAAACAACAATATTTCTGGCCATTATATTACTTGCTCACCAGTTTTCCTACCTACAGGCTATTTCTATAGTTTTCAGTTGCCTCTGAACTAGTGGGTGGAGACTATCTGCTATGATGTTTCCCATACACAATAGACAAAGACATGAGGGATTCCTGTTCTCTTGTCTCTTTTTTGTACCAGAAAGAAGCAGCAGCAGCAAGGAGGGCATTATATAGCATTGCTGAGCAGTGTAGCTGTGAACAAGCACTGTGTGTAGCTAAACACAAGACAGCAGCAGCACAATCTCCTAGTGTCTGTGACTCCCTCTGTTCCTTCCTTCTCCACCCACCTCCCTCTCCATGTAGTTCACTGGGAGCTGTTGTTATATCACACTGAACTAGCAATCCATCTTGTTTTACCCAGTATATGGGCAATATTTGAACATCATTTAAAGAGGACCTTTCACTAATGTTTTCATGTTGAACTGAGCACAAAATGTAATAGTAGCTGCAGAGTGGAATAAAACATTAGGCTTATTTTTAACTAGCGGAAGAGCCCGGCGCTGCCTGGGCATAGTAACTAACTATGGTTAGTTATAACAAATTATAATGATTCTCTCTCTCTGTATATATATATATATATATATATATATATATATATACAGTATATACATATATAACTGAGTGTATAGCCCTGTACACTCCACATAACCACATTCACTATAATATCCCACATCATCCCGTCAGCCAGAACCACCGGACTACTACCTCGAATATCCCACATCATCCCGTCAGCCAGAACCACCGGACTACTATCCCTAATATCCCACATCATCCCATCAGCCAGAGCCACCGGACTACTACCCATAATATCCCACATCATCCCGTCAGCCAGAACCACCGGACTACTACCCCTAATATCCCACATCATTCCATCAGAGCCATCAGACTACTACCCATAATATCCCATTGCGAACATATTAGCAATCAAACTATTTGGAACCTAATGAGTTAACTTTTGGTATGTTGGTAGGGGCATGTACTTCTTCTACCTGTATGATGCTCACCAATTATAAGCAGGCAGCAACAAACTGGATAAAGAACATGACCCACAATAGACAATGAAAAACCTGTCGTAAACTTCTGTGTGTGCATGTTCTTCTTTCTCCGGCACACGTCCTCAGTGAAAGAGGTATTCGGATACTGTCCATTATGCCACCCTATATCATAATACTGGGAGTAGGTACAGTACATTCCCTCATAAAGGCCACATCATCTCTAGATATAGACTGGAGACTGAAATGAAGGTCTATCGTCTTTAACAATGAGTCCTTCTTTTGTCTTGACTGCAATGATGAACAAAACAATCTATCACTATAAGAGGTTGCAGCCAAACAGATGTGTGAATGGCATGTATATGCAGTGGCAGTATAATAAAAGAGACCTCAGCACTGAAGAGGTGCCTCTATCTTCTTTATTGTTGTGGTCTCTTCTATTATATAATAGGACTATAATACTTTCCTTCAGGATATACAATTGTTTGCCCCCTTTTTCGCACAACTGTATAGTCTTGAAGCTGTGCTGCTTTTCACAAATTTGTATTTTGCACTGGCAGCGACAAAACCACGCTATAGAGAATTAGAACAGGGTAGGCAGGCAGGCAATTCTGAGGCTACATTCACTCATCCATTTGACATGACTGTATGTTCTCCCCTTTTTTCATAGCATTTCATAAATCTATGTGAAATCATCCATGAAAAATGTGATTCCATGTGTGAGATCGGTGAGTCTCTGAGCAAGTCCTTTTCTAATCCTTTTTTGTGGATCAGAATTGGCCATTTAAGTCTATAAGTCTAAAGGATCCCATGAAATACAGAAGCAAGTCAGAAGCCTTCCAATTTGTTTTCCATTTACCATTTGTGTTTCACAGATCTACTGTTTACTGATAAATTAAAAAGAAAGAAAAAAACTTCTTCATGGAGGCAATATGGATGACACATGAGAAAACAATGGTCCATTTCTCACGGAGGATAAAATTCACAAGGAAGTATGAATGTTGTCTAACTTTCAATGCCACTAAGGCTGGTTTCACATTTTCGTCTGTGTGCGCAGCGTTTGATCCGCATAGATATGCAAGCATCATGCGAACATATATTTAACATGGTGTACGCATGCACCGTTTCGCGGTGTGCGGTGAACGCAACATGTTGCATTTTTTGAGACATCAAAAATCCGTCAAATATGGATGAGTGCGCCAAAAGGCGCATTACTGTCTATGGGAACGCATTGGTACCCAAGGACATGGGTACACATGTGTTCGATACGCATGTGTTCTTCAAAATGTAAATAGAAATCCCATGAGATACGCCCATTTTTGTCTGATGTAATATCGAACGAAAGCGCATAAACAACGCAAACACATGAAAAAATGCATACAAAAGCATACAAACGCATTTTTTCCCGTCATGCTTAAGATGATGCGCATAAAAATGTTGCATAAACATCCATTTTGCATGCATTTTCGCATGCGTTTGCCGATGCGGATGATACGCTGCAGACTCGAACACTAATGTGAACCTAGCCTAAGTGCGATAAATTTAAAGATTTTTTCAAATGCCGTTATTCTATTTCCCATTTCTTCCTCTTGGTAAAGTTGTGCTAGGTTTTCTTTTTTTTATCGAAATTTCAATTTTCATGTTTCCAAATGTAGAGAATTCACCCTGGTCTTTTGTACATTTTCTGGTATTAATAAATTACTCTGGGGGACATTTCTTCAAATTGTCCTTGTATTTTTTTATATCTTAGGACTCATTCAGACCTATTTTTTTCATGGACATATCGCATCCAACATAGTCTATGGGTTTTTTTTGCCAACTTGACCTCAGTTTTTCATAAACAAGTTCTATTCATTTTTCACATGTAGTATGCAACATAGTCTATTTTTTTCTGCACACCAAAATATGAACACTTGTCTGATTTTTATTCGATTCACAGATCAAAATCGCGAATACAAGTCTATGGATATATGCAAAAAAATCAGAAAGCGCTTAGTTGCCATACGTGTGCATTTTGTGTGCTGTCCAATTTTCATGTTTGTTTGATAGGAGAATGTTGAGAAAATTTCTCACATGCAAAAAAAGCTAATGGAATTCTAAATCTGACACACTGAGCAAACACTGATGAAAATTGATCTGATTTTTGAGCATGAGAAATATCGCTGACTTTTTCATGAACCTCTAAGGCCTCTTTCACACTTCAGTTTTTTGCATCAGTTATAATCCGCCAAAAAGGCGGACAAGCGGATCCGTTCGAAACTGATGTGAACGGATGGCACAGGATCCGTTTTCAGACGGATCCTGAAAATGAAGAAATTTAAAGGAATCGCTGGCCGGGGGGGGAGAGAGAGAGAGAGAATCCATGGCAGTTTGGAGAAGGCACCCTTCAAATATCAGGGACCTGGAGCAGTTTGCCAAAGAAAAATGGTCTAAAATTCCAGCAGAGCATTGTAAGAAACTCATTGATGGTTAGGCCTCTTTCACACTTCAGTTTTTTGCATCAGTCAAAATCCGCCAAAAGGACGGATGGCGGATCCGTTTTAGTACTGATGCCAACGGATGCCACCCGTCCGTTTTTTTGACGGATCTGACAAATGAAGAATTTTAAAGGAATCGCAGCCTGGAAAAGGGGAGAGAGAGAGAGAGAGAGAATTTTTTTTTTTGTCCGGCACCCACAAAGAATTTGGGGTTAAATGAGTGTCTGGAGGATCCGCCAGAGAAAAAAACGTTACAAGCTCCGTTCTGAAATCTTTGAGGATGGTGACGGACAGCAACTTTTGGCGGATCCTCACAAAAAACGGATGCAACGGACAGCAATCCGTCACAATCCGCCATTAATGCAAGTCAATGGGAAAAAACGGATCCTCAAAAAAACATTGAGGATCCGTTTTTTTTCAAAACCTGGCGGATTGTGACTGATTGTAAAAAACGGAAGTGTGAAAGAGGCCTAAGAGGATGACTGTTAATGATGATGTATCATGAGACAAATTTGTTGCAGAAATTTCTGAAATGTACAGATTTAATTTCCAACAAATCTGAGATGTTTGAATTTAGCCTAATGTTTTTTATTCGAAAGCTAATCAAATTAATTTTAAACCTCTTACACCACAGACTTTGCACATCACAAATTTTTATGTCTTTTGTCATACAGAACATCCTGAAATGTTTGATCTTCAACTGTGATCTGAAATAAAATCCCGCTTCTAAGGCTTCATTTAGACATCTGTTTTGCACATACATGTTTTACATGTGTTTTGGATGTCACACTGATAATAAAAATGAGTACACCATTGGCATACCACTAACAGTGGCAGACTACGCTATTGGGTTGGGGGAGGCCAGTTTGCATCACACTTTCAACTATATCTGCATCCTGGATGCAAATACTGATGAAAGCAATGCTGTAAGGTGAGTTCCCCCCTCCAACATTTTTCTGTGACATCTAAGTGCAGCAGGCACGATGACGCCACTACATTGTGCCCGCTGTGCCATGCATGCAGATCTTCAGACCACACCTTGCAGAGATCAGAGCAGGGGGGGAAAGAGGAGAGGTAAGTATTCCTTTTAAGCAATGAGTACTTTGTGGGGGATATTATAATGTTTGGAAGACTGTTTGAAGGGGCCATCATACTGTGTGATGGCCATTATACTATTTGAAGGGCAATGTGGTAGCCATTATACTGTTTAGAGGCCTATGTGGGGGGCAATAATACTAGAGAGCTATAGGGTGGCCATTATATAATTTGAAGGGCTAGCGGGTGCTAGCATAATGTGTGCAGGCTATTTTACAGTGCAGAGTGTTATGTGGGGTCCATCATACAGTGTTGAGGGTTGTGTTGGGCTTATCTTTGTAGTGTTTGCCTGAGATCACATGTTCAAAAGCTGCCTCAGACAGACTTGGCACAAGCCACTTCATCTGGCAGACTCAAAAAAAGACAATACCCTTTAACCCCTGTACAGGGATCTGGTTTTACAATAGGACCCAATGGAATGCTACCATGGAAGGGCTGCTGTTCAAAAGGTAGGAATGGTTGCTAAGCAGGGTCAGAGCCAAGAGGTCACGTTAAAGACAAAATCAAGATCTGTAAGAATAGTGAGAAACAAGCCAGGGTCAAAACAGGAATACACTAAACCAAACAGGAGAAAAATACACACACATAGCCCAGGAAACACTAAGTCAGCTTCAAGCAGCAAGCTGGAATCCTTAGTAGGGTGTGGTGCTCTTCATTTGGCTGAAGCAGAGAGTTGATAACTTCAGTTGGACAGCACAAACATCCATACTGCCAGACTAGATGGCACTATAGGTCACAGCCACTCTAAGCTTAGTGGCTGGACAGAGCCCGCCATACATATTTTCTAGTTCTGACATTTCCTCTATCACCTGTTCCACCCGCAGAGTGAATATAGTGGTGCCTGGTGACAGAAGTAGAAGTCGCAGCAGCAGGTTCTAGTGAAGATGAGACAATCATACTGTGTGGGGGCCATCATACTGCGTGGAGGGTTATGGATCCATTGTGCTGTATGGAAAGCCACTATACTGTATAGAAAGCCATGATACTGTATGGAGGGCCCTTATACTGTAAGGAGGGTCATCATGCTGTCTCGATGGCTGTGTGAGGACCATCATATTATGAGGAAAGCAGTGTTAGAACCATCATACTGTGTGTGGGGTACTGTGTTGTGATCACTATGTGGCTATCATTCCTTGCAGAGGTACTGTAAGCTTATTATACTGTGCAAGGGGAAGTTACGGTGAAGGAATTCACTGTGTGGGTTTTTTAATGTGCTTGGAGGGCACTTTTGTTGGTATCACACTTTTTGAGGGCCTTGAAAAGGGTATCTTAGTTTTTGGGAACACTAAGGAAATTCAATAGGGGCAAAATTAGCTGGCCATTTATAAAGCTGGATCCAAAATGGCCGACTTCAAAATGGCCACCATGGTCACCACCCATCTTGAAAAGTTTTCTGCAGCCCATATACTAATGTGCCACAAATAGGAAGTTGATATCACCAACCATTACCATTTTATTTAGGTGTAGCCATATACATGGCCCACCGAGGTGTATCCATATAAATGACCCACCTTGTATGTATATATATATTTTTTTGGGGGGACAGTAGTTCTGCTATGGGGTACACTGACCCAGTCCTGAGGTACACTGACCCAAAATTGATGAAAAATTGTTCATTTTTCTTGTGCACAAAAGTGAAACCTTCTGGTATCTGAATTACATCTAAGTGTTTATTCAGTAGTTTTAGTCAAGGAATTTGAGCACAGATCTCTTTGTATGACAAACTAAAGTAACTTAATTTCAATGGTTCTTTGATTTCCTTTTAACAAGCTGTTATATCTATTCCATATCAAATGAACAAAAATAATTATGGCAGTTAATAAACTTTAAATAGTACAGTATTTCGTTTTTACATTGGACAGTAGATTTACCTTGTTCTTCATCAATTTTCCGTAAATATTTCCTCATTATGCTATTTACATCATCTTCCTTGCCTTCTGCTTCAGGTCTTTTATTTTCTTCTGAGTTTTCTGATGTCATTTGCTTGCCTGAGTAACCTTCACCATCCACTCTTTGTACTCGGGGCCCACTTTTAATACTATCTCCACTTTTGCATGATAAAGCAGACCCAGAAGATGATGAGGAATCAGAAAGATTTCCCAGATCTTCTTTAAAATTTGAACCTTTCTTTAACACACTTTTCAATCCACCTGTGGAAAGGCTTGGTTCATGCGACGGAAAATCACCAAAATGAACACTGAGTGGCCGTTGACCATCTCTTCTATCCCGGGAAGCTCTGGACAAACTTTGAGTTGATTGTGACCTTCTGAGAGCAGGGAGGATGTCATCAGAATCATCAGTTAATTTTCTTTCAAATCTGAGACTAGGTACTTTCCAGTTTGATGAGCTTTCATCATTTCCCATATCAGATAAATTAGAAAAAATCCTGTTTTGGAAAACAAGAGGTTGTTTCACAAAATCGTTTTCAGCAACTTCCTCCAGTGGTGTTTCAAGACACTGTCTCCATGGCCTTAGTCTTAAAGAAGAACTGGCACAATTTTCGTCCAATTCTGAAGATGTCTGCTTAAAACTTACACCCTGTGAAGGTTGGTTAATAGATTCACAAGAACCAAATCTTGCCATGCGTTTCACAGCAGGTGACAATGTTGGGTCAGCTTTCTCAGATGGCAAGCAACGAAGACTTGAAGAACGTGTTAATCCTTGACCAGTTATAGGTTTTTCATCTGAAAGCTTGCTAAGGGCAACTGAAAAATCTTCATCATCATCATTAAGCCGTGTGCATCTTCTAAGGGAAGAAGCACCTGTTGTTCGGTAAATAGGCAGTGAAGATGTATCCTCTATAACTAGGGTTGACTGATCTTTTTCAGAGGATCTTTTCTTTCTCACTTCATCTATAAACTCAGAGAGAGCAGATGAGGAACGTGAAAACTTTTCTTCTAATGGTGAGGGTCGCCTTCTGCCAAGTGTAGGAGTTGTGTTTCCAATATTAAGCACTGAACTTGTATTCTCTTTTTCTGAGGATATTATATTGCTACCATAAATCCTAGATCCAGAACTCAGGGAAGAACTTGGTCGACTCACATCTTGATCATCTTTTTGCCTGAAATAAATAAAAAATGAAAAGTTTATGGACCACACTTGACTACATACAGTACATGAGAATAATGCACTGCTATAATACACAATTAGGGTATGTTAAAATCTTCTAGAAACCCCAGAAAATCTGCAGGTGCAAATTCGCCCCAAAATGTGTGGCTGCTGATGTTCCTGCAGAAAACAGCAATGTGTGTAAAATATTTTATTCCCTGCTGCTTCTTTGGCTTTGTTGCCAGATTTAATGTAAGTCTGTGAGCAACCTGGCCTCCTGTGATGACGTATTATCCCTTGTGACTATGCAACACATTATTGGCTATGACAACCCTTGTATCCCAAGCAGAAAACCAGGCAATGGAATTAAAGAAGCACCATGGAACTTTAATGCAGATGTAAAAAGTGCCGAGGTAAAAGTTTCATTGTGCTGCGTTGCTAAACTGGAATGACTATGTTCTTTGTATAGAGCAGCTGCTAATCCAAAATGCATTAAAACCTCTGCAATACTCAAATAGCCAAATACTACATGCCATAATATGCTGGTAGCCAAGTAAGCCATCTGCTCTTCCAAAGCTTGCTAAATCTATATAGTGCGTATTTGTATTAAAATTTGAAAAATTGTTTTCTCTCTCAGGATTTTCATTTTTTATTCTAGATTCACAAGTATTTTTCAGCAAAATCCTCACAAATTGGGGATTATTGAGGATTTTCATTTCTCCATTAAAATAAAAAATTCACAGCAAACCTAAGACTATTCCAGGACAAAAGATGACATGCTGCAGATTAAAAATTCCTCAACGCAGGTTAATTTTTGTGTAGAAAATGTAGGAAGCATGAGGATAAGCCTTGTTGAAATCTCTTTATTCTGCTACTGTATTCCAGTACAGATTTTCCATTTACAAATCTGTACAGAAAATCTGCAGTAAATCCACTGCATATGAACATGTCCTAAATGGCGACGCTTTTGAACTTATTTGAAATAAACAATTTAATCACAAAATTTTCCTTGACAATAGTGAGTGTTTGAGTATAGGAAACTCCAAAACAGTCTTACAGTATTCCTGAAATGGCAGTGTACAGGCTATGATAAAAACCTGAATAAAGCTTGCATTTTTTCATATTACGGTATACAACATAAGAAATATGAAAAAATAAACAACGGTACAAAAAAGAGAGTACTAGCTTAGCATGTTGAATGGTGTTCAACAGAAAAAGGCATTCAGAGATGAAAGAGTTTAATGCAGTTGTTAATCTTGTCCTAGAAGTAACAATAGTTTATTTCATGTATGTCGGTAATGTAGTAACTTTTACTTAGTACAAAAATTTTTCATGACATGTTTTATAATGAGTGGAAATATTTGTCTGTCTGGAAAAAAGCGCACAAACTTGGCCAATTCTATATTCCCAAAGGCTCACTGGTTATATTACTCACTGGTTAAGAAGATCTTGAAACTTTTTTTGCCCCGGGTGCTGCCGCTGCGCTGGGTCCCCCGGGTGCTGCCGCCGCCACGCTGGGTCCCCCGGTGCTTGCCGCCGCCGGGCTCTGTCCCTTGCTGCGTCGGGGGCTCTGAGATTTCAGCGCTGAATTCTCATCTCCCGAGATTACAATGCCGAGATCTCCATCTGCGCTTGCGCGACGGCCATTTTCCAGGAAGCAATCGACCACACAGGCATGGAAGGAACGTCAGAGCCCCCGATACAGCAAGGGACAGAGCCCGGTGGCGGCAGCACCCGGGGACCCAGCGCGGCGGCGGCAGCACCTGGGGACCCAGCGTGGCGGCGGAATCATCCGGCAGCACGAAGTAAAGAGTGGGCGACAGCACCCCAGGGACAGAGTGGGCAACAGCACCCCGGCGACAGAGCGGTAAGCAATAAGACGCCTGGATTATAAGAAGCACCACCATTTTATTAAAAAAACCTTTTTTTTCCTATTTTTCTCCTCAAAATTTGGGGTGCGTCTTATAATCTGGAGCGTCTTATAAAGCGAAAAATATGGTACTTTTTTATGACTTTCATCACTACCTGAGTTACACAATAGCTTTAAGGCATCCACATAATATTAATATAATTAAATCATCATGAAACTATGCAAGCAAAATATACGGTACCCAATGCGAATAATATTGTGAGTGCAATTATTAGCATTTTCTAGGAACCAATATCTATTCTATATAATAATAATACATTTTATTTCTATAGCGCTGACATATTCCGCAGCAATTACATTTCAGAGGGGATTTGTACAGACAATAGTCATTACAGCATAACAATAATCACATAGATTATAACAAATACCAAGAGGAATGAAGGCCCTGCTCGCAAGCTTACAGTCTATGAGGAAAGAGGTAGACACGAAAGGTGGGTGGTAACAATTGCCCTGATTGTTTGGACCAGCCATAATGTTAAGAGTGTAACAGTACAGACACAGAGGGCTAATGGATGCATAAAGCATGTGGGAACATGATGCGGGGAACCTGGTTATGGTAAAACTTTTGACTGTGCCACCCAGGGATAGATTAGGTAAATGTTTTGAGGCGGTAGGCCAGTCTGAATAAATGCGTTTTCAGGGCACGCTTAAAATTGTAGGGATTGGGGACTAATCGTATTGACGTGGGAAGTGCATTCCAAAGAATTGGCGCAGCACGTGTAAAGTCTTGGAGACGGGAGTGGGAGGTTCTGATTATTGAGGATGCTAACCTCAGATCATCAGCAGAATGGAGGGCACGGGTAGCATGGTATACTGAAACAAGGGAGGAGATGTAGGGTGGTACTGAGCCATGGAGGGCTTTGTGGGTGAGGGTAATAAGTTTATACTGAATTCTGGAGTGGATGGGTAACCAGTGTAATGACTGGCACAAGGTAGAGGCATCGGTGTAATGATTGGTGAGGAATATGATCCTGGCTGCAGCATTCAAGATAGATTGGAGAGGGGAGAGTTTGGTAAGAG
Organism: Dendrobates tinctorius; assembly: GCF_039654945.1. Taxonomy (NCBI): domain Eukaryota; kingdom Metazoa; phylum Chordata; class Amphibia; order Anura; family Dendrobatidae; genus Dendrobates; species Dendrobates tinctorius. The sequence goes on along the minus strand of NW_027361741.1, from coordinate 14,206,644 downwards.
GGAGACCGATTAGAAGAGAGTTACAATAGTCGAGACGAGAATGAATAAGAGAAACAGAAAGAGTTTTTGCGGAGTCAAAAGTAAGAAAAGGTCGAATTCTAGAAATGTTTTTGAGGTGCAGATGACGCATGTTGCTAGGGAGTAATAGTGGAACCACACACGAAAATGGCAATGTCGGGTATAGGTACATTAGTAGCGGGAGGAAACACAAGGAGTTCAGTCTTTGACAGGTTTAGTTTCAGATATAGTGAGGACATGATGTTAGACACAGTGTTTAGACAATCGCCGGTGTTTTCTAGAAAGGCTGGCATGATGTCAGGAGAAGAAACGTATAATTGGGTGTCGTCAGCATAGAGATGGTACTGGAAGCCAAATCTACTGATTGTTTGAACAATAGGGGCAGTGTACAAAGAGAAGAGGAGGGAGCTTAGGACTGATCCTTGAGGAACCCCAACAGTAAGGGGAAGGTGAGAGGAGGAGGAACCGGCAAAAGATACAGTAAAGGAGCCGTCAGAGAGATAGGAGGAGAACAAGGAGAGAATGGTACATTACCACCATTATTGACAAGATCTATTTCAGGCATGCATGCCTAAGTGTAGTATTAGATTTTACAACAGTAAGTGATTTTATTCATCTTCATTACATCCAGTTTGCAAGCATATTGGTTGCAGTGTAGATAATCTTAAAGGTTGTGACTAGCTTTTATAACCTGGCATTAAAATATATTACCTTGCTTTGAGACTGCAGGGAATTCTGTCAAGTATCATTATATGTAATGAAAATATATCGCAAGCAAGTACATTTTATAGAATGACACCACTAACTATTTCTATGCAGGTGTAACAATATTACCTTTAGAGAAGAGCGAATTTGCTCGGATTTTGTCCCCTAATCTGATTTTGACATATTCGGGCCATATTCGGACAATATTCATGCCGAATGTATGTCTTATGATCAGTTCTGAACATATTTGGTAATTTCTACTCTCATTGACTCTAATGATGTTCGGCTGTGTTCGATGAATATTGCAAAAACAAAATTCGATTCCGATCGCATTCAGAACCAAATCCGAACAAATTTGCTCATCTCTAAATACGTTCTCTGCTTTATCACACTATTATCATTAATATCGGGGCTCTGGTGACTGTGGCATCTCTGAATGTTAGTTTTAGAAAAATAAGAATTCTCTAATTTACAATGTATGTAAAAATGTAATAGAACTGTGACTTAAACCTTAAGGGGTCGTCCACTTTCAGGAAAGTGGGCCCCAAACTGTGTAAAATGCCTAAAATAGATTACTCAGCATGCGATAACCATCCCTGTGTCTAGTGCCAACTCTCCTCTGCTGCTTCAGTCACTTTGTTTTGGCTTCAGTTTGTGCACTGAGTTCAGTAGTGCATGCCATCCACCTTGGCACAGCCGGTGAGCTCAAGGCATGCTCAGTGACTGGCTAGAGTGGTGACACATGCTGTCTTTGTGCATCACTGCTGAAGCCAAAACACGACTGGAACAGCAGCTGAGAGCTCACTGGTCCCAGGGGGGATGAGTACCTACTATGTTATTTTAGGTACAACCCCATTTCCAAAAAGTTGGAACACTGTGTAAAATTTAAAGAAAACAAGAATGCAATGATTTGAAAGTCTCCTAGAGCCATATTATATATACAACATACAGCACAGATCAGAAGTTGAACGCTAAACATTTATCATTTCATTAGAAAAAATAGCTTATTAAGAAACTGATGGCAGCATCTCAGAAAAGTTGGGTCTGGGCCATGTCTGTCATTGTCTAGCACCTTTTTCATTTTAGAATAGCTGGGAAGCCTCTGAGAAGTGAGGGGAAAAGTGCTGAAGTTTTGAGGGTGGAACATTGTCCCATTTTTGTTTGATGGAGGATTCTAGCTGCTCAAGAGTCCTGGGTAGTGATGGGTGATCGGCGGGTTGCCTGAATTTTTTTGTAAAGTTCGAGTTCGGGGCCAGAGAAGACGAGAAGTTGCGTCCGAACCCCGAACATGGACATTACCGCACGAACACTGCCGGAAGTTAATGAGCGGCTCCGGAAGCAGATGCAGCTGGGAGACAGCGGGAAGGGAGGACACGTTGCTGGACAGGAAAGTATAATTATAATGTTTATTATTAATTTTATGCTTTTTTTTACATTTTTACAGCCGGCCCTGAACCCGAACTGTAACACAAGTTTCCCATGGTAACCCGTGTTTGGGACCTTGTGTTCGGTATGGGTCCAGAACTTTATAGTTCGGGTTCGCCCATCCCTGGTCGTGGGTCTTCTCTGCCCAATTTTTCACTTCACATTTTCCTGATATTGTTCGATCATTTTTAGACTCAGCTGTTCACACGCTGGTAAACTTCTGACCATATTTGTCTCTGAGAGATTTTGTTCTCTGGCAGGCTCTTTTTATACACCATCATGTGACTCTCCAGTTGTTTTTCATAAGCAGCACTTGCTTTTCCACCCTTTTGTTAATGCTGTGCCAACTTTTTTTTAGATGCTTTTCTACCATCAAATTCTACATGAGCTAATAATTTTAATTGAAATTTAAAAATGTCTAACTTCCAACTTCTGATCTGTGTTCTATGTTGTGAATAAACTGTAGCTATGACATTTTCAAATGATTGTATGTTTAATCATTGTATTCTTGTTGTTATTTATTTTATTTATTTATTTTACTCACATAGCGCCATTAATTGCACAGCACTTTACAGACATTATCATCACTGTCCCCATTGGAGCCCACAATCAAAACTCCATATCAGTAGGTCTTTGGAGTGTGGGTGGACACCGCAGTACCTGGAGGAAACCTACGCACATGTGGAGAACATACAAACTTCTGGTAGATGCTGCTCTTGGTGGAATTTGAACCCAGGAGCCAAGCTCTGCAAAGCAACAGTGCTGCTAACTGGGCCTCCGTGCTCTTTTTCTTACATTTTACACAGCGTACTAACTATTTTGGAATTGGCATTGTATTTTACACAGTTTTGGGCCAACTTTTTGAAAAGTTGACAACTTTAAAGGGAATTTGTCAGTAGGATCCATCTTCTTAAGCCAATCATTTGGGCATGTAGACCGTAAGAAGTTGATTAAAAAGATACCTTGATATCTGCAAACAATGTAGGATAGATCTTCAGCTCACCTGGTTCAGCCTGCCCAGTCCTCCTTTCCATAATCTCGGTGCACGGAGTGGATCCATCCCCATCTGGGAGAAATGCTCAATGAAAAAAAGTTTTTTATAGTTCCAGCACACGATGTGAAAAAATTAAGAAAAGCCTTTATTTAATCCATAATTAAAAAATGCAATTCCAGTGATGATAAAAGCATGTGTAGGCTTACGCGTTTCGGATCATATTTGACCCTTAATCATAGCATGCTATGATTAAGGGTCAAATATGATCCGAAACGCATAAGCCTACACATGCTTTTATCATCACTGGAATTGCATTTTTTAATTATGGATTAAATAAAGGCTTTTCTTAATTTTTTCACATCGTGTGCTGGAACTATAAAAAACTTTTTTTCCTTGATATCTGCAGTCTGATGTTTTATTCCAGAGAAATTCACATTTTTATTATATGTCAATGAACCTGTTCCAGGCATGACACTGATCTGCATGACAATAAGTTCATTTTTTCTCATTAATGTATACTCTGCACCCCATCTTGACTGAAAAAACAGAAATGTAGAATTTTTGCAAATTTGTTAAAAAAGAAAAACTGAAGTGTCACATGGTCATAAGCATTCAGACCTTTTGCTTAGACACTCATATTTAAGACATATTCTGTCCATTTCCTTGTGATCCTCCTTGAGATGGTTCTACTCCTTCATTGGAGTCCAGCTGTGTTTAAATAAACTGATAGAACTTGATTTGTAAAGGCACACACCTGTCTATAAAAGACTTCACAGCTCATAGTGCATGTCAGACCAAATGAGAATCATGAGGTCAAAGAAACTGGCCAAGGAGCTCAGATACAGAATTATGGCAAGGCACACATCTAGCCAAGGTTACAAAAGAATTTCTGCAGTACTCAAGGTTCCTAAGAGTACAGTGGCCTCCATAATCCTTAAATGGAAGAGGTTTGGGACCTCCAGAAGTCTTCCTAGACCTGGCCGTCCAGCCAAACTGAGCAATCATGGGAGAAGAGCCTTGGTGGGAGAGGTAAAGAAGAACCTAAAGATAACTGTGGCTGAGCTCCACAGATGCAGTAGGGAGATGGGAGAAAGTTCCACAAAGTCAACTATCACTGCAGCACCCCACCAGTCGGGCTTTTATGGCAGAGTGGCCAGATGGAAGCCTCTCCTCAGTGCCAGACATATGAAAGCCTGCCTAGAGTTTGTTAAAAAACACATGAAGGACTTCCAGACTATGAGAAATAAGTATCTCTGGTCTGATGAGACGAAGATAGAACTTTTTGGTGATAATTCTAAGTGGTATGTGTGGAGAAAACCAGGCACTGCTTATCACCTGACCAATACAATCCCAACCGTGAAAGAGACCTGAAAATGGCTGTCCACCAACGTTCACCATCCAACCTGATGGAACAGGAGAGGATCTGCAAGGAAGAATGGCAGAGGATCCCCAAATCCAGTTGTGAAAAACTTGTTGCACCATTCCCAAAATGACTCATGGCTGTACTTACTCAAAAGGGCGCTTCTACTCAATATTGAGCAAAGGATCTGAATACTTATGACCATGTGATAATTCAGTTTTTCTTTTTTAAGAAATTTGCAAAAATTTACACATTTCTGGGTTTCTTTCAGTCAAGATGGGGTGCAGAATGAACATTAATGAGAAAAAAATGAACTTTTTTGAGTTTACCAAATGGCTGCAATGAAACAAAGAGTGAAAAATTTAAAGGGGTCTGAAAACTTTCCATTCCCAGTGTATCTCTGACTCCCACATAGTTGCTGGGTACATTGTTGTGCTACATCACTTTTACACACTACAATAAAACATACTAAACCAAAGATATAAATTAATTTTACAGGAAAAAATTTTAGGAAACATTCTTTCCTGTATAATGACTAGTATATATAGCAAAATTAAAAGAGAGAAAAATCACTTAATTCACCTTTTAGGCCATGTTCGCACATAGCGCTTTTGCACTTTCTCATTGCTTTCAATGGTGAAAAAACACTGAAAGAATCAACATTTTCCTTTAAAAAAATGCAGCAGTTTTCCATTTCATTCATGAAATAAAAGGTATCGTGTGCAAGAGATTTCTGAACTTTTTTCCATTTGCAATTAATGGAACTCCGAGACTGGTGAAGCCTGTGTACTATGTGCAAGGCCTTCAAAAAATTAGAAGGAGATACTCCAATACACCCTGGAACACATGTAGAGTAGGGCCTCAGAATATATTTACATTTAGAAGGAGTGGGACATCTGTGGCCAACAACAAGGAGTCCCGGATTCAAGGCCATTACTCATCGTACAACTGGCACAACAAGGACCTTCAGGTTACCGACTCAGATTTTCCTCCAGCTAAGGTGGGCGACAGTTCCTCCTATGCTGTCTCAGGACATCAGGCAGCCCAGAGGCTTAAAATAGACTGAAGCAGGGGTTTCAAATCTTTTTTTTATCTCATTGGAGTCATTTGCCAATGAAAATTCATGAAACATGTGGTGGAATTCTCCTCCAACCCATCCTGGGGAGAGAACACTTGTGGAGATCAAGGGGTCAGTGGGTGCTCTAGTCGGCTAGCCCAAAACCGCATGGACCAAGGATCATTCCACTGAATGCCCACCCTCATTTTACCTTGGATGTAATACTACTCAAACATCAGAGGGTGAGGGTAAAACAGTGTGGCAATACATTATTGAAGAACAAAACATGCAAATAACACATAGAACATTCCCAGCAAAATACCCAAGATGGTAAAAGATTTGAGTCTCACCCTTCTGCTGACTAGCCGGAATAAGAGCAGCTATGACTTCAGTGCTTCCAAGGCCAACTACACCCACCGGTGGCATGCAGACCGGAGGTATCGACAAGCTTAAGAAGTTGACAGTCTATTGAGGTACAAGGCCAGGTGATTGGAGGATCGCAACCTGACTTTGCCGAACATCTCCATGTAACCAGGTGACAGGTGGGTCAATATCCTGGCTTTCCCAAACGTATCCATGATGCTCAGGTGACCAGTGGGTCCAAACCTTGGCTTCCCCAAACTTATCCATGGGTGCAGTGATGGTCAATGGAGTAGATCTGCATTCTTTCAGCCGGGGTCATGGTCCCATAAGCTGGCAGAATGTCAAATCTATGTCCCTCATGATGGAGCCAAGATTTGGCAGCTATCCTGTAGAGTGTTCCTGGTTGTGGTTTTGTAAAAAGTTTCTGGTTCTTTGGATCACTGGATCTCTTGGACAACCTGTTGCAGAGGCATATCACACTTACATAGTTCACAACTGTTGTCCTTCAAGCCATCATCCAGAGGTCAAGAGGAACGTGCAATAAAATTAACTTGCATCGTTTGAGTATCTAATCAGTTTGCATAGTTTGTCCTTCTCTGTTTCGCAGTTCAACAAACTAGCTGGCCTAAACAATGTGTAATCAACCAGTTAACAAACATCTATTGTTTAATTACCCTGCATCTCTGTCTTCCAGGATAACAACACAATATGTTACAACAAATGTCAATTTAAAAGTCAATCTTACAGGCTTATACGAACAAAGGTCTGGGTTTATTGACCAAAGAAAATTCAAAAAAAAGTCAACATATGCATAACAGTCTATACTTACTAGCTTACTGAAAATAGAAGTCTGGATGGTTCATTTGGACCTTTCTCCTATTGTGTGAATGCATATTTATTAATATTTTTCATGCAGTTGAGGCAAATCTAAGGTTCGGAGGCTGCGATCACTACTCCTTTTTTCCTTAAGTTGATTTTGTGGGCTTTTAGTGCCCCCGAGGGCATAATAACTTATAGGGGCATGTACCTGTCAACTGAAAATGCTGACAGGCTGTTCTCAAAATGAACAAGCCCTTCTTGCTGTCAACCCCGCCGGAAGACAACAATGGAACATAAAGGCAATTCAAATGTTCTTTTTTTTCTGGTGTAATCCCATGCACCACTTCCCACCCCAAAAGGGTATACAGCTCAATGGTTAATTATTTTTCTGGTTCCTCTCCTCCTTATACACCATGTCAACAGGGTTATCATGCGGCACATGCTTCAAATTTTTTGAGGGCCATCAGGTGACAAAATTTGGAAGGTCATGATGTGGCCATCACTCATAAATTTTGGATTGTCATCAGGTGGCCCTCACTCATAATTTTAGCCTCCACAGACTTGAACCAAATAAGAGTCATGCAGGCTGCATTCACATGGTTGATTCCATAAGCTTTTAGTGCCACTGGAGGCATAATTACTGATAGGCGCATCTGACTGTCAACTGAAAATGCTGACAGGTTGACTTTTCAAAATGAACAAGGCCTGAATTGGCCCAGACCTCTCAACCCCAGTGGATGACAGCAGCAGAAAATAAAGCCAAATCAAATGTTTCTTTTTTTGTGGTGTATTCACATGAACCCTTATCATCCCAAAAAGGTATATGGTTCATGGTTTATTATTTTGTTTGACCTCCTACTACACCATATTAACAGGGTTACCAAGCAGGTGCCACTTCATTTTCAAGGTTACATATTTTATTTAAAAAAAATCACAGTTTGCAAGTGGGAGCATAACAAAATGGACATTCACGGGACCTAGGTTCCAGTCCCATTTTGTAAGGGGATGCAGGGCAACACTCTTGAAGCTAGACCATTGGGAACAGGTGGTCGGTTGGATGACAGATAATTAGGGATGAGCAAACGTGCTTGGTGATACCTAGATATCACTTAAGTGTCTGGGTGCTCGGACGTGCTGAGCATTGGCTGGTGCTCGGATTTAATGCTCAAATCCCCATCCCTCATTTTTGGCACCTGTTACATAGCCAATAAACATGCAGGAATTGCCAGCAGTCACTGTAATGCCATAGTCATCTTGGCATTAATATGATGATAATGTCCATAGAAGAAAAATGGTTGCACTCACCGGTACTTTGTAAAAACTTCCATTATTGGTACACTTGGTTTAAATATGCCAGCAGGAAGGTACTCACGAGGTACATTATGGACGCACCTCCTGCACTTCAGCGAGTCCTATGGTGTGCAGGAAGTGAAAGTGACTGCAAGCTTATACAGGTAAAGAGGGATATGCCCCATCTCATCTGTCAGGCTATTAACATGAATACACCTCCAATAGGCTATGAACAAAACAACATTATACAGTAGCTGCAACAAATAGCTAAAAAGTAAAAGGACGCACTACTTTTTTCTTCTTTCTATGGACATTATTTGAACTGTTTTCTTCATGGTATGCACCCGGTCATCCAGGGGCAAGGTGTAAATCACAGTCAGCTATTCAGCAAGCCACAGGTGTCACAGCGGTGCCGGTTTTCTCCTTTTCAAAGCGGCATTAATGTGACTGGCTGGCCACATTACCTCAGTGGTTATAAAAGGACCTGCACACCACGCTCAGCACACTGACTCCATTGCACAGCTCAGGGATATTTCTGACTTTAGGGAGAGAGTAATACAAAATCCCAGTAGCAGAGATCATCACAAACAGTGGTGAATACTTTGTACTAAACCCCACCTACAGGCATTAGCCCATGGAAAACTCCAATAATTATATTAACAAACCAAAAAAGAAAAGAGTCTAAATCCACCTATAAAATACCATCATTATTTATTAGTACTCACAATATGTATAAAATTCATAGACAAAGATAAACAACCACATGAATGACGAATGCATTACAAAAGGACCAAGGTGAAACTCTGTGCAGGGTCGCTAACAGCCCCCGGAAGAAGCCCACGCGAAACGTGTGTAGGGGCGCAGTGTGTGGCGTTCCTGACAGCAAATGGGTGAGCATTGACATGGAGGTTATGACCTAAGGATGGGTAGCAGGGCATTAGCTTAAAATTCACACCTCACTGGAGGATTATTTCACTTATGCTATTTAGTATCCTAGGGGCCCCTGGAAGATAATGGCACTGGCTACAGATATGCTAATTATGTTCTCTTTGTAATGTATTTGTCATACTCAGCCTGAGTTTAAGAACCTTGTGTTCGAAACGCATCCAGGTGCTCTGCAATTCAGTCCTAAGTAATTCCCTTCATAGGGTATACCTATCTGTACATAGCTGCCCTTTTGTATTAATGATTTTATCGTTTTGAAAATAAAAACTATGATTTTTATTCCTTGAGCTGGATCTTCCCTATTTTTGGAATACTTCTCATGTTTGCAGAGACTGATCCGTGCTCGGATTGCATCATGTTTGTGAAGAAACAGTGGAGGTGAGCTGAAAAAATTCTTTTGTGTTCAAATCAATGTACACACTAATTCCTCTGTGACCTTCAACTATTGGGTCTCAAAGCTGGACACCTGGCATAAGCTGTTCTTTAATGCCTTGGAGGTATTGTCGCCAAGCATGGCATCACCAGATCTTATATAAACCCGATGGTGCTATGCAGCCGGCCAATCACAGTAATACCAGTAGCCAACATGGCTCTAGCATTACCATGATTGGCATCCAATCTCCAAATGCTTAGTGACTGAATATCAGCCACGAAACATGCGGGACAGGGAATCGAGCATGGTGCCTGAGTACCTGGATACTTGATCAAGTACTGAGTGTTTAGAGCACCACTATGCTCTATCGAGTGCCGAGCAGTACCGAGCATGCTCACCCTTCACTAGAAGTGAAGAATATTTACTATCCATTTTCGTATAGCCAGATATTTAGAAGTTACTTTGGTATTATTATAACTGCATTTGTGTTGAAGAGCTTGAAATGAATAGTAGTAGGAGACCTCAGAGTATTATACATTTCTTTTCAAGGCAAATGAAGTACTTACAAATGGTTGCAAAATCAAATTTTTGAGGTAATTTTGACAAAACTAGCAAATTCAAATTTTAAAAGATTCCCTGATCTATATATACACACACAATATAATGAATGAATATTCCAAAAATACTTTGAAAGTAATATTTTTAAAATCAGCTTTCCTTATTAACAAAATAACTGCTTTTTAAATTCTCTGCTTTTTAAAAAATAAATAACTCAAATTTGCATACAGTACACACACCTTACAGTGTTCTATTCCCAACATCTTTTTGCATAGCCTATTATGATTGAGGTGTGTTTCAATCCTTAGTAACAAGAACTGTCATTTAGATTTCACTTTTCTTCCATAGCTGCTGATTAAAATTATTAGCAAGACTGAGTTTCTAATGTTTTTTATGATTTATATACAGTGGCAGGGTTGATCCGGTCTGGTTCTCCGGTGGGCCCAGGCACTGACACCTGCTGTCATACTGGCCAGCAGCTGTCTATAGCTTCCACTGCTTCAGGGGCCCCCAGCCAATGGGCAGCTGCTATGGAGGCCCCCGGTGCCAGCAAAGCATCAGCGGGTGACAGAAAGCAGAAGTCTGTCCCCGCTACTAAGGAGAAATAAATATTCACTGCTCCCCATGCCCCCATGGACCCGTAGAAGCATCTCTTAACGTAAAATGATCATGGTCCATTTCTCTCCCCGCTGTCCTCTTTTTACCTGTTTTTCCCATGAAGTGTGTCCAATATACCGTGTATGGTTGAATAAAGAACTGCATTTTATTACAGCTTAAGGGTGAGTGCCGCATTTTTTCTACTTATTCTGATTATGGATGTTTCCTCAATGCTGTGCACCATTAATCCGAAGCAAGTCATACCGCTGTTCACTATATGCCGATTTTTTACTGTGGCTAATTTGAAGATTGCATCTTGGTGCCATTCACTTTTACTATATTTCATCCAGGATATCTCTGTACTTGGCCACATTAATGTTTCCTTCAATTGCAACCAGTTGTCCTGTCCCTGCAGCTGAAAAACACCCCAATAGCATGATGCTGCCACCACCATGGTTCACTGTTGGCATTGTATTGGGCTGGTGATGAGGAGTGCCTGGTTTTCTCCACCCATACCGCTTAGAATTAAAACCAAAAAGTTCTATCTTCGTCTCATCAGACCGCAGAATCTTATTTCTCATAGTCTGGGAGTCCTTCATGTCCTTCAAACTCTATGCGGGCTTTCATATGTCTGGCACTGAGGAGAGGCTTCCGTCTGGCCACTCTGTCATAAAGGTTCGACTTGTGAAGGGCTGCAGTAAATGTTGACTTTGTGGAACTTTCTCTCATCTCCATCCTGCATCTGTGGAGCTCAGCCACAGTGATTTTGGGGTTCTTCTTTACCTCTCTCACCAAGGCTCTTCTCCCATGACTGCTCAGTTTGGCTGGGTGGCTAGGTCTAGGAAGACTTCTGGTGGTCCCAAAATTCTTCCAATTAGGTATTATGGAGGCTACTGTGCTCTTTGGAACCTTGATTACTGCAGAAATTCTTTTGTAAACCTGGTCACATCTGTGCCTTGCCACAATTCTGTCTCTGAGCTCCTTAGCCAGTTCCTTTGACCTCATGATTCTCATTTGGCCTGACATGCAATTTGTGCCTTTCCAAATCAAGTCCTATCAGTTTAATTAAACACAGCTGGACTCCTATGAAGGAGTAGAACCATCTCAAGGAGGATCACAAGGAAATGGACAGCATGTGACTTAAATATGAGTGTCTGAGCAAAGGGTCTGAATACTTATGACCATGTGATATTTCGGTTTATATTTTTTAATAAATGTGCAAAAATTTCTACATTTCTGTTTATTTTTCTGTCAATATGGGGTGCAGAGTGTACATTAATGAGAAAAATATGAACTTTTTTGAATTTACCAAATGGCTGCAGTGAAACAAGAAGTGAACAATTTAAAGGGGTCTGAATACTTTCTGTACCCACTGTATATGTGTATATATATTGTGGTGTAGTAAGCACTGTGTCCGCTAGGGGGCGCTGTGTGGATGTCCCAGGAGAAAGGATGAATGGCAGAATACTGAATGGCCGTTATGTATCTCAAAGTGGGTGACTGCTGAGGTGCTGCTTTAATGTGTCAGGAAGAAGTCTCCAGGTAACTAGGGAGATGGACAGGCCAGTTACCTACAAACCCACCCAGGGGGTGTGTTTAAAGAACACTGTTGTAAAGAGTGTGAGTGGTTGAAGGACCTGTGATGAGGTCATAGTCATGTGACCCGGGGGGCATGGCTATGGACCATATAATGTGGCCAGGGTAGGTCACATGTGGTGAATGCAGGGACCCGATTGGTCCGTTTGGAAGGTCTCATGTGGCTACCTTCCTGACAGCATGTGGACGTTGTGTTTTAATGGCTGCAAGTTCCTGAGAGTTCCCTGGAGGGAATGAATGTCTGCAGTATGGAGAAGCAGCCATGAGAGAGCGCATGGATCTGATTGAGCCATGTGGAAGGTCCCGGCAGGCCTAGGTGGGGGAAGGTGGGCTGCCTTCCTAAAGACCACGTGCTGAGGCTGCTGTCCCGGTGAGGCCTGTGGATATTGGCTGTATGTGAGGACGGATAAGCCTCCTATGTTTGCTGAGGCTCCAGGACTGAGTCTGAAATCATGGACACTTATGCTTGCTTTCGCCTGAGCTAAAGGCTATTCCTTGTGTTATGTGCTGCTTTATGGGTTATGAAGCAATAAACCCTGTGAACTTTTAAAAGAACGTACCTCCTGATTGACTCACGTTTCTCCTGAGCGAGTAGAATCCCTACAAAATATATATATATATATATATATATATATATACACTGTACCATACTGCTTAATGCATGAAAACATGCAGTAAAAAAGACATTAAAAAGGGTTTATCAGAATTTATTTAAAATTATTTTCTTTTACGACTGAATGTGAAATGAAAAATGAGTTACAATCTGCTAATGCAATGAAGTAGGTTTCTGAAACTCAGCCAAGAAAGGCACGCTGGAAAGCAAATGTACACATTTTCATGCAAAAGAAAACAAATTCTCTAACTGGATTATCTGTAGAAAAGAGACATACAACATAAGCTAATCAAGGAACATAAAAAACATGTTTGCTTCCAGTTGGATTTGCAGGAAAGCTAAGTGTAATCTAGCTTTCTTTACTAGGGATGGGCGAATCCTGAAATACTCGGAATCGCTAGACTCTAACGAGTCCGACTCGGAAACTCGCTATTCGTTGCAAGTCTAGCAAGTCCAATGTTAATGAATGGGGATGCGAGTATTGCAGCGATTCCTGTGCTGCCATTTTTTTTACTCTTTACTCTCGAAAGTGGCCCCTAGCTTAACGATTTAGAATTCATCCCTAAAGCACAGAAAATCGTTTCTACATCACGCTAGAAGCTAAACAGGAAGTCGCCTGTGCTAACCGATTTACTGCACAGGCTGATCTGATATTCTGCACACACAGGCAGATCTGATCTGCACACACAGGGCGATCTGATCTGCACACACAGGGCGATCATATCTGCACACACAGGCCCACCAAAGATGTGTAGCAGACGTGATACAGAGAGGCTGATCGGCCTGGTTGAAGAGTGGCCCCAGCTGTGGCAGCCCACCCACCCTGGCTACGGTGATGAAAGACAGCGAAATATGGCTTGGAGGTCCATCGCCAGAAGTATGTTCCCGTCTTTTGATCATGCTGGAGAAGATGGGCAGGCAAACATGGGTAAGAGTTATGTAATGTCATTTCTTCTATTTTCTTTTACTGCACCCTTTTTTGGATTAGGAGAGAGTGAGATTTCTTGTGTCACCATTGGCGTCTGTGACGCACTGAAACCGTGGTACCCAGCACCGGGCCGGGGTCTGCTTCACTGGGGGATGTGATGTGACCCGTGCTGTAGTCTCAGGGGAGGCACAGTGCAAAGGGGATAACTACAGGGGACTGTAATAGGAGGACAATCAAGGCTAGTGATGCGTATTGGCACAGCAGGAAGGTAACGTGTGTGCTATTAGCTGGTAGCAGAGAAGCCCTGCACTCTCCCTGAAAAAATTGTTTAGTGCGCAAAGGCAGTCACCTAGGTGGACTGTGGTGCTGTCTGCGTCACCGCTCTGGGATGAAGTGCGTGCTGTAACTTAGCAGAGAAGCAACGCACTCTCCCTGAAAAAATTGTTTAGTGCACACAAGCAGGCAGCGTGTGTGCTATTAGCTGGTGGGATAGATCGCAGCAACGCACTGGTCTGCCACAGAAACAATAACGCTGCAGGGGTAAATATGACCCCAATAATATCTGGTGGAAAAAAAAAAGAAAATTTGCTCAGCTATGCTTCTGATTTCAGCTCTGATGGAAGCTGAGTGAGTAAGCTAAGCTCTGAGGATGGTGCTGTATGCACTGTAAGGCTGCTCCTGCCTTTCTCCCTGCCTACAGTCCTCTACAGTACTCCTCCATCCTGGTAGTGCTGAAAAGAACTTTTGTGTTATATGTGAGGAATCTTGAGGTCCTACACTGACTAACAGTCCCTAGATCTGCTCTATGTCTCCAACTCGCCCTGCACTAGCTCAGATCGTCACAGGAATGTGCCCAAAATGGCAGGGGCAGGGTTTATATACAGCCTTGCCTGTGATACATGACATAGGCATCACGATGGACAGCAGCCAATCAAAGTAGTGCTCTTCACAGTTTTCTCACCTAACAAACTAGGCTGTCTCTGGAAATTAACATATTCTGTATTCTGCAAGTCCCGAATACAGTATATAGGAGTCCTAGACTCGCTAAGACTCGCTGCTGACAGCGGGACACAAAATCGCTAAGAAACTAGGATTGCTTGTATTAAACTCTGAAAAAAATAGGATTGCCATTGATTTGCATTGGACTCGTTACTGTGCGAGTAATCGCTTGGAAACTCGCAGAGTACCGACTCCTGTGAGTCCCCTCGCAGAGTAACGAGTCCTAACGAGTAGATTCGCCCATCCCTATTCTTTACCCAAGCAAAATTAACTTAGGAATTTGTCTGCATGAAAAGGATAGGTTTTATGTGCATGATTTCTCAATTTAATTGTCAAAATAATGTTAATATAAGCTGATTGGTATAATGGTTGACGAGAGGTTTTTTTGTTCTTTTGAATGATAATTGTTCCATTGACTTTGAGCCCACTAATGATTTCAGTGGCTTTTTAATCTACTTTAGATTGAAGCTAAATTAGATCAATTCAGCTTTGGCAAAAATTAAGAGACCACTGCACAATTTTCAGTTTGTCTTATTTTTCTCTTTATAGGTATATGTTTGACTAAAATGTAAATTGGTCTTTTATTCTATAAACTACTGACAATGTCTTCGAATTTCCAAGCAGTAAATTTTGTATTTATTTTCAGAAAATGAGAAATGGTCAAAATAACAAAAAATGCAGTGCTTGCAGACCTCAAATAATGCTAAGAAAACAAGTTCATAATCATTTAGATACAACATTACTAACGTTTTAACTCAGAAAGAGTTCAGAAATTAATATTTTGTGGAATAACCATGATTTTTAATCACAGCTTTCTTGTGTCTTGGCATGCTTTCCATCAGTCTTTCACACTGCTTTTAGGTGACCTTATACCTCTTCTGGTATACAAATTTAAGCAGTTCTTCTTTGTTTGATGGCTTGTGACTATCTGTCTTCCTCTAGATTACATTCCAGAGGTTTTCAATGGGGTTTAGGCATGGAGATTGGGCTGGCTATGACAAGGATTCGATGTGGTGATCCTTCATCCACACATTGATTGATGTAGCTGAGTGGCATGGCATATTGTCCTGCTGGAAAAAGCATTGCCTGAGCTGAAGGAATAACCTTGTATGCGGCTTGATTCATACTTCCTTCGCAAAAATTAACCTGCCCAATTCTAGCCTTGCTGAAGCATCCCCAGATCATCACAGATACTCCACCAAATTTCACAGTGGGTGCAAGACACTGTGGCTTGTACGTCTCTCCAGGTCTCCGTATAACCACTAGATGACCAGGTTTTGGGCAAAGCTGAAAATTAAACTCATCAGAAAATATTACCTTACTCCAGTCCTCTATGATCCAATCCTTATAGCAAACTTCAGCCTGGCTCTGCTTTGCTTCTCAGTGATGAAAGGCTTTTTTCTAGCTTTATATGACTTAAGTCCTGCCTCTAGGAGCCTGTTATGACATTCATTTGACATTCCTTTTGTAGGTCACTTGACGTCATCCTGTGGTTACTGAGTGACATTCAAATAAGATGATGGTCATCCCGGTCAGTGGAGAGTTGTTTTCGCCCTCTGCCAGTCTGTAGCTTTGTTGTTCCTAATGTCTGCTGCTTGACCTTGTTGTAATGGACTGCTGTCTTAGAAATTTTAAGGATGGAGGCAACATGATGCTCACTGTATTCCTCTGCTAGTAAAGCCAGATTTGAGCCTTTCTTTTCCTCACTCAAGATTTTTCTTTTCAACTCTTTTGGCATGGTTCATTCCTATTACTTTTGGGATATTAGTAGCACTTGTTTTGACATCCAGCTTTTCCTATTGTAAGAGGATTGTGAACACCACAGCAGGGTTTGTTATACTTTCTTTCATTAAATAACATTTGGATCAGGTGATCACCTAATCAGAAGCACATTAAGTAGAATGAGGTGTACTCTGGTTGGAATTCAACTGACACTGGAATAGAATGGCTGTCAGACATGTAGAGAAGCTGATTTTTATAAAACTGTGCAGTGGTCTCTTAATCTTTGCCAGAGTTGTGTATATATATATATATGTATATATATATATATATATGTATATATATATATAGCAATTAAATAAAATACATTTTAGGTTCTAGTTGTAGATTTTAGTCACCATATTTTTCAGATTATAAGACAAAATTTTTTCCCAAAATATGTTTTGGGAAAATGGGGGTACGTCTTTTAGTCCGAATGTAGCTTACTGCGGCGGTGGAGTGGGTTCCCAGGGTTGCTGCTGCAAAGAGCTTCTGGTGGTGGCAGTGGCAGGAGTGGGGTGTTGCTGCGGAACCTAAGCTGGGAGGAGTGGTGGTTGGCAATGTGGGGACTCCGCCAACATTTTGTGAAAACCCGGAGACTCTGCACTTTCCATGCCTTTCTAAGCGGTGGGCTTTAGAAAAATGGCCACCTGACGTGACGCATGTTCAGATCTCAGGAACACTTGCGGTGTTGCCCTACTTTTAACTTTGTCGAACACCACCTCCTATCAGCCTGGGGCCCACAGCATCTCCGGCCTCTGCAACCGCCAGTTTCCTGCAGCAGCAACCCAGTAACCTGGGACTCGGCTCCACTGCCGCCTCACTACAGGTAATCAACCGTAAAGGTGGATTATAAAATGCACCACCATTTTATTAAAACATTTTTCCCCTATTTTCCTCCCCAAAATTTGGGGTGCGTCTTATAATCTGCAAATATAGTATATTGTAGGTATGAATAAAACTGTGTACTGGAAAACATGAGATTAAATTAATTATTCGATTGTTTGTGCTCTTGTTCATTAAAAGTCTATATAGTAGCCAAACTAATATTTGGTGGTGTTTCCAAAGGACAAACCATCACTGTTGGATCCTTTTAACTCCTTAAGGACCAGAGGTATTTCCATTTGTGTGTTTTGCTTTTTTTCTCCCTTTCTTCCAAGAGCCATACCTTTGTTATTTTTCCATCAATATGGCCATGGGAGGGCTTTTTTTTGTGGGAAGAGTTTTACTTTTGAACACCATTTCTTTTACAATATCGTGTACTAAAAAAATGGGAAAAAAACTGTTAGTGTGGTGAAATTACAAAAAAGTGCAATTCCACAATATTTTTTTTACCATGTTCACTAATGCTAAAACTGTTGGATCAGCTGTTATGTACCAAAAAGGTGCGGGCTCATCATGAGAGCCCGCACCAAAGAGGAGGAGTGGACCTATGACGTACATAGCGCATCTTAAGTTGTTAAGGGGTTAAACAGTTACTAGAGATGAGCAATTTGATACAATTTGAACAGAATTTGTGTCAAATGTTGGGAAATTTAGTGGACTCAGTGAATTTGAACAATTTACATTTCACTTCACACAATTTACTAATAATACGCACCACCATTTTACACAATGCAGACATTGCATCAGGCAGAGACAAGACCTCAAATGCAGCTAGATACACTTCAACAAGATGTTTTTCAGCTATCACATCACATGGTATAGTACAGCCAATTAGGAAGAAGTGTCATAGATTGTATAAAAGCTTAGGCAGGAATGCCACAGCTATTCTGGAAGGGCTCTTAATAGTGATAGGATGTCATAGCTCACAACAATGAAATTGGAGATAAGGAAAGAAAACCATAAAATACTAAATGAATTGCAGAGACAGTTTGTTACAGCACATTGGTAAAGAGTGGTTTCCATTTGTTTACCCACAGCCTTATATGTTAAAGTCACGTTGACATTACTAAGGCTGTGTTTGCTTTAAAGAGCTTTAAATGTGCTGAACACGGCCCTAGGAGACCTCAGAGTTTTTTGTGAATCAATCCGCCACAATTTTTTTTCTAAATTCAGAATAGCTGGCTAATTTGAATTTCAAAAGATCTGCTCATCTCTAGCAGTAAAACCCAAACAGGGGTTTTCTTCTAACTAGGTTAGCAGATTGCTAGAATACAGCAACAATAGCTGTCAGGTGAAATGTATCAATGAAGTATCCTTTTAACCCCTTTCTGCCATTGGACGTACTATCCTGTCCATGTGCCCTGGGACTTAATTCCCAAGGATAGGATAGTATGTCATAGTGATCAGCGGCCGGGTGTCAGCTGATTATCACAGCTGACACCCGGCACTATGTGCCAGGGGCAGTCACGGACCACCCCCGGCACATTAACCCCTGGCACACTGCGATCAAACACGATCGCAGTGTACCAGTGGCATAGGAGAGAAGCGCGCAGGGATTGGGCTCCCTCCGTGCTTCCCTGTGACCCCCGGAGCAGCACGATGTGCTGTGTCGCTCCAAGGGTCTTCTCTCTGTAGGCCCGTGGATCCAATATGGCCGCAGGAGCCTGGGGCCTGCAGAGAGGCGGCTTCCACAGTGCCTGCTGAGAGCAGGCACAAGGAAGCCTGCAGCAGCGCCTGTCAGATCGCTGATCTGACACAGCACTATGTGAAGGGTCAGATCAGCGATCTGACACTTTATAGTGATGTCCCACCTTGGACAATATAATAAAGTAAAAAGAAAAACAAGTGTAAAATAATTTATAAAAAATCCCCAAATAAATTTAAAAAAAATCCCCAATAAATTATTTTTTTCTAAATAAAAAAATGATAAAAATGTACATATATAGTATCGCCGCGTCCGTAACTACCCTCCCTATAAAACTGTCCCACTAGTTAACCGCTTTAGTTGACCCTTAACGTGGAAAAATCCGCAGCATGTGCACTGCGTTTTTTATTTGCATTGAATATAAAGATACTGTACAACGCAACAGAAACTGCTGCGGATCCGCAGGGCCAAATCAGTTGCAAATCTGCAGCAGAAACCGCAACGTGTGCACACATCCTTAGGTTTAGGGCTAGGGTTAGAGCTGATATTAGGGTTAGGGGTGTGTTGGGGTTAGGGTTGAAGTTTGAATTGGGGTGTTTCCACTGTTTGGGCACATCAGGGGCTCTCCAAATGCAACATGGCATCTGATCTCAATTCCAGCCAATTCTGCGTTCAAAAAGTCAAATGGTGCTCCTTCCCTTCCAAGCTCTACATATGGGGAATCAGCCTACTCAGGACAATTGGACAACAACTTTTGTGGTCCAATTTCTCCTGTTACCCTTGGTAAAATAAAAAAATTGGGGACTAAAAGATCATGTTTGTGGAAAAAATAAGATTTTTTTATTTTCAAGCCCGGCGTTATAAACTTCTGTGAAGCACTTGGGGGTTCAAAGTGCTCACTACACATCTAGGTAAGTTCCTTGGGGGGTCTAGTTTTCAAAATGGGGTCATTTGTGGGGGTTTCCACTGTTTTGGCACATCAGGGGCTTTCCAAACGCGACACGACATCCGATCACAATTCCAGCCAAAAAAGTCAATTGGCGCTACTTCCCTTCCGATCTCTGCCATGCACCCAAATAGTCGTTTACCCCAACATATGGGGTATCAGCATACTTCGGACAAATTGCACAATAATTTTTGGGGTCCTGTTACCCTTGGGAAAATAAAAATTGCGGGTGAAAAGATCATTTTTGTGAAAGAAATATGATTTTTTAATTATATGGCTGTATGTTATAAACTTCTGTGAAGCCCTTGGGGTTCAAAGTTCTCACCACACATCTAGATAAGTTCCTTAAGGGGTCTACTTTCCAAAATGGTGTCACTTGTGGGGGGTTTCCACTGTTTTGGCACATTAGGGGCTTTCCAAACGTGACATGGCATCCGATCTCAATTCCAGCCAAAAAAGTCAAATGGCGCTGCTTCCTTTTCGGGCTGTGCCATGTGCGCAAATAGTCATTTACCCCCACATATGGGATATCAGCGTACTCAGGACAAATTGCACAATAACTTTTGGGGTCCTGTTACCCTTGGGAAATTAAAAATTGGGGGTGAAAGGATCATTTTTGTGGAATAAATATGATTTTTTAATTGTCTGTACATTATAAACTTCTGTGAAGTTCTTGGGGGTTCAAAGTTCTCACCACATATCTAGATAAGTTACTTGGGGGGTCTAGTTTCCAAAATGGGGTCACTTGTGGGGGGTTTCCACTGTTTAGGCACATCAGGGGCTCTCCAAACGTGACATGGCGTCTGATCTGAATTCCAGCCAATTTTGCTTTGAAAAAGTCAAACGGCGCTCCTTCCCTTCTGAGCTGAGCCATGCGCTGAAACAGTGGTTCCCTCCCACATATCAGGTATCAGCGAACTCAGGCAAATTGCACAATAGCTTTTGCAGTCCAATTTCTCCTGTTACCCTTGGTAAAATAAAAAAAGTTGGACCTGAAGTAAGTTAAATGTTCATTTTTTAAATATTCAAAAAATTCCTGTGAAGCACCTGAAGGGTTAATAAACTTCTTGAATGTGGTTTTGAGCACCTTGAAAGGTGCAGTTTTTAGAACGGTGTTACTTTTGGGTGTTTTCTATCATATAGACCCCTCAAAGTGACTTCAAATGTGATGTGGTTCCTAAAAATAAAATGGTGTTGTAAAAATGAGAAATTGCTGGTCAGTGTAACAACCCTGCTGACATCACTGCATGGCCTCCCATCCCCCACACACCAACTTACTTTCTGCTTCAAGCCATGCTGTGAATTCTGTCTGTTGCCAGTCCTGTGCCTCTGCTCTCCATGTTTCCTGACTGTGTGTATAGGGGGGCGGCGCCTGAACTCTCTGGTTCTTATGCAGTCAGGGTGCACCTGTGTAATATGTCCCTGACCAATCACCTAGAGCCCTTGACAATTTAGTTTCACCACACCCACTGACCTTGCCCTGTGCAATGTCTAAACTCAGTTAGCTCCTTGCTGCTGAGCCAGCCAGGCCCTGTCCTATGTCTTGCCTTCTCTGAAGGCTCTTACGGCGTATTCCTGTGTCTTGGTACCTTGCCTAGCATTTCTCTGTCCGCCTGCCAGGAGGCAGAATATCCTGGCCCTTGAGTCTTGTTCCCAGTGCCTTGTCTGTTCTCTGTCCGCCTGCCAGGAGGCAGAATATCCTGGTCCTTGTGTCTTTGTCCCTGTGTCTCTGTCTGAACTCAGTCTTACCTCTGTCTGTCTGTCTCCTTGTCTGTGGTTCCTTCTCTGCTGTGTCTTTCCTTGTGTCCTCCCTATCAGAGGCTCTGCTCCCTAGCCGCTCTGTCTGCACGGCTCCCTGGCCGCTCTGTCTGCACGGCTCCCTGGCCTCTCTGCCTGCACGGCTCCCTAGCCGCTCTTCCTGCACGGCTCCCTAGCCGCTCTTCCTGCACGGCTCCCTAGCCGCTCTTCCTGCACGGCTCCCTAGCCGCTCTTCCTGCACGGCTCCCTAGCCGCTCTGCCTGCACGGCTCCATTGGAGCCCTGCCTATTCTGCACTCCTGCGGCTCTGCCTACTCCGCACTCCTGCGGCTCTGCCTACTCCGCACTCCTGCGGCTCCGCCTACTCCGCACTCCTGCGGCTCCGCCTACTCCGCACTCCTGCGGCTCTGCCTACTCCGCACTCCTGCAGCTCCGCCTACCTGCACCTCCTGCGGCTCCGCCTACCTGCACCTCCTGTGTGAACAGGTCCAAACCTGTTCTCTCATATACCACTCCTGCTTGCCCTGTGTCTCAAGCCGTCACCTACCTGCCCAGTGTCTCCAAGCCGTGCCCGCTTGCCCAGTGTCTCAGCCGTGCCTGTCGTGTCTACCTGCCTGCCTGTCTATAGCACCTGTCCAAGTGACTTGTCCCCAAGTGGGATCAGCAGCCACAGCCAGACACCACCCTGGAGTGGCACCCGACAGCTACCTGCCGCACAAGCCTGACCTCACCATCAGAGGCTCCAGTGAAGACCAAGGTAGCTGTCGTAGTCACGCCCCTTCCAGGGTAGTCTGGTTTGTGGCTCAGTGGGGCCACAACCCCCCGGCTTGCGCCATTCAGCCAAGGCGTGAGCGTGACAGTTTGCACAGGCCATGGTCCCCGCTGAGTTCCATGTCCTTCCGCTCGCAGAGCATCATGAACTTGAGTTCCGCCAGTATGAGCAACCAGAGGAATTTGTTTCGTCCTGCGTGGTTCCGATTGTGGAGACCTCTGAACCAATCATCGTCTCCAATGCTCTCTACAATCAGCTCCTGGCCTATGAAGAGCATGACCCAGCAGACCCGCCTAGGTTCTATGGGGACCCTAAAGAGTGCCAAGGGTTCCTGAAGAAATGCCTGCACTACATCCTGCAGAATGCAGCTTGTTTCCCCTCTGACCGGGTCAAGGTGGGATACATCATGTACTACCTAGCTGGTGATGCCTTGATGTGGATCTGTCCCCTTTGGGAAGCAGGGGACCCTGTCGTCATGAGCCTGGGGGGCCTTTCTGGTGGCCTTCCGTAAAGTGTTCGACATGCCTCATCCAGCTGTTCTTGAAAAGTCTTCCCCTCCAAGCTTCCAGAGACAAGAGGAACCTGTGGGTGAATCGTCTCAACCACCTATGACTGTCCAGCCATCACCTGTTCCACAGTCTGCCGATGCGGCCTCCCGTGCAAGATCCAAGAGGTCTAAAAAGAAGCGGGCCAAGTTGCAGCCGGAATCTGGCCTCTGCCCTGTGAAGCCCATACTCCAGAACCCGGGGCCAGTAGGAGAGGCTGCCCCTGGCGAGAGTCCTCCCTCTCCATTAAAGCCTATGACTGTTTCGTTGCCTTCTGGGAGCTTTGGGGTGTTCGAGCCACCAGCCATACAGAGTCGGTGTGTGATCTCCATTCTTCAGCTCCAGAACCTGGTGTGGCCATCGTCTAAAGGTGGCCGAGCCCTCTTTGAAAACAGTCTAGTCCTGCAAGGACAACTACAGCTCCAGGTCGGAGCCTTGTATATGAAGAAGTTCGTCTTCCATTGGCTGTCTGGTATGCCCATGGGTCATTCTGAACCAGAGATCCTGATGCCCATTTATGTTTGGAGACCCAGCAAGGCACCACACTTGAAACAACCAAGGTGTCTGGTCCCCTTGCGTCGCATTCAGTCAGCAAGGTCGTCTTCTTCGCCTGGTTTGCTAGTCGCCGAGTCAAGGTGTGAGGATGCCTCTGAAGAGGGGGAGGCGGTCTCAGTCTCCTCACACATCCCCAGCAACTATACCAGTGTTCTGCTCCCAAGAGCACCCCTGCCTCTTGATTGTCTTCCCCAGGATAAAGGGCTGAAGATGGATCCTGAGTGGATGCCCTTGGCTCCTCTATGGCCAGTGGGTGAGGGTCCCAAGATGGAGTATTACTCATCCTCTAACCTGAAAAAGGGGGTCCAGTTTTTTCAGGGTAACAGGCTGAAGTGGCTCCCTGTATGTATGCCTCCAGCTTCCATTTGGTAGGTGGGTGAAGAGGTTGGAACAGTGACCTACGTATCTCCATTTCTCACCAACTGGGAGGAGGAGGTCCAATTTTTCTGGCATGTCGGCTGAAGTTGGACTCAGTGAAGGTGTCTTCTGTTTCTAGCTGGCCGGCTGATGTAGGGGTCAAGTCTGAAGCTTCCAGGTCCCTGCCTTATGCCAATCAGGAGGAAGAAGTCCTTGTACCCTCTGTGTTGGAAACTGTTGGGCACCAAGAAACTTGGCACTCGGTGATTCCAGATGGCACACATATTCCACCCTACCTGAAGGGTGTCGTCTCAACCTGGACTGTGTGTGGTCCCGTACTCCTTCTTCTGGTCATTCTGGCAGGCTTGAGGAAGAGGGGCCATAAAGGGGGGGTACTGTAACAACCCTGCTGGCATCACTGCATGGCTCCCCATCCCCCGCACACCAACTTACTTCCTGCTTCAAGCCATGCTGTGAATTCTGTCTGTTGCCAGTCCTGTGCCTCTGCTCTCCATGTTTCCTTACTGTGTGTATAGGGGGGCGGCGCCTGAACTCTCTGGTTCTTATGCAGTCAGGGTGCACCTGTGTAATATGTCCCTGACCAATCAACTAGAGCCCTTGACTATTTAGTTTCGCCACACCCACTGACCTTGCCCTATGCAATGTCTAAACTCAGTTAGCTCCTTGCTGCTGAGCCAGACAGGCCCTGTCCTATGTCTTGCCTTCTCTGAAGGCTCTTACGGCGTATTCCTGTGTCTTGGTACCTTGCCTAGCATTTCTCTGTCCGCCTGCCTGGAGGCAGAATATCCTGGCCCTTGAGTCTTGTTCCCAGTGCCTTGTCTGTTCTCTGTCCGCCTGCCAGGAGGCAGAATATCCTGGTCCTTGTGTCTTTGTCCCTGTGTCTCTGTCTGAACTCAGTCTTACCTCTGTCTGTCTGTCTCCTTGTCTGTGGTTCCTTCTCTGCTGTGTCTTTCCTTGTGTCCTCCCTATCAGAGGCTCTGCTCCCTAGCCGCTCTGTCTGCACGGCTCCCTGGCCGCTCTGTCTGCATGGCTCCATTGGAGCCCTGCCTACTCCGCACTCCTGCGGCTCCGCCTACTCCACACTCCTGCGGCTCCGCCTACTCCGCACTCCTGTGGCTCCGCCTACTCCGCACTCCTGCGGCTCCGCCTACCTGCACCTCCTGCGGCTCCGCCTACCTGCACCTCCTGTGTGAACAGGTCCAAACCTGTTCTCTCATATACCACTCCTGCTTGCCCTGTGTCTCAAGCCGTCACCTACCTGCCCAGTGTCTCCAAGCCGTGCCCGCTTGCCCAGTGTCTCCAAGCCGTGCCCGCTTGCCCAGTGTCTCCAAGCCGTGCCCGCTTGCCCAGTGTCTCCAAGCCGTGCCCGCTTGCCCAGTGTCTCAGCCGTGCCTGTCGTGTCTACCTGCCTGCCTGTCTATAGCACCTGTCCAAGTGACTTGTCCCCGAGTGGGATCAGAGCCACAGCCAGACACCACCCTGGAGTGGCACCCGACAGCTACCTGCTGCACAAGCCTGACCTCACCATCAGAGGCTCCAGTGAAGACCGAGGTAGCTGTCGTAGTCACGCCCCTTCCAGGGTAGTCTGGGTTGTGGCACAGTGGGGCCACAACCCCCCGGCTCGCGCCATTCAGCCAAGGCGTGAGCGTGACAGTCAGCTTTTAACCCTTATAACTTCCTAACAATAAAAATTTTGGTTCCCAAATTGTGCTGATGTAAAGTAAACATGTGGATATGTCATTTATTAAGTTTTTTGTGTGCCATATCTCTGTGATTTAAGGGCATAAAAATTCAAAGTTGCAAAATTGCGAAATTTTCAAAATTTTCACCAAATTTCCATTTTTTTCACAAATAAACACAAGTCATATGAATGAAATTTTACCACTAACATGAATTACAATATGTCCCAAGAAGACAATGTCAGAATCACCGGGATCCATGGAAGCGTTCCAGAGTTATGACCTCATAAATGGACAGTGGTCAGAATTGTAAAAATTGGCCCGGTCATTAACGTGCAAACCTCCCTTGGGGTAAAGGGGTTAACAGAACTATGACAGATGGTCATCAACTGGATATACCATAAAACTACAGATACAACTAAAAACCAGGAATTTAAGAGTACAATACTAATGTAGTTCACACATATCCCAATAAATAATACCACCAGTGCTTAGTAGGGAGGTGTGGAAACCACACAAACAAAGAAACCAAGAAAATACCCCATAAAATGGACAAAAAGCAATATAGGACAGAAATCTATTGTAAATAAAATCCCTTTATTTAATCAAAGATTGGCAAAGCGGTAGTAACATATGAAAGCTAATGCCCGTATTTGGAATAATATATGAGAGGTTTGAATAACATATACACAAAGAAAATCTATAAATTAAATATACATATATAAATATTTAAAGCGGTGGACCAAAAAAAGGGAAAAGTGATAACAATAAAAAAAATTAATGCTCACATGGGCAACACAATCTAGATAATATTACGGCCACATTCTATAGGGTCAAAACCCACTCCCCCTTATTTAACCTTCAACTTTATTCAAATAAATAGACAGTGATACATATAATGTGGACCAAGATGCCACAAACATGCTTGTGTCAAAAAATAATAAAATATAAATATAAAGTTGCAGAAAAAATAATAAATAAAAATGGCAAAGACTAAAGGTACTGTCACACTTAGCGATGCACCAGCGATCCCGACCAGTGATATGACGTGGTCAGGATCGCTGGTGCATCGCTAAGTGGTCGCTAGTGAGCTGCCACACAGGCAGATCTCACCATTGACATCGCTGGGGTCGGGGGTCGCTACTTACCTGTCAGACGAGGCGATCCTGACGTCCTCCCGCCCGCGTCCACGCGTCGCTCGTCTCCACAGCAGGAAGCCCAGCAGGAAGCTGACGACGAGAAACGGTCCTGAACGTTCTCGTGCGATCAGCGATAACCAGCGGGGGAGTAGTCGGAGGTAAGTATCAGACATAGCGATATCGCTAGCAATATCGCTATAACGTCACAAAAACCAGTGACATTATAGCGATATTGCTAGTGTGACAGGCCCTTAGAAGTCACATAGTTAAACAGGGGTAAATACACCCGAAAGTGAGTAAATAAAGTGCAAACGTGCAAATGCAGTGCAAAATAGAAAACAGCACATCTAGTGCTCAATATACAAAATGGTGACAATTAACAATCACAAAGGGAAATAATGCAGCACCCTAAAGTGTAAAAAATGCTTGTGCAAAAAAAGGAAAATGAAGGGAAGAGGGAGGTAAAAAAGGGATATACCATAAGTCACACATAAAAAGTCTTCCTAAAATCTCTACAGACTGAAAGACGCAATCTTCAAGGAACATGTCAGAATTTTCCTTTAATGTTTGGCGGCGCTTTGCCCACTGACATTGAAAATGTATCCGTGGTTTCAACTATTGTGACTGCAAATATGGACTAAAATGTGCATGGCTTCATCCGTGAAAAAAATTTCACCAGACTATGAATTGCTCAACATTTGTTCAACCATCAATCAATCTCTGTTTATTGAATGTAGACAAACTAAACTATTTCAGCCAATTGAATAGAGTACGGTAGGGGGTGCAAGTGTAAGTTACTAATTTTTATGTTTTTTTTTCTCAAAATAAAAGTACTGCATATTTGAAGAATAAACAAAAAAAAGATCTTTTTACTCCTAGCTTTATTACACTATTCAACACTAATAAAATGTTTTCCTATGTATCTCATTGGAGTTAAAGCCTTATTTAGGAATTTTCAAAATACTTGAAGCTGTGTACAGTATGTCATGTTGGTTCAGACTGATAGTAAAAAGGAAAAAAACTTGTAAAGTTTCAGTTTAGATACTTTTCTGTTCATGGCATCATCAGACATTTGTCAACAAAGTCTTAAAGTCTAAACAGGGAAATTGCATTTCAAGCCTCACAAATCATTTTCCCTGAGAAATAACTCTGAGCGTGCACATGGCTTCTCTTGATTTCTTCGCAGAGTATGGATATTTATGATGATTTCCTAACAATAAAAGTGTAGGGCCTTCATGAATACATCCAACACTGTTCACCTTTCACTGATCTTCAAGCACATTTATTGTACAGCAAAGTCTTGGATATACTTCATGTACATGAACTTCTTGAGAGAATATCTGCCATTTAAGTGATTATGGAAAATAGTTCATCTCTCAACATAAAGAAATTCTCTGCTTTCAATGATTGCAGTTATTAACCACAATGTCGATTACGGTGCATAAAATACCTTAACCATTTCTAAGATGACACGAGAAAGACATTAAGGCTGGAAAGAATCTTTCCTTTGTCATTGCATAGCATTCCTCCAATATTTGGTAACTAGTAAAAATATCCCATACAACGCTCATCTTTACCATTTCCATCTACTTGATTTATGTAACCTTTGATTTTAGTAGCGTATAATAGGTTGTATCCAGTGCAGACTTATTTATTGTGGCAGGAAAAATGTTTTGTAGGTCCAATCTACTTATCCAATTACTGCAGACCCTGTTACCTTATATATTCTCATTGTTTGTGAATGATAGTAGTGAAATACAATGGAGCAACAAAAAAGAGAGATAATGGTGGTTGAAACTTAAAAAAGTATAACTTGACCTATGTACAGTTGTGGCCAAAAGTATTAACACCCCTGCAATTTTGTCAGATAATACTCAGTTTCTTCCTGAAAATGATTGCAAACACAAATTCTTTGGTATTATTATTATAAAAACACAAAAGAGAATGAAGCAAAAAGCAAAACATTGATCATTTCACACAAAACTCCAAAAATGGGCCAAACAAAAGCCTAATACTTGGTTGCACAACCTGTAGCCAAAATAACTGCAAACAACCGCTTCCGGTAACCATCAATGAGTTTCTTACAATGCTCTGCTGGAATTTTAGACCATTCTTCTTTGGCAAACTGCTCCAGGTCCCTGATATTAGAAGGGTGCCTTCTCCAAACTGCCATTTTTAAATCTCTCCACAGGTGTTCTATGGGATTCAGGTCTGGACTCATTGCTGGCCACCGTAGAAGTCTCCAGTTCTTTCTCTCAAACCATTTTCAAGTGCTTTTTGAAGTGTGTTTTGGGTCATTGTCCTGCTGGAAGACCCATGACCTCTGAGGGAGACCCAGCTTTCTCACACTGGGCCCTACATTATGCTGCAAAATTTGTTGGTAGTCTTCAGACTTCATAATGCCATGCACACGGTCGAGCAGTCCAGTGCCAGAGGCAGCAAAGCAACCCCAAAACATCAGGGAACCTCCGCCATGTTTGACTGTAGGGACCGTGTTTTTTTCTTTGAATGCCTCTTTTTTTCTCCTGCAAACTCTATGTTGATGCCTTTGCCCAAAAAGCTCTTCTTTTGTCTCATCTGATCAGAGAACATTCTTCCAAAACGTTTTTGGCTTTTTTAGGTAAGTTTTGGCAAACTCTAGCCTGGCTTTTTTATGTCTCGGGGTAAGAAGTGGGGTCTTCCTGGGTCTCCTACCATACAGTCCCTTTTCATTCAGACGCCGACGGATAGTACGGGTTGACACTGTTGTACCCTCGGACTGCAGGGCAGCTTGAACTTGTTTGGATGTTAGTCGATGTTCTTTATCCAACATCCGCACAATCTTGTGTTGAAATCTCTTGTCAATTTTTCTTTTCCATCCACATCTAGGGAGGTTAGCCACAGTGCCATGGGCTTTAAACTTCTTGATGACACTGCGCATGGTAGACACAGGAACATTCAGGTCTTTGGAGATGGACTTGTAGCCTTGAGATTGCTCATGTTTCCTCACAATTTGGTTTCTCAAGTCCTCAGACAGTTCTTTGATCTTCTTTCTTTTCTCCATGCTCAATGTGGTACACACAAAGACACAGGACAGAGGTTGAGTAAACTTTAATCCATGTCAACTGGCTGCAAGTGTGATTTAGCTATTGCCAACACCTGTTAGGTGCCACAGGTAAGTTACAGGTGCTGTTAATTACACAAATTAGAGAAGCATCACATGATTTTTCGAACAGTGCCAATACTTTTGTCCACCCTCTTTTTATGTTTGGTGTGGAATTATATCCAATTTGGCTTTAGGACAATTCTTTTTGTGTTTTTTCATTTAAGACAAATTAAATGAAGATAATAATACCAAAGAATTTGTGTTTGCAATCATTTTCATGAAGAAACTGAGTATTATCTGACAAAATTGCAGGGGTGTCAATACTTTTGGCCACAACTGTATATTCTGTGCTTCTTCTGTTTCCTCATAAATGTGTATAATACAACAGTATAAAATAAAAGCTTTTAAACCAGTATGACAAAATTCATTACCTTAAACTGTGAACATTAACTGTATCAGATGTCGATTGCATTGACTGGCGTCCACAAACACTGCCACTCGTTGGTGATGCCCAGCTAGCTGATGATCCACCCCAGGATCGGATACTCTCCGATTTTCCCACACTCATTACAGAGCCTATGGTTGATTGATTATCCCTGTGGAAAAAAAAGAAAATGAGGCATGAGGCCCTTGTAATAATTTTAAAGCCAGCAAATGTTGAAAAAAAACAATCCAAAAGTCCAGTAAGGAGGAGGAGGGTGGTGTGCACTCTATTATGCTATGGAGATCTTTAGCTGATATATTACAATGCAGTTCCCAGTAGGGCTGAACTGCTGTGACTTTGGTGAGATCCCTGCTAGCACCATGTGAAAAACGCTCACGCTGACCGGAGGTAACCTGGATGATGTCACTACTAGTTACTGAGGCTGCACTCGCAGCAGTTCAGTCACCAGTGATTCTCAGCCTGGACGGTTGTATCTTGTCACCATCCAGGCTGAAAGCTATAAGGCTATGTGCGCATGTTGCGGATTTGCTTGCAGAAATTTCTGCTCGGTTTGTGCATCTCTTGGCAGAAAAATGCCTTGGAAATTCCATGTGTTTTTTATGCAGATTTTAGGCATTTTTGATGTGGATTTATGTGCGGATTTATATGAGGATTTCTAAGCTAAATAAAGATATATTATTTAAAAAATATATGATGTCATTTCCTTGTCCAACCTCCATAGGATAGGATTCTATTGTTGATGTGCTTCAACCAAGATGGGCACTATTCTATATTCTCCGCCCACACACTCTTCCTCCTTCTGACATCATTTCCTCTGAAAATTCTGCAGCATTATCCACAGCAAATCCGCAGCAAATCCACAAACCTTTGTACACCTGCATTTTTGCTGCAGATTTGGCTCACTCAATGGAAGTTAATGGGTGAAAAAAGCTGCTGATCCGTAAAAAGATTTGACATGCTGCAGAGAATATAACACTGCAAATAAGGGTGGAAATTTCCAGATCAGATGCACAACACTTCAGGATTGCCATTGATGAACCTTGCTTTAGTAATCCATTGTGCTTTTGGAGCATTTCCGTGCAGAAAAAATTCTGTGCAAATGCAACAAAGCCGCATCATGTGTAAACAGCCTTAATCCCCCAGACATAGGACAGAATTACAGACAGGTATGGCATATTATTGTTTTTTTTATTTTAGTTTTATTACAGGAGAACAAGGGCTTCAGTGCAATTAGGCGTTAGGTGAGTATAGCTGTGTTTGTTATTTTTAAATGAAAAAGTAAGTGTGTTTTCTTTTATTTCTAATAAAGGACTTTATTCTGGATGTGTCTTTATTTACCATACCACTGTAGAATTAGTAATGTATAGGTGTCTCCATTATTAAGCTGTGGGCTTGATGTCACTGGACAATACAAAGGTGACCTCAACCCCACAAATATGAACCTCACTTGCCACCGCTACAGGGCAAGTTGGAAGAGCCGGGCAAAGCGCCAGAATTGGCACATCTAATAGATGTGCCCTTTCTGAGCGGCTGCGGGCTGCTAAATTTAGGCTGGGGGGGCTATATCCATGGCTCCTTACCAGCCTGAGATTACCAGCCTCTAGCTGTCTGCTTTAGCAAGGATGGTTGTCACTAATGGGGGGACGCCACAT
The DNA here is from genome assembly GCF_039654945.1 of Dendrobates tinctorius. Lineage (NCBI taxonomy): Eukaryota > Metazoa > Chordata > Amphibia > Anura > Dendrobatidae > Dendrobates > Dendrobates tinctorius. The sequence goes on along the minus strand of NW_027361741.1, from coordinate 14,174,763 downwards.
TGTATTTTTAAATTATTTATTTAAATAAATAAAAATATGGCATGTGGACCCCTCTATTCTTGATAAACAACCTTGCTGAAGCTGACACCTGAGGGTTGCAGCCCGCAGCTGTGAGTTTTACCTGGCTGGTTATCAAAAATAAAGGGGAACCCATGCCATTTTTTAAAATTATTTATTTACAGCGCAGTAGCCAGCTAATGAATGCTCCCATTAGCCGCTCCTGCTCTTGTTGTTATTAGCTGCAGCACGTGTCTAGTCCCATCAGCTGATGCCAGTGACCAGAGGTAAACTTTATACTTTCTATCACAGCTGAGCGTGGGAACTGTGGCTCTCTGATCGGTGGGATGATTTCACCGCCGATCAGAAGTGGTGTTTGCCCCGCTGTCATGCACATGACAGCATGACAAACACCCAGTGTTCGGGCAACCAAACCCGAACAGTAACACAAACTTCCTCATGAAGTCTGTGTTTAGTGTCCGTGCCCAAACAGTAGAAGTTCGGTATGGACGCCCATCTCTACACACAGACATAAAAAAGCTAGACCTGCAGTTTGATAAATATATATGAGTAAGCTAAAATTCTTCTGGGAAAGAGTCAGATGAGACCAAAATAGAACTTTTTGTCAAAGCACACCATTCTACTGTTTTTTTCTAAAACAGAATTAGGCCTACAAAGAAAAGAAAACAGTACCTACAGTCAAATATGATGGAGATTCAAATATGTTTTGGGGTTTTATTGTTGCCTCTGGCAATGGGTGCTTTGACTGAGTGCAAGGCATCATGAAACCTGAAGATTACCAAAGTATTTTGGACATCAAAAAACTTAGTTTGCATTCTAGGTCATGGGTCTTCCAGCAGGACAATGACCCCAAACATACTTCAAGAAGCACCCAGAAATGGATGGAAACAAAGTGCAGGATAGTTCTGAAGTGGTCAGCAATGAGTCTGGATCTAAATTCCATTGAAGAACTGTGGAGAAATATTAAAAATGCTGTTGGGAGAAAGCACCCTTCAAATATGTGAGACCTGCCAGGAGCAGTTTGCAAGAGAAGAGTGGTCCATAATTTGGGTTGAGAGGTACTGTATAAGACACTTGTTGATGGTTATACAGTAGTAAATGACTTATTGCAATTATTTATTCCAAAGGGTGTGTAACCAAATATTAAGTTGACAGTACCAAGAATATTGTCCAGCCCTTTTTTCGGCTTTATCTGAAATTTTGTCCAATGTCCAATTTGATTTTTTCCATTGCTTTTTTGGGGGGGTTGATCCATTACAAACAAAGGAAAAGAAACATGTAATTGCAATAACTTTCTAATAGAAATTCTTCAATTTCTAGAACAATTTCAAGATTGCTAACAATTTCGGCCATTAGTCTGTGCTCTGGCTCAGTTTATTTTTCTGGTTTCATTCATCCTGCCGCAAGGAGTTCTATAGTCTCACTGCTCTTCCAGTAAATAATCTGCATCTGTGATTATGATCAAACCTTCTTTCTTCTAGACATAGAGGATGCCCCCTTGTCACTGTTGCAGGCATAAGCTCACTAGAAAGATCTCTGCACTGTCCTATCATATATTTGCTCATTGAAACAAGATTACCCCTAAGCCTTCGCTTTTCCAAACTGAATAACCCCAAATATGAAAACCTGTCTTCATACCACAGTTAACCCATTCCAATAATAACCTTGGTTGCTATGTGCAAAGACAGTCCCATATCTCGCAGTCAAATGGATGAACCTCTCTTTGTTTGGTGGATGCCCAGGGAGTACTATGAAGTGACTGCTGTGGAGGGTAGTGGGATAATGAATGTATTTAAGGGTATGGACTAGGACCTCATTTTCAGTGATGGACTATGTTCAAACTACAGCATGCAAACATAGTTTAGCCAACTGAATGCAGCCAACTTTGTACACAAGGATCTTTCTTGTTCCAGAATAACTGTGCCATGTCACACAAAACCAAGATCCAAAAGGCATGTTTTAACAAGACCGGTGTAAAGGAACCTTTGTAAGGAGCCTGAACAGATCCCTGGCATAAACCCCATGAAGTACCTTTGGAGTGAATTGAAATTTGAGCAATGAGTCAGATCTTTTCTCACTTTACTACTTGACCTCACAAATAATCATTTGGCTAAATGGGCATACAGTATATTTTCACTCACACTACTTAAAGGAAATCCTTGATGTCTAACAACTATACAGTGGCTTGCGAAAGTGTTCGCCCCCTTTGCATTTTTCTGGTTTTGCTACCTCACAACCTGGACTTTCACTGGGTTTTTTAGGACTTGCATCAGTTGATGTAAAGAACATGCCTACAACTGTGAACATTTAGTTTTATTTTTATTGTGAAGCAAACAACGAATATGACAAAATAACTGAAAACTTCAGTATACATAACTATTCACCCTTCTAAAGTCAGTACTTTGTAGAATCTCCTTTTACTGCAAGTACAGCTGCAAGTCTCTTTGGAAAAGTCTCTATGAGCTTTCCACATCTTGCCACTGAGATTTTTGTTGATTACGCAAGTTAAACCTGCTCCTTTAAGTGAACAGCAATTTTCAAGTCTGACCAAGGGTTCTCAATTGGATTAAGATCTGGGCTTTGACTAGGCTATTCCAAAACATTTACATGTTTCCCCTTAAACCACTTGAGTGCTGCTTTAACAATATACAATATGCTTTGGGTCATTCTCTTATTGGAAGGTGAACCCTATTCCAATCTCAAATCACTGACAATATGAAACAGGTTTTGCTCCAGAATATCCCTGTATTTTGCACCATTGATCTTCTCCTCAACTAGGACTATTTTCCCTGTCCCTGCTGCTGAAAAGGTCCCCACTGCATGATGCTGCCAACACCATGTTTCAAGTGTGGATGATGTTCTTGAGGTGATGAGCTGTGTTGGTTTGGCTCCTGACATAGCGTTTACCTTGGTGACCAAAAAGTTCAATTTTGGTCTCATCTGACTACAGCACCTTCCTCAATAAATTTTGTGAATTCTTCTACATCTTTTGGCAAGCTCAAAATGAGACATATACGATTTTTGTGTGTGAGTAAAGTCTTCGATAAAGACAACCTCTATGAAGTGTTCAGCTAATTGTGGTCTTATGGACAAATGCTCCAGTCTCTGCATAAGAACTCCGAAGCTCCTTCAGGGTCACCTTTGGTCTCTGTGCTGCCTTTTTGATTAATAGCTTCCTTTCTCGGGCTGAGAGTTTTGAGGGGCGGCTCTCTCTTGGCAGGTTTGCTGTGGTGCCATGTTCTTTCCATTTGATAATAATGGATTTGATGGTGCTCCAGGAGATCATCAGAAATTGAGATTTTTTTTTGTAACCCAGCCCTGACTTGTACTTCTTAACCACTTTGTCCCTGACTTGTTTGGAGATCTCTTTAGTCTTTATGGTGTCATTTAGTTAGTGGTGCCTCTTGCTTAATGGTGTTGCAGGCACAACCTCTGTGGACTTTCAGTAAAGGTGTGTATATACTGACAGACCATGTGACACTCACATTGCACACAGGTGAACTTTCTTTCACAAAGAATGTGACTTATTGCTTTCATCAGAAATTTTTAGGGGCTTCACAGCAAAAGGGGTTAATACATACGCACATGCCAATTTTTAGCTATTTAATCCCATAAATTTAATTTGTGCCAACATTTTTCTCACCTCATTTCACACACAAAATTGGATTACAAAAATATTTAAACACAGGTTGAAATGTAACAAAGAAGTAAGTAAAAAGGCAAGGGGGTGAATGCTTTCACAAGCCACTGTAGTTACCTTGAGATATAAAGATAATCTGTAGGTAAATATCATTAAAATGTTGCATGGCTGACTAAAGACCCTTTTACATTTAGCGATGCACCAGCGATCCGACCGACGATATGACCCGGTCAGGATCGCTGGTGCATCGCTAAATGATCGCTAGTGAGCTTTCATACAGAAAGATCTCACAGCGATGCAGCAGCGACGCAGCGCACGATACTCACCTTTCACACACAGCGATGAAGACGTCCTCCCGCCCGCCTCCACGCGTCGCTCGTCGTCACAGCAGGAAGCCCCAGCAGGAAGCGCCCGACGAGAAATGGAGCCGGACATTCTCGCGCGATCAGCGATGGACAGCGGGGGAGCCGGTGGGAGGTAAGTATCACACATAGCGATATCGCTAGCAATATCGCTATAACGTGACAAAATCAGTGACGTTATAGCGATATCGCTATGTGTAAAACCCCCTTTACTAAATGTGTGGCTACTCTGAGAAAATTAACTTATATTCTGTCAGAGCTGCTTTCTTTTCATCATTCAAAATTGTTGAGAAATTGGAGTTTACAAGAAAAATGTTATGAAACATTCTTTCCTGTATAATGACTTGTATATAAGGCAAAATGTAAAAAGGATTTTAAAAAAATTATTTAAGCAAACCAAAATTGAGATTTTTATTACAGCATTGGAAATGTCAGTGTCTTTTATGAAGTAAGCAAGAACTACCAAAAATATAATGGAAGAGGGACTCAGCTACACCCTGTACTAGATATAAAGGAAGGCTTCATATACATTCTGTTCAAATTGTGAAGTAGTGGTACTCCTAGACTTTTAAAGTCTATGCACTAAGTGGAAAACCTGCCAAAAATTACAAGCAGTCATCCATATACACTTCTACACTCATAAAGGCTCTGCACACAGTGCAAAGCCATGAAAAAATAATAAGGAAGTAATATAGTAATCCACAGACCCTTGAAAGCAACAACTTGCAGTCCTCAATAAAACATTTTGAAAGTGTAGTTGATGTAAACCTACACTCATAAAGGCTTTGCACAAAGTGCAAAGCCAGGAAAAAAATTGTAACTAGGGTCATACAGTCATCCACAGACCCTTGAAGGCAACAACTGGTGGGTCTCATTTAAATATTAGATGAAAAACACTTTATGAGCTGCTGTCGTCTGATGGTGTGGATTTTTATCAGAGTGAACCAGTCAGCACTTTCTCTTGACAGGCAAAAGCACCTGTCTGTTTTGACCCCCCAGGAGGCACTAAAAAGCCGCTCAGACAAAACACTAGTGGCAGGACAGCACAACACATCCAAGTTATAGAGGGACAGCTCGTGTCAAGTGTCAAGCTTTGAGACCAAATAGCTGAAAGTCACTGAGGAATTAGGAAGTATGATAGTTTTGTCCACCAGGTATTACTTGACCATGTTTAAAAACTTTTCCCTCTTTGTCAAAATGACCAGGTCATAGGGGCACAGATGCTGGGCGGGTGTCAATAAATTGGCTAAGGTTGTTTGCAATGTGCCCCCTTACTCTGCTGTACCTGGTGTGTGTCTCCCTCAACTCTCCTCCTTGGCTGGGCAAGCCGCTAGCCTTGTCTGATGGGAATTTTTTCAACATTTTCCACAATGGTTTAATGATATAGCACCATTTTAGTAGACCTCTCTGCCTCAGGAAGGCTAACCAGAATACTGACCAACATGTGGGAGCTGGTATTTCACAGCTGGCATCTGCTGCTCCGAAGTCTTGCCAGCATGTGCAGTGTGGAGTTCCAGCTCAAGATCACATTGCACACGAGTTGGTGAACAACTGTAACTGACTTGCGGAAATGGGCATTGACATGGGGTTCCTTAACCAGAGGCTCTGGCAAATCTGGGTAGGTTTTCAAAACCGCTGAACTGTCAAGTTGAGAACGTGGGCGAAACAAGGTAAGTTTGGGAGATTACCAAGCTTCAAAGCGGCCACCAGGTTATGGCCATTATCACACACAACCATGCATGGTTTGTAGGTTCAGTGGCGAGAGCCACAGATCTGTCTGGTCTGTAATTTCTTTCAATAACTCTGCCGGGGTAGGCAGTTTGTCTCTTAGCTTCAGCAGAGCCTGTTGCCACTTCGCTGAGGCAATGCTCCAGAGCTTCCAACTTCCGGCTGGTGTGGACGATGTGCTCTTAGATACCACATCAGAGATGGGGGATGAAGAGGAGCAGGAAATTGTGTAGGAGGTGGAGGAAACCCTGATAGAAGTAGGTCCAGCAATCCTGAGTGTTGAGAGGACATTATTTTTAACATTGGGTACGGAGAACATGTGGATGTATGCGGATGCGTTGCTTTGACGCACCCACCGACCACATGGGAATGCAACAAGTTGCATTTTGCGCAGATGGCGGGCTCGTCAAAATGACGCATCCGCATACATCCGCATGTAATGTGTACCCAATGTTAAAGATAGGTGAAGCAGAAGTCCAGCGAGGGTGATATCCATAAAAAAAACTTTTATTCCATTTTCGTTAAAAGTACATAAGTCCAAAATCCATCTTTATATCTAGAGACACAAAAACGGGTAATTCCTACCAGTGACAGTCACAGGCTTAAAGTGCATTTAAAATCATACGCGTTTTAGCGTTCGTGCCACCTTAATCATTACCCGTTTTTGTGTCTCTTGATATAAAAATGGACTTTGGACTTATGTGCTTTTAATGAAAATGGAATAAAAGTTTTATGGATATCATACTCACTGGACTTCTGCTTCACCTTAATACTACTTGCAGCACTGCATGATCCGCGCAGTGGGACTGGAGAGGAGGTGAGCTGATCTTTGTTGCTTCTTTTTCAATGTTAAAGATAGGTACGCAGGATGCATGCAGAAGTAGGTGGACCTAAATTGAAGAAGTGCAGAAGTGGGAGGAGCTCCAGGGAGGAAGTATGCAGCCCTCCGCAGAGCCCCAGTTTGCTAATGTGAAACCAGCCTAAGCCAGGTATGCTTTGTCCCCTCATCCCCATCCTGGTATGCTCAGCCTCCTCATCCAAAAACTGGTCTGCATGGCCCCCTCATCCCTATCATGGTATGCATGACCTTCTCATCCACAACCTGGTCTGCATGGCCCCCTCATCTATATCATGGTATGTACCGCCTCCTCATCCCCATCCTGGTCTGAACAGCCCCCTCATCCCTATCCTGGTCTACATGTCTCCTCATCCCCATCCTGGTCTGCATGGCCCACTCATCCTTATCCTGGTTTGCATGAACTGCTCATCCCTATCCTGGTATGCATGGCTCCTCATCCCTTGCCTGGTATGAATGGACCCCATCAGCGTCTTGTTCCAGTGGCAGCAGCTGCAGCAGCCAGGCGATCACATGTGCTGCTACTTAAGGTAATGAATATTCACTGCCCTCCATGCCTACGGCAGTGGAGAGAAGTAAATATTCATGTCTATTAAGTAGCGAGCATACATAATTGCCCTGGCACTGCTGAAGCCGGTGGCTGCGGCTGACACTGTGTGCGCTATTACAGAGAAATGAATATTCACTGCAAGGGCAGTGAATATTCATTTCTCATTAGCAGAGGGCAAAGGCTTTAGCCGCAGCAGCCGACTCCTGTCTCCTGTGACCCACTGCTCCACCCCCTCCATCTTCTAGAACCCTCACTCAAGTATAAGCTAAGCCAAGGAGGGCTTTTCAGCACAAAAAGGGCTGAAAAACTCAGCTTATACTCAAGTATATACGGTAAAACTCTATGAATGAGTAATTGAATCAAGAAAACATTTTCAATGCTTTTTTTGGAATGCTATAAATTAGCGAAATGTAACAGAACTCAAAAAATATTCTAAGGATGACTAATTAAATCCTGCCATGGTTAGGACATGGTTAATGTCCTGTTCTCACAGGGTTAACTTTTACCGGCCTGTTTTTGGATCTGGGAGGGGTATTTATACTCACTCCAGACTAGCATTCTCTGTCAGCTATACTGTTATTCTGGCTGTGTGTCTGACCGTCCCCCCTGGTGTGAGTGTATTCTGCATTGCTTGTTTGATTCCCGTGTATGACCCGGCCTGTTCCCTCACTCTGTACTCTGTCTCTCGTTTTGGTACTATTGCCTTCTCCAGTTCTGACCTCCTGGCTTGGCTATTGTTACTCCATTGCAGTTTACCTTTCTAGGAGTTTCCCTGCAGCTCCTAGCTCTGTTGAGCTTAGGCCACGCCCCCAGCAGTCACATGCTTCAGGTCCTGGAGCATGCATTGTCACCGCTGCTGCCCGCTCCACAGGTATCTTTGAGCACTGTTTTTGTACTCAGGACACACGCACTGGCTCAGTGAGCAAGTGCAGTGCGATGTTCCTGACAAATCAATAAATATTTTTCAACACTCTTTTGGAGTGTTATATACCATTGAAATGTAACAGAAATCACATAACACTCTATGCATGAGTGATTGAATTCATAAAAAATTTTCAAAAGCTTTTTTAGAGTTTTATATAATGCCAAAATTTAATACAAAACATGTAATACTCTATGGATGACAATATAGTGAATTTTTTCACCATACTAAACTACCACAAATATATATTTTGCAACTGACTGGAAAGCCCTAAGCCTGCCTAGAGACTGTATTCAGCCACTTTCCCTGATCCTGCAACTGTCTCTCCCAAGGGTAAATTCAAAATGTATCTAACACAAACAGCAAAGCACAAGATTAGCCCTGTTAGTATGAAGGTTCAACATCAGCACCAGTAACAACACTAGAGGTCTCTGATTCATTAAACTGTGCACACTCAGGCCTGGATGAGCACTCTCTCCCTCCAATATGAGCTGTCCCTGAGCTGTGGAGACTCCGGTCCTTTTATAACCTCTGATGATGTCATACAGCCATCCAATCACAGTAATGCCACTACAAAGATACAGTAGCAACAGAATTACAGTAACCCAAGGCAATCCCTGCATGCTTATTGGCTGTGTAACAGGCGCCAAACATGCAGGGCGGGGATTTAAGTTTCAAATTCGAGCACCAGCTAATGCTTGCCAAGTGCTGAGCACCCAGATACTCGAGTGATATCCAAGTATCAGCGAGCACGTTCACTCATCCCTATTCAAAATGTAAGTTAAAAGAATAGTACAGCCTCTTTAAAATCACAAAACTGGGTCCAACTCAACATCAGCGGTACTAGTTTGGGAACTAATTGTTCACATAACCTCATTTAGACATCTATATATTTTGGAATAATGTAAATTCTATATAAGAATTATATGAATTTAGTGAAGCGGATTCCACATAATACATAAAGAGATGCGCGAATCGGTTAAAGAAAAATAAAATTTTCACCTTTCTTTAACAACATCTGCATACTCGTGCCACGCTTACAAGTGTTTCAGTACTAGTACTGTTCATTCACTAACATGTCAACATTATTTTGCTCGTCACCCATTTTTCTTCTACTTTAAAGAAAATCTACACAGGAAAGTAAATGGTAAAAGAGTTTAAACACTGTGAGGTATTGATAAAGTTCTGCAGTCCAACCACTGCCTGAAATTGTTCACAGTAACTAGAACTCAAAGCAGATTGTGCAATAAATGAAATTTGACATGCAAACACAAGGCTTTCATTGAACCGGTGAGCAATTTATTGAAAATCTTTAATCCATCTCCTCGAGGCCATTGTGCTCAGTAAAAAAAAAAAGAATGAATTACTTTAATCTACAAACTTATTGGAGGTGCTTTTTCACCACATCAGCCCATTTCGACTTTTCATTTCTGACTGCACAAAGCCACAGCTAATGTAATGTATAGGCACTGTTTGTCAACCTTTCAGACACCATTGATATTAAACTTCTAACATACAAAGAAGAAGCTCTCATGTATTGTATAGACTGATCTTATTAGAAGGCTACATTTAAGAAATGCCCAGGACTTTAATCAATGAATTTCAAACTATGCAATGAGCTTGATAACTCAAGAATACTGGTGGATTATGACAATATTGAATATTTTAAGTCCAATATACCACTGTGCTAGACATGGATATCTGATGAACTAAAGCTTGATCAATAGACATATTGTGCTTTAACCACCATGATAGGAGTTGCCATTTTTGCAGGTCACATGTGAGATTCTGTATTATGTGTTACTTGTATTTCCTCCATTTTTCTGTTGAAATACATGCAACAAGCTAGAGACTTATACAGTGCTTTGGAGGAGTTACATTTCAACGTCAGCAGATGGCGCTGTTGTGTCGGTTGATGCTTAATAATATGTAGTGTATATAACTGTTTCTCTTGTTTAAATTGTCATTCTCTAGTATAGCAGCCATCTTAGGATAAGTCTTGTTTTTCCTCTCCATTAATGATGTGTACAGTTACTGTATGTCCCAAATTAAACTCTGTTTTTTCCCACAAATGTCTGATTGATGTTACTACTGATGAAGTCCAACAAATCTGCAACAGGTTATGGTCCCAGCCAGGCATAGAAGACAGCAGGACTTGGTGAATACATGGAATCTTTCAGAAAGGTTAATTTCTTCAAAAACCAAGGAAGGTACACAAGGGAAAATGGCCGGCAGATCAGAGTTGAACTTTACAGTGATGAAACTAAAGTGCAGATGTTACTATCCAAATATGACTTGTGGGGGGTGATTGCTATGGATAGACCGCAGAGTATTGTTCAGGAATGGGATAAGAAAAACAGACAGGCAAGGGCCACTATCAGTTTGCTAGTGGAGGATGACCAGCTAATCCACATAAGACATAAATGCACAGCAAAAGGAATGTGGGAGGCGCTGAAAAGGGTGCATGAAAGAACCAGCTTAGACTACTTTCACATTAACGTTTTTTTGCGCACTGCATCGTGCCCAATAGAAACGCATGCAAAAAACGCTTCATGTGTTTTTGCATGCGTTTGCGTTTTTTATGTGCATTCGTTCTCTAGGGGTTAAAACCAGTGTCTAGACTGTAATGCATTATTTTGTCGCATTCCGTGCGCAAGCGTGCGCATGCGTTTTGTTATGCCTTTCGGCGGACCCAAAAATGCACCAGGTTGCGTCTGGCGCTCCTAGGCGCACACCTTGAAAAAACGCATGCTCACGAAAACACAGACGAACGTGTGCAAACGCAAGACCATGCGCACGCCATGTTAAACATAGGTACGCATGATGCATGCGCATGGACGCGCACAATGTGCTGCGCAAAAAACGCTAATGTGAAACTAGCCTCAAACAGCAAAATATTTCTGCTAAGGAAACTTTATAAAATGAGACTTAGCAAAGATACGGACATGCAAGAGCACATAAATGCAATGCTGGAACTGATTGCAAAGCTGAGGTCAGTCGGCGAAGATATTAAAGACAGCCATGTAGTAGCCATGATGTAATGTAGTTTACCAGATTCATATACTGCCCTAATTAATGCAATGGAGACATGACTTGACACTAGAATTTGTAAAGAACAACCTATTACTGTAGATGAATATCATAGAAGAAAAGAATTTGTACAGATCTCTTCAGGTAATAACAGTGAAAACACTCTTAAAGTCATAAACAAAAGAACCTACAGTACAGAGACAAGAACATGTTTCAGATGTAAGAAACAAGGACATATAAAGAGAGACTGTACAATATGTAAAGCAGAACAACAGAAGGTAGCTTTGAATGGGGCTAAACAAACGTGAAAAGCACAATCTCTGACCCATGTGCAGAACATTGGAATGGTACATTTAAAGTGACAAATAACCACTCATTGCAGGGCTGGTGCATTGACTTCAGGTGCTACAAGACATGATTAGTGATAAAAATGTATTCACAGAACTTAAAGCAACAGGGAAACAATTTTCCTTGGAGACTGAAGAAAAACAAATGCAGAAGGAATTGGACATGGAATCCTAGCCTTTCCTGATAAAAATGGTCAAAACTTAGCCATAACTGTAAGGGATGTTCTGTATATTCCAGGTATAACCAATTCAAAAGTGGTTGAGCTTTTGTATCATCTCAAAACAGTGAAGGAATCGATGAAACTATTTACACATGGACATCATGACTGTATACACATGAGGCATAGATATTTAGGCCACAGGCATCCTGAAAGAATAAAGTAACTGCTAAACCAAAATCAGACAAAGGATCTAACAATGCCTGCTTAACTGATCACCATGAAATGTGAATGTTGCATCAAATCTAAAGCTATAAAAGCAACTGTTCCTAAAGAAAGTCAGACAAGAGACACATGATCACTTGACTTAGAACATACAGATGTATGTGGACTTATGAAAGTCCGTACACCCCGAGGTAACAGTTATATGGTGACTTCCATGGATGACTATTCACAATACACAGTCACCTATCTAATACAGAATAAGAGTGAAGTTTTCAGTAAACTAGAAGATTATGTGACAAAGTCAACTAACAAGTGTCAAAGAAAGGCAACTGGTATTCAAAATGATAATGGCAGTGAATTCACAGGGCATGAAATAGAAAACTACTTAAGGCAGAATGGAATAGAACATCAAAGAACAGTCCCATACACACCTGAACAGAATGGAGTAGCAGAGAGAAAGAATACCTTGACTGAAATTATTAGAGGTATGCTAACAGATTCCAATCTACCTGAAAAATATTAGGGTGAAGCTGCAATAACAGAACCGACTGTTTTCAAGAAACGTGGAAAAGACCCCATATGAACAGTGGCATGGGGAGAAACCAAGTGTGAAAACTTAAGAGTTTTTTGGTTGCATTGCATTTATTCCACAAGAGAAGTGCTCCAAACTTCAAAACAGAGTAACAGAAGGAATTTTTGTTAAATACAACAACAACAAAGGGTACAGAATCCTAGATCCTAAAACAGACAGTGCTACTGTAAGTAACAGTGTAACTTTAATTGAGGATTTAAACAACAACACAATGACAGCACTTAAAGTAAATAAAGGAGAAAACCAACAATGAAAAGATTACGGTAATACTCAATGAGCAAATGCTTGAAATAACTGTAACCCCAAATACACAAGGTGAATAAGTGCTGCTGCACACAGATATAGAACCAAGATGTTCAATAAGAGAAAACAGAGGTAAACCACCAGTACGTCTCTCGTATAAAGTGAGCACAACTAGTGTATATGAACCCAAATGCGAGGATATATCTCAACTCTGAGAAAGGGAAACTATTAAATGGATAAAGGTAGCAGAAAAAGAAATTAAATCTATATATGATTCAAAAACTTGGACATTAACAGAACTGCCAACAGGGAGAAAGGCCAAAGGATGTAAATGTATTTTTAAAATCAAATACAATACCAATGACACAGTTGAACGATACAAAGCAAGGTTAGTAGCAAAAGGATATTTGCAAAAATACGGAGACAATGATAAGACATTTGGTCCTGTGGCCAAACATACAACAATCAGGACTTTGCTCACAGTTGCATCTACTAAGCAAATGCAAGTGAAACTGCATTTCTGAATGTTGAATTAACAGAAGACATTTACATGTTGCAACATCAAGGGTTCAAAGATGAACAAACACCAAACCAAGCATGCAAACTACATAAAAACTTCTAAAGCAAGCTGCCATAGCATGGAATGTAAAACTGAATGAAGTGCTTACAAATAAGAATTTCCAAAGAAGCAGACCTGACCATAGTCAGTACACTATGAAGGTCACAGACAGATGGATCTTCATTCTCTTTTATGGAGATGATATTTTAACCCCTTTCTGACATGTGACGTAATATCCATTCCACAGAAACCGGGCCCCTAGGCCCGAGGACAGGATAGTGCGTCACTGCGATCAGCGGCGCTCACAGGGGGCGCCACTGATCGCTCCAGGTGTCAGCTAATTATCACAGCTGACACCTGGCACTATGTGCCATGGGTGGTCATGTACCGCCCCCAGCACATTAACCCCTGGCAGACTGCGATCAAACTTGATCGCAGTGTACCAGGGGCACAGGGAAGAATCACACAGGGAGACTGTTCTGAGGTCCTCCTTCCTGCTGGTCCCCGGATCCAATATGGCCACAGGGGCCTTCGGGGTCCTGCAGGGAGGCGGCTTTCTCAGTGCCTGCTGAGAGCAAGCGCTGAGAAAGCCTCCTCAGTGTCTGTCAGATCGCTGATCTGACACAGTGCACTGCAAAGTGTCAGATCAGCGATCTGACACTTTATTATATTGCCCTACACTGGGACAATATAATAAAGTAAAAAAAAAAGTGTAAAAATAATTATTAAAAAATTCCTAAATAAATAATAAAAAAATTCCCTAAAAAATTCATTTTTTTTGTAAATTAAAAAAAAAAACAATAAAAGTACACATATTTAGCATCGCCGCTTCAGTAACGACCCGCCTATAAAACTGTTCCACTAGTTAACCTTTTTAGTAAACCCCTTTAAAAAAATACTGCGGAACAAAAAGTGCAATAACGCACGATCAAAGAGACGTATATAAATAACCATTGTGCTGCTGAAAATGTCATCTTGTCCCGCAAAAAATGAGCCACCATACATTGTCATCAGCGAAAAACTAAAAAAGTTAAAGCTCGCAGAATAAAGTGATGCAAAAATAATTATTTTTTATATAAAATTGTTTTTATTGTATAAAAGTGCCATAACATAAAAAAAGATATTAATGAGATATCGCTGTAATCATACTAACCCGAAGAATAAAACCACTTTATCAATTCTACCACACGCGGAACGGTGTAAATGCCCCCCCCAAAAGAAATTCATAAAATGCTGGTTTTTGTTCATTCTGCATTCCAAAAATCGGAATAAAAAGTGATCAAAAAAGTCACATTCCCGAAAATGGTACCAATATAAACGTCAACTCATCCAGCAAAGAATAAGACCTCACATGACTCTGTGGGTCAAAATACGGAAAATTTATAGCTCTCAAAATGTGGTGATGCAAAAACTATTTTTACAATAAAAAACCTCTTTTAGCGTGTGACAGAGGCCAAACATAAAAACCTGCCATACATAGTAAATCAAACCCTCCTTTATCACCCCCTTAGTTAGGGAAAAATAATAAAATTAAAAAAATGTGTTTATTTCCATTTTCCCATTAGGGTTAGGGCTAGGGTTAGAGTTAGGGCTAGGGTTAGGGTTAAGGCTAGTGTTAGGGCTAGGGTTAGGGCTGAGATTAGGGTTAGGGGTGTGTTGGGGTTAGGATTGGAGTTAGAATTGGGGGGTTTCCACTGTTTAGGCATATCAGGGGCTCTCCAAACGCAACATGGCGTCTGATCTCAATTACAGCCAATTCTGCATTGAAAAAGTCAAACGGTGCTCCTTCCCTTCCAAGCTCTGCCATGTGCCCAAACTGTGGTTTACCCCCACATATGGGGTATCAGCCTACTCAGGACAAATTGCACAACAACTTTTGGGGTCCAATTTCTCCTGTTATCCTTGGGAAAATAAAAAAATTGGGGACTAAAAGATCATGTTTGTGGAACAAATATGATTTATTTATTTTCACACACAGGCGTTATAAACTTTTATCAAGCACTTGGGGGTTCAAAGTGCTCACCACACATCTAGATAAGTTCCTTGGGGGTCTAGTTTCCAAAATGTGGTCACTTGTGGGGGGTTTCCACAGTTTAGGCACATCAGGGGCTCTCCAAATGTCTCATGATACCCGCAGACCATTCAATCAAAGTCTGCATTCCAAAATATAACTGCTTCCCTTCCGAGCCGGACATATTGGACAACAACTTTTGTGGTCTAATTTCTCCTGTTACCCTTGGGGAAAAAAATTGTAGACTAAAAGATCATGTTTGTGGAAAAAATGTGATTTTTTTTTTCACGCCCGGGCGTTATAAACTTCTGTGAAGCCCTTGGGGGTTTAAAGTGCTCATCACACATCTAGATAAGTTCCTTGGGGGGTCTAGTTTCCAAAATGGGGTCAATTGTGGGGGGTTTCCACTGTTCAGGCACATCAGGGGCTCTCCAAACGCGACATGGCGCCCAATCATAGTTCCAGCCAATTTTGTGTCAAACGGTGCTCCTTTCCTTCCGAGCTCTGCCATGTGCCCAAACAGTGGCTTACCCTCACTTATCAGGTATCAGCGTACTCAGGACAAATTGCACAATAACTTTTGAGGTCCTGTTTCCCTTGGAAAAAATAACATTTGGGGGTGAAGAGATCATTTTTGTGGAAAAAATATGATTTTATAATTTTAAGGCTGTACGTTCTAAACTTATGTGAAGCCCATGGAGGTTCAAAGTTCTCACGACACATCTAGATAAGTTCCTTGGGGGTCTAGTTTCCAAAATGGTGTTAGTTTTGGGGGGTTTCCATTGTTTATGTACATCAGGAGCTCTCCAAATGCGATATGGCGTCATGCCAATTCTGTGTTGAAAAAGTCAAATGGCACTCATTCCCTTCCGAGCTCTGCCTTGCACCTAAACAGTGGTTTACCCCCACATATGGGGTATTTGCATACTCAGGACAAATTGCACAATAACTTTTGGGGTCCTGTTTCCCTTGGGAAAATAAAAATTGGGGGTGAAAAGATCATTTTAGTGGAAAAAATATGATTTTTTTAATTGTACGGCTGTACGTTATAAACTTCTGTAAAGCCCTTGAGTGTTCAAAGTTCTCACCACATATCTAGATAAGTTCCTTGGGGGGTCTAGTTTCCTGAATGGGGTCACTTGTGGTTGATTTCCACTGTTTAGGCACCTCTGGGGCTTTCCAAATGTGACATGGCGTCCAATCTTAATTCCAGCCAATTTTGCGTTGAAAAAGTTAAATGGCGCTCCTTCCTTTCTGAGCTCTGCAATGCGCCGAAACAGTGGTTCCCCCCCCACATAATAGGTATCAGCGTACTCAGGACAAACTGCACAATAACTATTGCAATCCAATTTCTTCTGTTACCCTTGGAAAAATAAAAAAATTGGACCTGAAGTATTTTTTTGGGTGAAAAAAAGTTAAATGTTCATTTTTTTCCAAAAATTCCTGTGAAGAACCTGAGGGCTTAATGAACTTCTTGAATGTGGTTTTTAGTATCGTCAGGGGTGCGGTTTTTAGAATGGTGTCCCTTTTTGGCATTTTCTATCATATAGACCCCTCAAAGTGACTTCAAATGTGATGTGGTCCCTAAAAAAAAATGGTGTTGTAAAAATGAGAAATCGCTGGTCAACTTTTAACCCTTATAACTTCCTAAGAATAAAAAATTTTGGTTCCAAAATTGTGTTGCGGTAAAGTAAACATGTGGGAAATGTTACTTATTAAGCTTTTTGTGTGCCATACCTCTGTGATTTAAGGGCATAAAAATTCAAATTTGGAAAATTGCAAAATTTTCAAAATTTTCGCCAAATTCCCATTTTTTTCACAAATAAATGCAAGTTATATGAATGAAATTTTACAACTAATATGAAGTATAAAAATATATATATATAGTTACCTGAAGGATCAAGGCAACAAACTCATAAGCATTAGATGTTAGAGGATACTGAGTATTGATGGATCAAACTACAAAAAGACAAAACAAAGCATGAGTTTTAAATCTGAAAATGCAAAATCATACAAAAAAAAAAGGGTGAAGTGTCCGGGTTAGACTCTAGTGACAAAGAGCATGGTCGGTATTGCGTTCTAATAGTTAATTAAAAACACCTACCATATAACTATACAAACATAAATAAAAACAAAAACAAACACACTGGGGGAACCATAAAGTGCTATAAATGTACCTTGCACATACCCCCACTGTGACTATTACCTCTGAATAGGAGTATAGTGGGAATCGCCCGATGGTTCACTAATGTGAGCAGACTTTTAAACAGTAGATTCACCGCTGTGAGCGGACTTTTGCTTTTGAGCGGTAGAAGCCAGCGGCATATACTTGCTAATCGTTTAGGAAGTCTCTCAATCAGTAGTAAAAAAACAAATAAAACACCGAGCTCTGTTCCGGCCGGTAACAGGCTCCAGGTGCTGGCAAACGTCCGATAATTCTCCGATGATTCTCCGATGGTGATAGATCCCGCGTGAATGGCGGGAGAGCAGGGAAAAGAGCATAAATGATCGCTCACCAAAGTAGACACAGTCCAACGGCGGTCAGCATACCAGCCGCATTATAGATTGTAGACACCCGCGGTCAGCTTGGTGTGAATCTGGCAGGACCTGCGATGATAATCCAGATCACGAGAGGCGCGCAATCACGTGATGTCTGATAACAAGAGTGCTGCTTGAGCCAAAATTCCAACTAGTTTCGGAATAGCACGGATTACTTCCGCGGGTGTCTACAATCTATAATGCGGCTGGTATGCTGACCGCCGTTGGACTGTGTCTACTTTGGTGAGCGATCATTTATGCTCTTTTCCCTGCTCTCCCGCCATTCACGCGGGATCTATCACCATCGAAGAATCATCGGAGAATTATCGGACGTTTGCCAGCACTTGGAGCCTGTTACCGGCCGGAACAGAGCTCGGTGTTTTATTTGTTTTTTTTCTACTGATTGAGAGACTTCCTAAACAATTAGCAAGTATATGCCGCTGGCTTCTACCGCTCAAAAGCAAAAGTCCGCTCACAGCGGTGAATCTACTGTTTAAAAGTCTAAAAAACAATAAAAAACAAATCTGAACTGAGAAAAGTAAGTTAATGTGTATGCACAATGTAAGTGCATTTTAACACATGACCATTAACAAGAGAAAACAAAAAGCAAAAAACACAAATATCCTGAACTAAAAAGTAAAAAATATAAAAAGTAAAAAATATACTGTATATATTTTTTACTTTTTAGTTCAGGATATTTGTGTTTTTTGCTTTTTGTTTTCTCTGTTTAAAAGTCTGTTCACATTAGTGAACCATCGGGCGTTTCCCACTGCACTCCTATTCAGAGGTAATAGTCACAGTGGGGGTATGTGCAAGGTACATTTATAGCACTTTATGGTTCCTCCAGTGTGTTTGTTTTTGTTTTTATTTATGTCTGCATAGTTAGTTTTTATATACTAATTGAGAGACTTCCTAAATGATTAGCAAGTATATGCCACTGGCTTCTATTGCTTAAAAGTCCGCTCACAGCGGTGAATGCTTAAAAGTCTGTTCACATTAGTGAACCACTGGGCGTTTCCCACTGCACTCCTATTCAGAGGTAATAGTCACAGTGGGGGTATGTGCAAGGTACATATATAGCACTTTACGGTTCCCCCAGTGTGTTTGTTTCTGTTTTTATTTATGTTTGTATAGTTAAATGGTAGGTGTTTTTAATTAACTATTAGAACGCAATACCGACCATGCTCTTTGTCACTAGAGTCTAACCCGGACACTTCACCCTTTTTTTTTTTTTTTTTTGTATGATTTTGCATTTTCAGATTTAAAACTCATGCTTTGTTTTGTCTTTTTGTAGTTTGATCCATCAATACTCAGTATCCTCTAACATCTAATGCTTATGAGTTTGTTGCCTTGATCCTACAGGTAACTATATATATTTATATTTTTATTCTCCATTGATTCATAGCGCGAGTATCATTTTGTTTAAATTGTTTATTTTCACCCCTGGTGGTGTGGGGGTTCCTTACTCGCTGCTGAATCAACCCTGCACACTAGCGCCGTTGGTATATTGTATATATATAATATGAAGTATAATATGTCTTGAGATAAGCAATGTCAGAATCACCGGGATACATTGAAGCGTTCCAGAGTTATTACCTCAAAGGGACAGTGGTCAGAATTGTAAAAATTGGCCCGGTCATTATCGTGCAAACCACCCTTGGGGGTAAAGGGGTTAATCTGTTTTTAATTAAAAATGGGATGAAAAAAAATACTGAAAATTCTAAAACGGCACTTGGAGGCCTAAAGATCTTGGAAACTTAAGCCTTTACTTAGGCATGAAGATTGAAAGAGAGGATTACGGTAGTTTTTTTCTCAATCAAAATCACAAGATACAAGAAATGGTTGTAATGTTTGAATTAAAAGAAGCAAAACCAGTAAAGTCTCTTATAGAAACTAATTACCTGAAGGAGATGAATAACCAACAGAGTATGCTAATAAAAAACTACATAAAAGCAACAGGAAAATTGTTATATCTTGCTACTGTCACAAGACCAGATATTGCAGCAGTGGGAATCTTATGCAGAAAATATCAATGCCATGTCAGATAGATTGGAATGCCAGAATTGGTTTATACACTAACTAAAAGGAACCTCTCATCTTAAACTCAAGTTACCTGCAAGTGAAGAAAGCAATCTCTCTGGATATGTTGATGCTGACTGGGCTGGTGACCCTTCTGACAGAAAACCTACCAATGGATATTTATTTTTACTTCCAGGTGGTGTCATTAGTTGGGCAAGTAGAAAGCAATCTACTGTAGCACTGTCATCAACAGAAGCAGAATATGTTGCCGCAGCACAGGCAAGTCATATGGGTTCTGAGACAACTATTGACAGACCTTGGTCAACAACAGTTAAAACCTACAAAAACATTTGAAGACAATCAAGGATGTTTTGCACTAGCTCAAATGGAAAGAGTTAAACCAAGAACGAAGTATATTGATATTAAATTTCACTTTCTGAAGGATCAACAAGAACAAGGTCTTCTGAATCTGGAGTACTGTCTAACTGCTGACATGACTGCAGACATACTTACAAAAACAAGTAATTAGCAACAGGTGTATGTACCACCCTGAATCATATTAAAGGATACTCTAAAATAACCCAAATGAAAAAAGTGCAAACAAGTGCAGCGCTGCACTCAAAAAACACCTACTAGACCACAATACTGACCAATATAAAGGAGCATTAAGATCCTGACAATGATTTGACTATTCTCAGTATAGAATTAGACCAAGTACCACAACCACGCTGAGCCAAAACCTAACCAACACATAGAACCGTTTAGGACCCGGCAGTGAATTGGTTATAGTTTGACCATGTACCAAAACATGTCACTCCACACAAAACCCAAAGTTTTATTCTTATTACACAGACATCATATGTAACTATCACTTTCCAAAACAGTAAATTAGAACACTCTAACCCAACCAGTCAAGAGCAGGGACCATCAATTCAGATGGTGATTCATGAAAAAATTCATGACCAGTTCCACAGTCAGCTTCTCGCCCTGTTTTCATGGTAATGATCGATGACCTCCATCACTTGTTCGGGACCCTGTTACACACCTAAGTCTAAAGTGCCATCCAACTATAGATTAAAACGTTTTACAGTACCCTAGATGTGTCCCAATAATAATTCAATATCACTGACACACCACCATCCACAAATTTTAAAACAGTGTGTAGAGATAGGAAATATTGGGAACCTGGGCCTATTAGACAATATGTAATACATAATGTCTTTAAATTAGTAGATCTCTATGCAGAAGGGATAACAATATCTCAAATTTCTGGACTATCGTCGCACAGGCCGGTGCCATGGGGGGTGGATTACAGTGATCGAGGGGGGCTCATGGTATCAAATGGTTAGTGAAGGTGCAGGAGCCGAGGAACAAAAGGAGGAGGAAGAAGAGGTGATAGACATGCAACAGTCAGGAGATGAAGAGGATAATGATCCCCTCTTTGTTGTCCGTGGCTTGTAGGAAGGAACGGAGGAAATAATTTTGAGTGTTACCCCGCCACCAACACATCATGGACTTTGAATTCATGGAAGCGCCCGACACATGAGTGCCTTCTTGTTGCACTATCTTCAACATGATGCTTGTATTCTTAGGGTTAGAAAGAGTGCTGACTACTGGGTTGCCACTCTGTTAGACTCACAGTACAAGAGCAAATTTAGCCAAATGCTTCACCCCCTGGAAAGGGACACACGCAAGCTAGAGTATCAAAACATGCTTGTAGACAATCTTAAGAGTGTTTTTTCCCAAGACAGCAGTGAGGCACACAGTGTGCATCGCAGTTCTAGATGTCCAATACCGGGAACATCAAGGCGTCATCACAAAAACATTAACAGCAGCAGCAGTGTAAGTGGCTTAAGCAATTTCTGTGAGTCATTTCACACATTTTTTAGACCAGCTCAGGCACCAGCAGAACAGAGTACAAGTTTGACCTGTTGTGAACAACTGCAGAATATAGTGCAAGAGTATTTGGAGCTCAATCTCAATGCCATCAGGGGAGGTTTGGACCCTTTTGCATTTTGGTCCAAAAATGGAAGAGTGGCCTGAGCTCGCCTGCCAAGCCTTGCTTTTTTGCACATTAAAGTTGATTTACATATGAAATATGTTTTTCCAGTAACAATATATTATACCCTAGTGGGACATGTGGTCCTGGCACTCAAATGCATGTTTGACCCTTGCTTCATCACGATGACGAAGCAAGAGTGAAACTCGTATTGGGACGTCAGGACCAAATGTCATTACACTTTTTCTTATTATAACAGGTAAGTGCCTTACCATTGTCTTATTTTTATATGTTTATCTTCCCACTATGGTATAATATAAAGTTATTGGAAAAACATACTCCATCTACAAATTAATTTAGGCACAGGAAAGCATTTTTTGTTACCAAGCAACATATAGTCTAGTGTACATATATTTTAATGCATGTGGTCCTCCTTTATGTTCCTCTACTTTTTTATTCTTATTGTTTTTATATCTATTTATTATTCTAATAAAAGGTATATTTTATGAGACTTATATTCACCATATTATTTCTTTGTGGGAAACTATTGCAGTACAACTTTGTATTTGTACTTAGAAGTTCTTGTAGTACAGAGATAAGGCAGTATTGGCATCTTAGCCAATTTTCACAATTTTATTAATGCTTTACAAGCATTTTAAAAGAGCATACAGCTTCTTCTCCTCCTCAATGATGAACTGCACATCTCCTTACTGCCCAGGATTCTTTGATCTGTGTAGCTGAATCTCGGCGGGAGACTCACTCCCTGACCGATGCACAGATGTTCTCCTACTACAATCAGGTGAAGCTGAAATTCTGTACATAATATAACATATTCGATGTATTACACCACATGCCAAAATAATTGTGGGCATCTGATCCTATTCCTGCTTGCACAAAGTAGATAATAAATATAGGTAACTTATAGAGCATATTAATTTTGTGATTATCACAGTGATATGAGAATCATGGTCACTTTTTTCACTTTGAAACATTTTGTCAGCAAAGAACTGTAATAAACACACAGACATGCTATAAATCAATAGATATGTTGATTAAAGATTGGAAATCAAGATTATGGAGACATCGAGGATTAAAGCAAATTCCTATTTAAAAAAAAATAAAATAACGAGCAGCCAAAATAACAATTTCTTAAGGCTTCATTACCCAGGCATATTGTACCAAAATATGCTTTAAACATAGAGATAAACCTTAATATTGTCACCAAATGGATTTATTTTTCTTAATGATATTCCATGGATGTTTACCAAATACTGAAATAAATATGGATGAAAATAAAAGAACATTTTTTGCATATTCTATTCATTTCTATAGGAAAATATGATATCAGTATTAACAATGTTATACATTGCTGCTTATTTGAAATACGCTGTCTAAATAGTCACATTACCTAATATTAGCTCTACATTCTGGAGCTTCCAAATATGACTCTAATATGACATAAGATAAACCTGATATCAAGTTATTACTGGAGTCATTCCCATTAGCTGTGAGAGTACTGAGATAACAGTGCAGTTCCCCTGCAAATCTGGCGGTGTTCCAGATCTTAACATTAGGCAGGGATCACACATGCTAGATATACGGCCGAGTCTCGCATGTTAATACCCAGCACTGCCGCCAGCACTCAGGAGTGGAGCGTTCAGCTCCATGTATTGCTATGCGGCCGCACGCTCTGCTCCTGAGTGCCAGCGGCAGTGCCAGGTATTACCATGTGAGACTCGGCCGTATTTCTCGCATGTGTGATCCTGACCTTATCATGAGAATGGCCATATATTAGAGATGAATCAATCGATTCAAGGAGGATAAAATTTGTGTAGTATTTTATGAAATTTGCTGGATTCAGTCTGTGCTAATCGCCTACTGATAACAAACAAAACGAAAATGATTGAATCAGCCAGAAAAGACTAACTTGAACTCGGGCACGGCGGGCACAGGCATGTGGGCCTTTTCAAAATACTTTGCAGCTGTCACAGAGGCAGCACGATGGTTCAATGTTTAGCACTGTTTCTTTGCAGCACTAGGGTCTGGGTTTCAAATCCCGCCAAGGACGTGGGTTTCCTCTAGTCTCATCCCACACACCAAAGATATACTGATAGAGAATTTAGATTATGAGCTCCAATGGGGACAGCGGTAATATTGTCTGTATAGCACTCTTGAATATGATGGTGCTATATAATTAAAGCATAATAATAGAAGGAACTATAATAGCCTGTATAAAAGCAGGAGGCAGAAAAGCAGAAGCTATTTAGTTCTATTTCAAATAGCACCTATCATTTCCTCTTGTTAGTTTTGAAAAAGACAAAAATGTCGCCTCCTTTAATGTTTTGTACACGTTGATATGAATAATATTTTATCCTCTTTTACACAGTCACTCCCAAATTCATGGACATATGCTAATGAAGAGACAATGACTCCACCCTGAAAACAGGAATAAATCAAGATTTACACATGTCTTGATTTTAATATAATCATTAAATAAAACCTGTCATATTACAGAAAGAATCAACCTGACTACACAATTGCTGGTGCATTTCAGAAAAAACATAGATTGAAGAACTGGTAGGGGGCTATAGGGAGAGACATGACTAATGCTGAACCATCCTCAATTGGCATCTCCCAGCACCGCTCTAGATGATTGACAGATCTCTCCCATGTGTCTAGGTTATTAAGAGGTTTTCTCCTTGTGTACATAAGGAGACACCTGCCAGTCACCTGGAGCCGAACGGAGGCGATGTTAGACTAGTATCATCTTGTCTCGCCCTATAGTACCCTGTCTGCTATTTAATTAATCTGATCCCTGAAGAAGAAAACCGCAGCTTTTGAAATGTGTTGGATATTGCTTCCTTACCAGTACCACTTTGAGTCAGGACTTTAGTGACATCACTTCTACGATCTGTTAGCGGTGCACTAACGTTTGGGTCAACCGGCAGTGATCCCTCAGCGCACGTCACTGGCCGGGGCTGCGCTGCTGGACTTTGATCATCTTACCTACTCTGGTCACTGAGTACTCATCTCCTGTACTAAGCTTAATACCTTGTGATCCCTCGGTATCCAACAACTAGATCTGTGCACCACGGCACCTTCTCCCATTGCTCCCAGGATCAGAGACCATGGACTCCACGTGTCTCCTACAGAGTGCTTTAGTGCATCATGGCACTTCCACTCACCGCTCCCAAGGACTGAAGGCAGCGAACTTCACACATCTTCTATGCAGTTACAGGTAAAAACCTTCCTTTCCTTCAGATTACACCTATTAACTTTTATTTGATTATGTGTGAATGACACGTGTCATACCAATCTACTGAGCAACTACTTATGCGACTATTTACAAGGGACCTCATCTGAATGCGTGTGTCACCTTATACTATATATCCACACCTTAATCTACCCAAAGTGCCGTTTGGACTTCTTCAACCTTTTATATATTTAATCTTTTAACTAAAACACTGAAAAATTTCAGAGAAAAAACTTACCTGGCTGCAATTGTGCAGCCAGGCTCTGATTCACACTGCCTGTGGTTCGAACGAGCATGAATTAATTGATAGGTTCCCTTTAATGACACTTCTGTCTAGTCTTTTGTGGTTGTGCAGCCCCTGGAAACTACAGTGCAGGAGAGAGACTTGAACAGACTGTGGATGACATAGGGAACATAAGTCACATCAAACAATGCTGGATGGCCAGTAATTGCGGGGACAGAAGAGCACAGATCAGCAACACTCATTGGACGGTGACAATCAGCATACGGTAATGGTGACTTATAAAAGTTTTTTCTTTGGCAGCTCTTGTCTTATAAACAGGCTGCAGGACCAAGCTACAAGAGGACTTAACAGTGGTGGCTTTGGTTTATATGGGGAAAACCCAGTGACAGTACCTGACAAAACCTATGGACATAAGTGATCTCATTAAATGACATACTGCAAAAATAAACTCATACCTTTCAGTATCGCTGTCATCACTCGATTCCACTTCTTCTAATGCAGCCTGTAAGTCAGCTATACGTCGAATTGATGTTTCGAGATCAGCTTGTAAAGTCTGCCTTACTGCCGTGAGCTCAAATACCTGCGTCTCCTATAAAAATGTGTAAAAATATAGATTAATACTACATCACCACAGTGATCATGCCAAAAAGGGCCTTAATGACCTACCATTTTTTTGTTTTTTTTCTTCACAGAGTTGGCTGTGTTAGGCTTTGTTATATAAGAAGCAAATTGTATATTTTTTTTAGTGCTGTTTTGGGATGCATATACTGTAAATGACTATCTAACTTTTATATTTTTCATGCAAGTATGACAACTTTTTTATATATTTTTGATATTTTTTATTGTCCACGTTTCACACCAAACAATTAATTTTCCAGGTTCCTACTTTCACATTTAGACCTAATATCTGTAGGTTTTTGTTTTTTGATATATGTAGTGCACGTAATAAACTGTATTTTACATGAAAAATATCTGATTTATTTTGCTTTTTTTTTTTTACTTTTTATTTTTTTTTACATTTCTTCCAGACTTTTCATACATACATATTCTTTTCTAAAAAGCTTTGCTCATCATAGATCATAAAAGATCTTTGAGGAAAACTTTTTTTTATTTTCCATTGTAAGGCTTTAACGAAACCCCCAGTTAGGCTGGTGTCACACTTGCGAGTACAATGCGAGAAACTCGCTGAAGTCTCTCGCATCAATACGCAGAACAAGAGTGTGCGGCTGCATAGAAGTACACACAGCCGCACACTCCGGTCCGAGTGCCGGCGGCAGTGCCGGGTATTGATGCGAGAGACTCGCGCGAGTTTCTCGCATCACACTCGCAAGTGTGACCCCGGCCTAAGGCCGGTTTCACACTAGCGCATTTTCAACGCGCGCACGGCCGGGGGTAGCTCCGCCCCCGATCCGGCTCTCTGCCCGGCGTGCCCGCCCCTTCCTTGTAGCGCCGCCTCCTAGCGGACAGCGGCGCCTGCGATCGGCGCACCCTATCTTTAGCATAGGGTGCGCCGATCGTGCGCAGGCCGTGCGCTAGTTGCGCTTTGACCTGCGCTGCGCACTTTTGACGGTGCGCCGTGCGCGCCAAAATCCGAAAAGTTTGATTTTGGCGCGCACGGCGCACCATCAAAAGTGCGCAGCGCAGGTCAAAGCGCAACTAGCGCACGGCCTGCGCACGATCGGCGCACCCTATGCTAAAGATAGGGTGCGCCGATCGCAGGCGCCGCTGTCCGCTAGGAGGCGGCGCTACAAGGAAGGGGCGGGCACGCCGGGCAGAGAGCCGGATCGGGGGCGGAGCTACCCCCGGCCGTGCGCGCGTTGAAAATGCGCTAGTGTGAAACCGGCCTAAGATGACAGAAGTCACTACCAGCACTGATCTGGGCCTGTCTGGACCCATCAGCTCTGCTATGCTGGAGAGAGACTTGTCAATTATGTAATTGGCAATCCCCACAGAAGCATCAACAGCTTCACTGCTTCTATTGCTGCATAACGGTCAGTGAGCTCCATGTAGTTAATAAAAGAGAAATCCCCAGTAAATCTATGTTGCTTGCTCGTTTTTTAGCTAAGAAAAAAACACTAATCTGGAAATGTCAATCTTATGGTGGGTTCTTATGGCACAATCTAGGCCTTCGAATAATAGCCCATTGGCTATATATATGTAGATCGGGGGTCATTTAATGAACGTTTTATAAAAATTCTATGGTCACAAAATGAAGGTACCAGATGAATGAGTATATGACCTGGCTGTTAGATATTTGCTAGCCTCTTGATGGGCCGATTAATGTCTTGGCTTAAAGATCCATTAGTTTTGTAAGAGGGAAAAGAAGATTTCATCAGTGTTTCCCTTTAAAAACAAATCATGTTCATTAAATAGAAATTTGTTATTTTAGTTACATTTATACTTTTTTTCTTATAATTCTATTTAGTCATTTTTAGTACCATCTTTCAAAAGTATCTTACATTCCTCAATGTCATACAGATACAATATATAAATCTGTATGATTACTCTCGCCTTGCCATTTCCCACCACGAGTAGCAAGATGACCAACTTTGAAAAAAAAAAGTGTGAAACACTGTTTATGCTATGTGTCTAAGGCTGGTTTCACATTAGCGCTTTTTAAGCGCACGCACGGCCGGGGGTAGCTCCGCCCCCGAGCCGGCTCTCTGCCCGGCGTGCCCGCCCCTTGCTTGTAGCGCTGCCTCCTAGCGCACAGCGGCGCCTGCGATCGGCGCACCCTATCTTTAGCATAGGGTGCGCAGATCGTGCGCAGGCCAGGCGCTACTTGCGCTTTGACCTGCGCTGCGCACTTTTGACGGTGCGCCGTGCACGCCAAAATCAAACTTTTCGGATTTTGGCGCGCACGGCGCACCGTCAAAAGTGCGCAGCGCAGGTCAAAGCGCAACTAGCGCACGGCCTGCGCACGATCTGCACACCCTATGCTAAAGATAGGGTGCGCCGATCGCAGGCGCCGCTGTGCGCTACAAGCAAGGGGCGGGCACGCCGGGCAGAGAGCCGGCTCGGGGGCGGAGCTACCCCCGGCCGTGCGTGCGCTTAAAAAGCGCTAATGTGAAACCAGCCTTAAATGTACACATCCTCATACAACTAATGGAAAGGTAAGCTTGGATACATCTGTTCAATCATGCAGCACATGACTGAGGATATATTACTGGATAAACGTGCTAAAGAATATTTACACCATCCCCGTAACAACATTATCCTGAAGAGCTGGCGGAGGTAACTGGAAAGTGAAAAAAAAACAAACAAAAAAACCCCTTTTATTCTTCTGCAAACTTGCCCTGCATGTTACTTTATTAAGCTTTTATGTTTATAATTAGACAAAGTCTTATTGCTTTTTTAGTCAATTTTATGCATTTATCTGCAATTTAAAAATTATTAAAAATTAACCATAGATTAGAAATATATGAAAAATATATAACA
This sequence comes from Dendrobates tinctorius, assembly GCF_039654945.1. Lineage (NCBI taxonomy): Eukaryota > Metazoa > Chordata > Amphibia > Anura > Dendrobatidae > Dendrobates > Dendrobates tinctorius. Next base: position 14,146,031 of record NW_027361741.1, on the reverse strand, counting down.
TATTTTGTGGGGACTTTCTGGCATTTTCTGATTGGCAGTAAATCAAATATCTTATAACTTCCGTGGGATGCTTTATTGAATCATCTGTTATAAAGCTTTGAAAACAGCTAATATATAAGTCATCTTCAGCCCAGCCAACGATTGCATCCTGGCAGAGATCAATATTCCCATATAATTTATGGTTGCCAAGATATAGAGCATCATACTCCGTGCAAATGTAATATATTCCAGGAACAAATGAATGCAGTAATGTCCACAAATTATTAAACACCGGATTATTCTACAACCAAAACGTATATACTGCTATATATTAACTGTAAGCGCTGTCAGTGGAAATTTAGCAGCTGTTAAAATTGCTTCCATAGCCATGCATTGCACAAATGCAGAAAAAGAAGTAGAATTCCAGCTTCTTAAAATCCCAAAACATTTATTAGAAAATCTTTAAAAAATTATGGCAGAAAAAGGTTCACATAGTAAGATATGCGGTCAGAGAAAGGACGCCTTTGAGTGTTTGTCTCATATCCTACTATCTGAACCTTTTTCTGACATCATTTTTTAAAGATTTTCTATTAAATGTTTTGGGATTTTAAGAAACTGGAAACCTACTTCTTTTTCTACAATTAACTGCACATGTGGCCACACGAGTTCTGTGCTTCGGCACTCTGTATGCTGCTGTAGGTGAGCCGGTTTCCTCCCTTTTTTGGATTGTATAAATGCCTCTATCTAGCATGCCTTAAGTTTAAGGGTCCCTGGCCGTCACCCTTTAACTGCCATACAGGGATCAGGCCTTACACATTGCCCCATTGGGTTAAAGGGGGTTTTACACATAGCAATATCGCTAGCGATATCGCTATGTGTGATACTTACCTCCGACCGGCTCCCCCGCTGTCCATCGCTGATCGCGCGAGAATGTCCGGCTCCATTTCTCGTCGGGCGCTTCCTGCTGGGTTTCCTGCTGGTGCCGACGAGCAACGCGTGGACACGGGTGGAAGGACGTCAGGATCGCTGTGTGTGAAAGGTGAGTATCGTGCGCTGCGTCGTTGCTGCATCGCTGTGAGGTCTGCCTGTGTGACAGCTCACTAGCGATCATTTAGCGATGCACCAGCGATCCTGACCGGGTCGGATCGCTGGTCGGATCACTGGTGCATCGCTAAATGTAAAGGGGCCTTAAGTCCATGGTGTGTCTGCTGGCCAGTGTAGCATGCTGATAGAGGATTATCTGAAGACAGTCAGTACAAAGAGATCAAAATAAAAAAGAAAATAGTTAAACCCCAAGGCATAATAAGGAACATTCAATTTGCATAGAATTACTTCGCTGCAAATTGAATTTCCTAATCGGCATGCTTTGTCAAATGCAGATCCACTCTTCTCTAGTGATAGCAGAGACCATAGACTTATGTTTGGCACATTCCAGAAGGTGGTGCAAATTCTTGAATGCCCACTTGATTGCCAACAAGTCATGATTACTGATGTCATAATTCATCTCAGCAGATGAAAACTTTTGTGAAAAGAAGGCACAAGGTGCAGTTGAGTGAGAGACAGTTCACCTAGTGATAACACTGCTCCAATTCCAGCTCCAACTTCTGAGAAATCTACCTCCACTACAAAAGGATTCTCTACATCAGGTTTGACAAATACAGAGTCATACTACAAATGTTTCTTACACCTAATGAATGCATGGACTACCTCAGGTTTCCAGTTAATCACATCAGACCTTTTCTTAAATAATTCTGCCAAGGTTTGCAAATCTTGGAAATTGTTTTAATAAATCTGCAATGGCAGTTAGCGAGCTCAAGAAATCTCTGCAAAGCTTTCAGTGATTTGGATTGTTAAAATCCTTAATTGCTTAGACCTTAGATGGATACTTTTGAAAAAGTTATATCTCACCAAGTCTTCTTGTTTTTCAAAATCTTAATAATGACATTTTCAGAGATATATGTGATCAATATGTTGTTTTTTATCTAGGTAACATTTTGGTTTATTCACCCATTTATGATTCACACAATGAAAATTTATGCACTGTACTTTAAAGACAGTTGAGGTGTTACTTAGCCCATTGCATATTGGAAGATTCTCAAAGTTATTTTAGGGGGTATTAAATGCTATATTCCCATCATGCCCTTCTTTGATATGGATCAAGTTAGTCCATCAAGTTTGGTCAATCATGGTCTTAGACTACCATCTATTTCACCAACAAAAAAATAAATGTGCCCCAACTGGCAATGTGGAATTTCAGATGAGCTCTTTTTTCAGACTGTCCTATATAGAAACTTTCATGACATGACATTCCGGACATGAAAGATTACATATTTTATACTTGTGGAGGTGGGAGTTAGGTACCACATCAATGGGACAATCATATACCCTATGTGGGATTAATTTTTTTAGATTCAGACACAGAAAATAATCAGCAAACATTCTAAATATTTCAGATAAACCACTGAGTAAAACTTTTGAAAAATTCACAACTGAGGACATACATTTCTTCTGATACTTAGGGTTCCTGCATACAATATCAGCCTGCTTTCAAGAATAAATAACAAATAAATTCAAAATGTAAGGTAGCAATAAGCAAGGACATCCCTGGACTAGGTACTGGTGGTTTTCAGACTGTGGTTGTCTTGGGCAGGAGCTTAACTGATGTTCAGATTCTCAGCAGTATGTTGCTCTTGGTGTAGGAATGTTCATTTACTATTTACATCTGCTAGTGCTACATGGTCAGGTTTATCATAAGCCCATGGGTTTTAAAGAAAGAATCTACTGGTGAATTCTGGAGCATCGTGTGTTAGGGAAAAAACTCAAGTATAGGGGCTCACCCTGTAGCGGGAACATGATGAGACTCACACGTAGGCTCTCAGAACCAGATGAATATGGATGGAGACTGAAGTACAAGCGACAAACTTTTTTAAATGTGAAAAAATACGTTACAGTCACCTAAACTACAGTTTGGTAAATTCATCTTAGGTTTGGAAAATGTTAGTCAGTGGAGGAACTGCAGAGGCTTTACGATGTTGAATATGCTCTGAAAAGCCTTGAACCACCTAGCTGAGGCCTTGATCACAGCTTGTGATCGATCTATATTTTTATGGGCCAGTAATACCTTAAAGGTACTGTCACACTTAGCGATGTACCAGCGATCCCGACCAGCGATATGACGTAGTCAGGATCGCAGGTGCATCGCTAAGTGGTCGCTAGTGAGCTGCCACACAGGCAGATCTCACCAGCGACATCACTGGGGATGGGGGTCGCTACTTACCTGTCAGACGAGGTGATCCTGCGTCCTCCCGCCCGGCTCCACACGTCGCTCGTCGTCACAGCAGGAAGCGCCGCAGGAAGCTGACGACGAGAAACAGTCCAGCCTGTTCTCACGCAATCAGCGATAACCAGCGGGGGAGCGGGTCGTAGGTAAGTATCACACACAGCGATATCGCTAGCAATATCGCTATAACGTCACAAGTTATAGCGATATTGCTAGCGATATCGCTTAGTGTGACAGGCCCTTAAGACTGCAATGTTAGTGGAAAGCTTGCAGTTCTTGAAAGGACTACAACAGACAGGTTTTATGCAAATCCACTCTGTCTAGCCAGACCCTTACCTTAACCTTTCAAACCCTTTTCATGGACCTGCACTTACACAGGTCCCACTGTGAGAAGTCCATGGAATAACTGCTGGCTGGTAGGCCGGGCTAGCAGAGGATAGTCATAAAGTCCCAGCCAAGGCTCATAGTAGGGAGCGAATGAGACAAAAATTTAGAAAAGATAGCCCACAAGCTCGCTATTTGGACAGAATTGCAAGTCCTAAAGTGCTAAACAGATTGCTGGGTAGTGTGGTTGCTCAGTGGTTAGCACTATAGCCTTGTAGTTCTGTGGTCCTGGGTTCAAACCCCACCAAGGAAAACATCTAAAAGGAGTTTGAATCTTCAAGCTTCCGTGTTTTCATGGGTACTCCAGTTTCCTCCCACACTCCAAAGACATACTAATAGGGAATTTAGAATGTGAGCTCAATGGTGACTGTGAAGATTGTGTCTGTAAAAGCGCTGTGGAAATAATGACGCTGTGCAAGTGAATAAAATAAATAAATTGCTCTGGTTTTGCTCCTCATCGACAACAATGAGGCACTATCTAGCAACAGAACCAGAAGTGGAAGGAACGCGTACAGATATGGATGTTACAGAATGAAACAGATCAAATGTTACTTTGTCCTTTGTAGTGTGTGCAGAACAGACAGTGGCTCCTGACAAGAACTCAATCGATTGGAACAATTCCACATACCTTTATTTACAATCATCCAGTATGGAAACACTTGTACTTCAATGTTGCACAAGAGCAAAACTTTTCTAAACATAAATATTGCTTCTGGTCTTTCTAACTTTAGTGTCATGCCTGAGCCTGTATCACAACTTTAATATCGCCAGACTTGCAACCACACTATACGTCTTGTCACAATCTTATGACCACTTTCTTGGTTTTCTCAGCCTAGCTCAAGCTGAATCATGTGTCAGCTGCCAAGTTCCCTTTAATACATAAAGAAGCATACTGAACTTTAATCCATGGGAGGGCTAGAAACTCACAAATCTCTCTGTCAGTGTTGTGTACTAGCAAAAATTACAATGGCATTTAGGAAACGTTGAAACATACACTGCAAAAAAGGGCAAAATCAAGAAAAAACTGGTCATTATAATAGTCACAACCTAACCTGCAAGAAGGTGGTAAGTGGTGTTAGATAGCACTCACTGAATGTGTTGGGCAACACTCATTTAGCAGCGGGATAAAGGCACACAGGACCAATTTTCCATTTTAACAGTCCATGCGGTTTATTTGGACACAGCATAAACCTTCCAGGAGCTCCGCTCCACACGCTGACTTCTAGTCAGTCCTGACTTCCAGGGAAGCTGCTTTACTGGGACCACTGACCCGTACTATGACTTGCTCAACAAACTCCAATCTGTCAGTTCCAGACCCTCAGAAGGACGGCAGCTTCCCCAATTCAGACAGCCGTCCCGGACTCTGCAGGCACATGACCTCCTCCATGTGCTTTTCAGGAAAACCTGTCCTATTCCAGGACCTTCCAACACAGAGCCCATGTGAACAAACAACAGTCTCATCATGAGACACACCCATTGATGGGAGGTAGGTGGCTAGCCAGACCCGACCAACTCTCCAGCTAACCTTCTAGCCCAGCCCTCATAAACTAAATAATGCTCGTGGAACTACAGGGCCCAGACAAACCTTCCAGGCTTACAGCGCAGAGGACCTCCGCCTCTGTGACACATACCGGCCATTCACAATAACGCTGGTCACCATACCACAGTGGTTAAAATACACCATCTTTCTCTTATTCAAGGAGACAGTGAGCCATTAGTTGTCAGCATATAATCATGTTGAGGAGGTTCAGTTTTGCAGGTTCCGAGCACCAGTTTAAAAGGGAATTTTCCAATACTTTCAAAGAAGATTGCCTCTGCACATTTAGGGAGGATTCATCAAGACTGGCAATGCATACACCAGTCTTGATTCAGCATCTTGAAGGCTAGTACAATGAAAACTGATGTACATTATAGCAAGGACAGACTAAACCACTAATGATAAGAAGAAGACAAACCTTTGCAACTAGTGATGAGCAAATCTGCCAATATTAGAATTTCGCAACACACTCAAATTTGGCCAGGAATTTGAATCAATCTCCAGACCCTGGAGTATAATAAAATTAGAAGTTAAAAAATACAAAAACTAGTTTATGCATCTAGCAGCTCAGCTGTTGTCGGAAATCTCTGCTTAGTCTTTTGCTGGTTCCCTCCAGCTCGTTTCCTCTGGTCTTCATGGCAGGTGATGTTCTCTTTTACTCTGCACTGCACTTTCTGCATTGAGTTGGCTTTGGGCAATATACCTTGTGATTAGTGTTGAGCATGCCGATACCGCAAGTATCGGGTATCGGCCGATATTCGCTGTATCAGAATTCTGATACTTAGTTCCGATACTTTTTTCATATCGAATACCGGAATTGGAAATTCCCATAATGCTAGGAGCCCGCTCGATTTGATTCAGCCTATGGGGATCCTCAGAAGTGTGGGCACATCCTGTTAGGCATGTAGGCATGTTAACTACTGGCATGGCTGTGATTGGCTGCTGAAATGATGTCATGATGCACTATAAAAACCGCAGCAGCCGCCATTTCGGGTTCACTCTGCTGTGAATTCAGTTAGGGACAGGCTGCTGTTGAAGACTGTGAGGGACAGTTAGAAATAGCGATCATCAAACATATCTATTGCTCTACCCAGACTACATAATCCACCACTGTAGCATTTTTGTAGCCCAGCAGTGCTGTTTTAATAGCTGTCTGCAAGGGCTGTGTGAGTGCAGACCCACGCTGTGTAGTGTGTCCTGCAGGCATGTCTGCTTGTAGGCCGCCCAGCGTGTGTCTCTGCCTCATACACATTTTTCTTTTATTGCTGCTTTTTTTTTCTCCTGTATAGTGTGCTTCCATATGTATCCATATACGTTGGTTGAAAACACTAAAGGAGTGGACAGCGGAGCCTTTCAGCAGCCTTTCAGCGCTATAGCCCATTTCTCTGCACTGTTTTTGGCTGTCTGATAGGTCTCTCTGTGTGTGAGTGCAGCTCACGTTGCAGTGTGTTCTACAGCCACCGCTGGTTGCAGTCCTCTTAGCGTGCGTCACTGCCTCATACATAGTCCTTTTTTTGCAGCTAATTTGTCCAGATTTTTGCTCCTATATTAGTGTGCTTCCATCCACATCCATTGTCATTGGTTCGTTGCAAACACTATATAGGATTAGAGAGGAGCCTTTTTTCTGGCTTGTGCCCTTCAGGGCCAGCCAGACTAGTATCACCCTATTTTTTGGAGCCTCATCAATTGCATTGTAGGTTAGCTTCCTGCATTGTAATCGCTCCAAAAAGTTTTTGATACTATAGCTTTCAAACTTTGGTCACATCCTTTTATTTTTCCCCCCCAAAAAAAAAAAAGGAAATAAAGTTCACCAAACACTCCACTTTAGAGTTGTGTAGGCCACATTAGATCATATTAAAGTGTAGTACACACACTCTTAGCAAAATTAGTGTTTCTTATACTGGTTAGCAGGTGTTCAGGAATAAGAACACTAAGCCCCCCTTTTTTACTTTTCTGCCTATCTTTATCAGTCTACCAAGATGAAGAAGGCAGGGAGTAAGGCACGTGGTCATGGCCATGGAGTTTCAGCAGGGAGAGGATGGGGGGATTCAGCAGGGAGAGGATGTGGGGATTCGGTGTCTGCTGCGGCCACCAGTGACCCGGCATCCCCCACTTTTACCAGGCAACAGTCCTTCATGCGCAGCTTTGTAGGACCTCGCCGTACCCCACTGCTGTGTGACGAACAAATTGAAGCCGTTGTCGGATGGATGGCAGCTAACGCATCCACTTCAATGACTTCCGCATCCTCCCAGGGCCAGAGCACTGAAGAGCAACCATCTGTCTCTTCACCACCTGCCAAATTGCCCAGGCAGTCTGAGAGCCCTGGACAGGAGCCATCTCAATCTTTACTTCTGTTCTCAGAATCTGTTGGCTTGGAAAGAAGTGGCCAGCCAAGCAGCATTCTAGAGCGTGAAGAAGAGGGAGTATGCAGTGATGCGCAACTGCTTTGTCCCTCTGAATCTGAAGAGGCGGGTGGGCCAGTGCCTATTGTCAACACACCTCAGTACTCATCTGATGATGATGAGACTCAGTTGCCAATTTCTGGTGCGTACGGTGCTGGCGAGACAACCCAGGACCAGCCGGTGCTTGAAGAGGGGAATGGAGAAGATGAGGTCCTTGACCCATCATGGCGTCAGCCACAGGAAGGTGGTGGGAGCAGCTCTGAGGAAGAGATTCCCCGAACGGCCAAAAGAGGAGGGAGAGGGCGGGGGCAGACTTGGTTGCTTGTAGCCTCCACTTTGGCACCCGTGAGGAGCAATCCTCTTCCAAAACAGAAAACGGGCGCTCCCAGGACTTGCAGTGCGTGGTCTTTTTTTGACACAGTTGCAGATGACATTTGCTTTGTCAAATGCAAGCTGTGTCATCAGAAAGTTAAACGAGGGAAAAATGCGAGCAACCTCAATACCACAAATATGTGGAAACATGTGCGTACCAAGCACGAGGTGGAGTTACACAGACACACTGAAGATGTAGGCCAACCTTCAGCAGCACCTACCACCTCTTCAGCTTGTGTTGGGGCCTCTTCCTCCAGCTCACACACAGCTGGTTCGGCTTCCTCACTGGAACGCCATGGAAGAACCTCTGCCACTGTTGTCCAGAGACCCAGTGAAATTCCACCCACTGAACCACGTTCTCAGTCATCAGCACACTCCCAGGCCACTCACCAGCAATCGGTAGCACAGGCATGGGAGAAAAAGCGGCCATACTCGGCAAACCATCCCCGAGCACTGGCTCTGAATGCCGGCATTGCCAAACTACTGGCCCTTGAGATGCTGTCATTCAGGCTGGTGGAGACTGACACCTTCCGGAACTTGATGTCATTGGCAGTTCCACAATACAATGTGCCCAGCCGCTTTTATTTCAGCAGGCAAGCCGTCCCTGCCCTGCAAAAGCATGTGGAGGGAAAAATTAAAAATGCGCTACTAAACGCCGTCAGTAGCAAGGTCCACCTGACCACCGATGCGTGGACCAGTAGCCATGGACAGGGACGATACCTTTCCCTCACTGCCCATTGGGTCAATGTTGTGGAGCCGGGTACAGATCTGGAGAGTGGCTCTGTACGTATTCTGCCAACTCCAAGGATTGCAGGAATGCAGTCTGTACATATTGAGTCCTCCTCCTACTCTAGTTCCTCGGAATCAGCACTGCATGAGCCTGTTAGGCCAGATATGAGCACAGGTGTGGCCAAACGTCAACAGGCCGTCCTTAAATTAATTTCTTTGGGGAATCGGAGCCACACAGCACAGGACCTCTGGAATGCCATCAAGCAGGAGAGCGATGTGTGGTTTGTGGCTGCGAATCTCCAGCCAGGTTTAGTAGTGAGTGACAATGGCCGAAATCTAGTGGCAGCTCTGGGCCTAAGCAACCTCACTCACATACCATGTCTGGCACGCGTGCTCAATTTGGTCGTGCAGAGCTTTCTGAGGGACTATCCGGATCTTGATGCACTGCGGCACAAGGTTCGCCTAGAGTGTGCTCACTTGCGGCGTTCCAGCATGGCATGATCGCGCATTGCATCTCTGCAACGCCGATTCCGCCTGCCAGAACATCGCATCATATGTGACCTCCCCACCAGGTGGAATTCAACTTTACATATGTTGGAGCGGTTGTGTGAGCAGCAGGCAGCAGTAATGGAGTACCAGCTGCATCAGGCGCAAACAGGTCGCACTGTGCGCCGGACACACTTCACCACCACTGAGTGGGCCAATATAAGGGACATCTGCCAAGTTTTGCATGCCTTCGATGACTCCACGCGGATGGCCAGTGCAGATGATGCACTAGTCAGCATGACTGTTCCCCTTATCTGTCTGTTTCAAAAAACTTTACAAGCACTAAGTGAGGAGGTTTTTGAAGAGGTCGAGGATGAGGAGTCAGAAATGCCATCTGCTCTGGCAAGTCTGCGCAACGTGATTCCACACAAAGGCCCAGGCAGGGGACACTTAGTGAGGAGGATGATGAGGAGTCAATGGAGGAGGAGGAACACATCTCTCCAGAGGAGGGAGGTACACAAGGCTCTAGTAGTCAGTGTGTACAGCGAGGGTGGGGTGATGCTGAGCAGGCTGAGATGCTGCCTCAAGCTGGGGACAGCGTTTCCGGTCCAGTTGGCAGTCTGCAGCACATGGTTGATTTCATGCTGCAGTGCTTGTTAAATGACCGCCGCATCGCCAACATTCTCCACACGGCTGATTATTGGGTGTACACCCTCCTAGATCCTCGCTACCGGGACAACTTACAAAGCCTCATACCACAGTTGAACCGGGAGCGTAAAATACGGGAGTACCAAGAAACACTTGTGCAGGCCATCATGTTCTCCATTCCCCCCGCAAGTGTTGCTGGTAGTGCTTTTCAAAGCAGCCATGTGGGTAGAGGCAGTGGAGGAAGCTCTGCACAAAGAGGTAGCAGAGGCAGTGCCGCAGGACAAGGCAAGGCCAGTATGGCCCAAATGTGGAAAAGTTTTGTGGGACCGCCACAAACGGCTACACCATCACAGACGGCTCCAGTCAGCAGGAGGCAATGTTTCTGTCAGATGGTGACAGACTACTTGTCTTGCCCTGTTAGTGTACTCCCAGACGGCTCTTCCCCGTTCAAGTATTGGGTCTCTAAGCTGGATACATGGCCAGAGCTTAGCCAGTATGCATTGGAGGTGCTGGCTTGCCCTGCTGCCAGTGTATTATCGGAATGTGTCTTTAGTGCTGCAGGTGGTGTGGTAACAGACCGTCGCACGCGACTATCCGCCGATAATGTTGACCGGCTTACTTTTCTGAAAATGAACATGGCCTGGATCTCACCTGAATTTGCCGGTCCTCTTCCAGAATAAATAATTGGCTGGCAAGTGGCAACAGGATCCAGGTCTCCTGTTGTGTTCATGTTTCTATGACCTGAACTTTATTTCCTGGGCTACAGCAACGCCCGTTGTTGCTCAGAAGTGCTGTCCACACAGACAAAACACTCGCTCATGTGTAAGTGGGGTTCGGTAACGTCAGCTGATCCCCTGCTGTGTGTACGGCAAACTCTCCTGCTGCCTACAACTTCTGAGTACCTCTGATTTAATATGTTCTCTGATTTGCCCTCTGTCTCCACTCTGTTTTGAGTATTTCCTCCGGCCTACAACACCGCCTGTTTCTGCTCTCAAGTGCTGTCTGCACGATCAACACTTGTTCCTGTGTTACCTGGGTCCTGTAACATCTGCTCATCTCCAGAGGTGAGTCCGGCAATGTCTCCTGCTTTGTCTACATTCCCACTACTTGTAGTGGAAAAGTGGACAGAGCAGGAGACATTGCCTGACTCACCTCTAGGGAGAAGCTGCTGTTACAGAACGCCAGTAACACAGGAACAAGTGTGGGTTGTGCAGACGGCATTTCAGAGCAGCAACTGGCGTGGTTGGAAGCCAGAGGAAATACTCGAAACAGAGTGAAGACAGAGGCCTAATTGGAGTATGTTGACAGTTAGTAGTAATCTAGAAACAATCAAAAACTGCCACCAAGTAGGCCACAGCCTACTACCTGATTTTCCCTGGGCTCCGACACCGCCAGTTGGTGCTCAGAAGTGCTGTCCACACAGACAAAACACTCGCTCATGTGTAAGTGGGGTTCGGTAACATCAGCTGATCCCCTGCTGTGTGTATGGCAAAGTGTCCTGCTCCCTCCACAGTCAAACAACCTCAGATTTACACCTGGCTCCAAGTAGGCCTCGGCCTACTACCTGATTTTCCCTGGGCTCCGACACCTCCAGTTGGTGCTCAGAAGTGCTGTCCGCACAGACAAAACACTCGCTCATGTGTAAGTGGGGTTGGTAACGTCAGCTGATCCCCTGCTGTGTGTATGGCAAAGTGTCCTGCTCCCTCCACAGTCAAACAACCTCAGATTTACACCTGGCTCCAAGTAGGCCTCGGCCTACTACCTGATTTTCCCTGGGCTCCAACACCGCCAGTTGGTGCTCAGAAGTGCTGTCCGCACAGACAAAACACTCGCTCATGTGTAAGTGGGGTTCGGTAACGTCAGCTGATCCCCTGCTATGTGTATGGCAAAGTGTCCTGCTCCCTCCACAGTCAAACAACCTCAGATTTACACCTGGCTCCAAGTAGGCCTCGGCCTACTACCTGATTTTCCCTGGGCTCCGACACCGCCATTTGGTGCTCAGAAGTGCTGTACGCACAGACAAAACACTCGCTCATGTGTAAGTGGGGTTCGGTAACGTCAGCTGATCCCCTGCTGTGTGTACGGCAAACTCTCCTGCTGCCTACAACTTCTGACTACCTCTGATTTAATATGTTCTCTGATTTGCCCTCTGTCTCCACTCTGTTTTGAGTGTTTCCTTCGGCCTACAACACCGCCTGTTTCTGCTCTCAAGTGCCGTCTGCACAATCAACACTTGTTCCTGTGTTACCTGGGTCCTGCTCATCTCCAGAGGTGAGTCTGGCAATGTCTCCTGCTTTGTCTACATTCCCACTACTTGTAGTGGAAAAGTGGACAGAGCAGGAGACATTGCCTGACTCACCTCTAGGGAGAAGCTGCTGTTACAGAACCCCAGTAACACAGGAAGAAGTGTGGGTTGTGCAGACGGCATTTCAGAGCAGCAACTGGCGTGGTTGGAAGCCAGAGGAAATACTCGAAACAGAGTGAAGACAGAGGCCTAATTGGAGTACGTTGACAGTTAGTAGTAGTCTAGAAACAATCGAAAATTGCCACCAAGTAGGCCTCGGCCTACACCATGATTGTCCCTGGGCTCCAACAATGCCAGTTGGTGCTCGGAAGTCCTGTCCACACAGAAAAAAACACTTGTTCATGTGAAAGTGGGGTTCGGTAACGTCTGCTGATCCCCTGCTGTGTGTACGGCAAACTCTCCTGCTGCCTCCAAATTCTAACAACATCTTATCTAAAACTGCCACCAAGTAGGCCTCGGCCTACACCATAATTGTCCCTGGGCTCCAACAACGCCAGTTGGTGCTCGGAAGTGCTGTCCACACAGAAAAAAACACTCGTTCATGTGAAAGTGGGAGTCAGTAACGTCAGCTGATCCCCTGCTGTGTGGAGGGCAAAGTGTCCTGCTCCCTCCAAAGTCAAAATACCTCCAATTTACACCTGGCTCCTAGTAGGCCTCGGCCTGCACCATGATTGTCCCTGGGCTCCAACAACACCAGTTGGTGCTCGGAAGTGCTGTCCACACAGAAAAAAACACTCGTTCATGTGAAAGTGGGGTTTGGTAACGTCAGCTGATCCCCTGCTGTGTGGAGGGCAAACTGCTGCTGCCTCCAAATTGTAACTACTTCAGATATAAACATTCTCTGATTTAGCCACTGTCTCCACTCTGTCTCTAGTATTTCCCCTGACCTTCAACACCGCCAGTTCCTGCTCACAGTTGCCGTCCACGCATTCCACACTTGTTCCTGTGTTCCTGGTGTTCTGTTACGTGAGCAGATCCCCCAATGTGTGTCCGGCACTGTCTCCTGCGCTGTCCACCTTCCCACTGCAAGCGGTGGGAATGTGGACAGAGCAGGAGACATTGGCAGACACACATCAGGGGATCTGCTGACATTACAGAACCCCAGTAACACAGGAACACGTGTGGATTGGGCAGACGGCTTCTGTACGCATAAACTGGCGGTGTTGGTGGTCACGTGAAATCCTGAAAACAGAGTGGAGACAGATGCCTAATTGGAGCACGTTGACAGTCTGTTGTAGCCTACAAACAATCTAAAACTACCACCAAGTAGGCCTTGGCCTTCACCATGATTGTCCCTGGGTTCCAACAACGCCAGTTGGTGCTCGGCAGTGTCTTTGGCACGGGTACTCCCTGTTGCCCAGTCTGGTTCCAGCATGCCAGCTGTTTCTGGGTAGTGTCAAGGTCACTATGCCACCAATCCGTTGTCCTGTCGTCTTGCGGCCGGGTTAGCCGACTCTATGGTGCCTGCAGTTTAGGTGACTCCTATGTGGGCTGCGGGAACTGGCACTGAAGGTTGGATCCGTAGTGCCAATGGGACATGGACCCCCTGTAGGACTGTGGGTTTTGGTAACTGCGGCCGGCTTGCGGCCTGGCTACTTTGCTTGGGTGGGTACCTTCTGCTACCCACCCGGGTTCCAGCACTGTCAGCTGGTTCTCGCCAGAGCCTTTGGCCTAGGTGCCTCCATATCGGTATCCGAAGGTCCAGCACCGTCAGCTGGTCCTTGGTAGTGCTTTCTAGCACAGGTTCCTCCTGCCTAGTAACCGTGGTCCAGCAACGTCAGCTGTTCCTCGGTAGTGCCATTGGCTCTTGTAGCTTTTGCTACTCATCTGGGTTCCAGCACCGTCAGCTGGTTCTCGGCAGTGTCTTTGGCACGGGTACTCCCTGTTGCCCAGCCTGGTTCCAGCACGCCAGCTGTTTCCGGGTAGTGTCAAGGTCACTATGCCACCAATCCGTTGTCCTGTCGTCTTGCAGCCGGGTTTGCCGACTCTACGGTGCCTGCAGTTTAGGTGACTCCTATGTGGGCTGCGGGAACTGGCACTGAAGGCTGGATCCGTAGTGCCAATGGGACATGGACCCCCTGTAGGACTGTGGGTTTCGGTAACTGCGGCCGGCTTGCGGCCTGGCTACTTTGCTTTGGATGGGTACCTTCTGCTACCCACCCGGGTTCCAGCACTGTCAGCTGGTTCTCGCCAGAGCCTTTGGCCTAGGTGCCTGCATCTCGGTATCCGAGGTCCAGCACCGTCAGCTGGTCCTTGGTAGTGCTTTTTAGCACAGGTACCTTCTGCTTAGTAACCATGGTCCAGCACCGTCAGTTGGTCCTCGGTAGTGCCATTGGCTCTTGTTCCTTCTGCTACCCATCCGGGTGCCAGCACTGTCAGCTGGTTCTCGCCAGAGCCTTTGGCCTAGGTGCCTCCATCTCGGTATCCGAGGTCCAGCACCGTCAGCTGTTCCTTGGTAATGCTTTTTAGCACAGGTGCCTTCTGCTTAGTAACCGTGGTCCAGCACCGTCAGTTGGTCCTCGGTAGTGCCATTGGCTCTTGTTCCTTCTGCTACCCATCCGGGTGCCAGCACTGTCAGCTGGTTCTCGCCAGAGCCTTTGGCCCAGGTGCCTCCATCTCAGTATCCGAAGTCCAGCACCGTCAGCTGGTCCTTGGTAGTGGTTTCTAACACAGGTACCTCCTGCATAGTAACCGGGGTCCAGCACCGTCAGCTGTTCCTCAGTAGTGCCATTGGCTATTGTTCCTTCTGCTGCCACTAGGGGTTCCAGTACTGTCAGCTGGTTCTCGCCAGTTTCTCAGCCTTCTTGTACCTTCTGCTGCATTTCCAAGATCAAGCTTTTTGAAATTGTCTTTGGTAATCCTTATTGATCTCCATGACGACGACCCTGATGACGACGACCCTGAAGACCACACCAAAGAAGACCAGAAATATGACCCTAAATAATAAGACCAAGAGGACAAAGAACATGAAGACAACCACCAAGATACAGAACAAAAGACAGAAGAACAAGAAGCAGAAGAAACAAAAGCAGAAGAACAGAAAGCAGAAGAACATTAAGCATAAGACTAAAAATCAGCATAGAAGAAATCAAAATTATAAGCAGAAGAAGACTAAGCAGTAAATGGGGGTGAGTCCGTTCCTCCTCGTGGTGCCTCTGGAAAATGCCTGCTGCTGCAGGCCAAACTGAACGCGGACAAATCCTGTTGTAAATCTTTTGTGACAGGCAGAACGTAAGGTGTAATCTTATAACTTTTATAGATAAGTACTACAGGAATGCCTGTCACCATAATAAAATGAAGAAAAAGAAGAATAGGAAGAAGATGAAGAAATAGCATATGAAAATTAATAATAGCTGAATAAGAAGAATATGAAGAATGGAAAAAAAAAATTAATGGGAAGAAGGTGAAGAAGATGAATAAGGAGAAGAAAAAGTTGATGAAAAAAATGCTAGTGCTGCGGGTCATGAAGGAGAAAGTGTGGGAGAAGTACAAAAGAAGGTGAAGAGCATGGAAGTTGTGAAACATACATATCTGACAAAATATAAAAAAGGTTAACATAGTCAATATCTTTTTAACTCCGGACGTCTTGGAAAAAAAAATTGAAATTAATGCTATGCCATGTGATTTGAATACACCACTATGCCTTTAATGTCTCCTCCACCTCCCACAATACATTCTACATGACTCTTATTTGTTTTCAATTACGTAGAATTAGCCAACAAGGAAATAAAGGGCTTTTTTGAATTCCGATACCGGAAGTCCCATTGACTTAAATGGGACTTCCGGTATCGGAATCAGCGATACCCGATTTTTTTTCGTATCGGGCGATACCATCCGATACGATATTTTTGGGTATCGAACGGTATCGCTCAACACTACTTGTGATGTCAGAATGTGCATCACTGTAATGCTGGTGGGTGTGGACGCACTGCACCATGGGCCGGGCTTACCCTGGATGGGCATAACTAAGTGGCTACCAGGTATTCACTAGAGCCTCTTATTGGGAGGATAGTCTTTGTGGCCAGTAGTCACCAAGTACCACTCCAGGAGGGTCAGAGACACAGGTGCGAGGTACAGGTAGACAGAAGCAAAGACTTGGTCAGACAATCCGGGATCAGTGCAGTTAGTACAAGTACAATGTACATAACCAAATTCAGGAGTATAGAGGTCAGGATAAATGGGTAGTTAAGCCAGGTCAGAAAACAGGAGAGGCAATACAATATAGCACCTTACCAGAATCTAGGCAGAGACTGACCTAGAACCTTAGATCAGGCAAGGAGGAGGCGGCGAGGAACTGCTTAATAAACCCCCTGCTGATGGAGGCCAGAGAATCTCACCTCTATAGGGCACGATCGGGTTAAATGCCTGCAGGAAGTGGCTGCACCTTATTATAGCCAAGCGGAGACTTACCAGGAGCAATAGGATGCAGCAATGTTGGAAATGCTACAAGAGGAAGCTCAGCAAGACTGGGGAGACTACAAGATAATAATAATAAATAATAAATTTTTATTTCTATAGCGCCAACATATTCCCCAGCACTTTAAATTTCAGAGGGGACTTCTACAGACGATAGACATTACAGCATAACAATAATCACATAGATCATAACAGATACCAAGAGGAATGAGGGCCCTGCTCGCAAGCTTACAATCTATGAGGAAAAAGGTAGACACAAAAGGTGGGTGGTAACAATTGCCCTGATTGTATGGACCAGCCATAATGTTAAGTGTGTAACAGTACAGACACAGAGGGCTAATAGATGCTTAAAGCATGTGGGAACATGATGCGGGGAACCTGGTTATGGTAAAAATTTTGACTGTGCCACACAGGGATAGATTAGGTTAATGTGTTGAGGTGGTAGGCCAGTCTGAATAAATGCGTTTTCAGGGCACGCTTAAAATTGTGGGGATTGGGGACTAATCGTATTGACCTGGGAAGTGCATTCCAAAGAATTGGTGCAGCACGTGTATAGTCTTGGAGATGGGAGTGGGAGGTTCTTATTATTGAGGATGCTAACCTCAGGTCATCAGCAGAATGGAGGGCGCGGGTAGGGTGGTAAACTGAAACAAGGGAGGAGATGTAGGGTGGTGCTGAGCCATGTTGAGCACAACTGGGGAGAGCATGACAATGACTGTAGTTAGTAGGGCCGCGCTTAGTGCCCATGCGAGTTGCCGATGTGACAATCATCTAAAGTGCTGACTAGGTCTTGGGTGACACAACATCCCAAAAATATGCTGTTAGGACATCACAAAGTATGCCATCCGAATGTGAATTTGTCATCCCTAGACAAATACTGAAGCAATTAGGCTATTCATGATGCTTACAGAACATAACAAGCCAATTATTTTAGTTTTTAGTAAAATCTCTACTATGTACTTTTAACTAAACCTTGCCTAAACTTTTGTAAATAGACATAAGATTTACTTAGCTTTATTCCATATGTTTGAAATTTAAATACAAAAATTATAATACATGGACCATAGAATTTCCAATTCTTAATATAAGAACTAGTAGAATACCTTTATTCGATGCATTTAATGGTTCCTAGTAAAATCTATGGCATTGCTTAAAGGGAATCTGTCAGCAGGTTTTTGCTACTTCAACTGAGAGCAGCCTGATGTAGGCAAAAAGACCTTGAATCCAATGAGGTATCATTTAGTTTACTGGGTGCAGCCATTCTCACACAGAATTTTTAGATTCAGCAATGAAGCAGAGCTGAGAAAGATAACCCCACCCACACCAGGCTCTCCATGTACAATGTCTATAGATAGTGAGCTGCCTATTACAGGAGGGGTCGTGTCAGACCAGGGTCACAGGAGCAGCTAGTCACCGCAATGATAAGTTCCTGGTGCTAAAACAATTATTGTAAGCAAACAAAACCACAGAACTTCATAAGAGAGGCATCACTGAAGTGTGTGTGTGAACCCCAACATCATGCTGTATTCAGATTACATAGCAAAAACCTGCTGACGGATTCCCTTTAGCTTATAGTTTCACACAATGAGGGCAGCAAATTCTGGAGTTCAGAAATAACTCAATGTGTTTATTTCTTACATGTTATCTTGAAAGCATCTATCAAACAGAATATTAAAATGATGTAAGAATTCTGAATATTTACTATGTGAGGTGAACTTAGAATATGATATTAGGTGCTTGGAGTTGCACTTTCGTTCTGAAATTTCATGCACAACACACAGTGTACCAGTGCACATTTAACATGATTAAAGCTGCCAGCTGTAAAATTGCCATCCCGGCAGTGACAAGGTGAGAGATGATTTGTGGTGCACGGAGAGACAGCCCTGGGTGCTGCAGCCAGCAATATGTCAAAGTAAATAATGCAAACCTAGCTACTGTGGGGTGAAGAGGACTAGAGGTGAAACAGAGAGATGTTATAAACACATGCACATAAATACCCATACATTGTGCCATTCTACTAACATTTCTGGTCACCTGCAATTGATAGTATGTATTCGGGCTAATTCATGACACTATGGACAAAAGATTTCCCAATAGCAACAAAATAAATTGCAGATGCCCTTTGTCTAGTCCCATGTCAAAGTGAGAAAACAACTGTTACAATCTTCAACCTTGTAGATTTTAGCCAGGTGCACACGGTCAGTAATCGGCAGTGCTTTGGACGCAGCACATGTCCGATTTGTCCAAATCACCGCCGGCTTTTGAACGCAGGTAAATCCGTATGTGATCATTGAATCATGCGGAATCATCGCTTCCAATACATTGTATGGGTGAAATTTATCTTGCGGACACTCACGTCTTCACAAGTTAAATTGACATGCTGCGGTCTGGAAAGACGTGCTTCATGTCAGTCTCCGCAGGGAAGCCACAGGCTTCGGTGCACGCATCGTGGGCATGGCATTTCTTGAAATCCCATCCACTATGCTGTAACATCTGTTTGCTGGGGGTTGGACGATGTGGATGTACGCAGCATCCAACTGGCAATGTTTACTGACTGTGGGAACATCTAAAAATGCAAATTTTATTGTAGATAAACAGGCACATGTAGAGAAACAAGACATTGTGATTAAAATAACATGGTCAGTAGATTTCTAAAGCCCCGTTACACACGGTGAGATCGCTAGCGATATCGCTGAAGTGACAACGATTTTGTGACGCAACAGCGACATCGCTAGCGATCTCGCTAAGTGTGACACGCAGAAACGACCGGCTCCCTGCTGCGATGTCACTGATCGTGCGCGAACTTTCAGGATCATTTTTTGATCGCTGGCGTCACACTGACCAGCATGCATCGCTGTGTTTGACGCCCCTTATCAACGACGAGCGACCTCATGGCGACTCCGAACTCATATAGATAGCACTGAAGGACGCCTATTCAAAGTCTGAATTGCTATTATAGATAGTGTGTGACACGGTACCAACGATCGCCGTGGTCGTTAGTGACATCGCTGATGCGTCGTTATGAAGATCGGCCTGTATGACTGCTTACTAGCGATGCACAAATGATCTTAGCCAGATCGTATCGTTGTCGGAATCGTTGGTGCGTCGCTACGTGTAATGGTACCCTAACCCGAAACCAATAGAAAGAAACAAACCAACAGCCAGGAGGTTAATAAAGAATCCCTGAGGACCACTGCAAGAGTAGTTTAGTGTGCAGATAAGTTATGCTGTGGAATCTGTGCTAAGGATGATCAGTCCTATTGTGTATTTTATTGCACTATGCCCAAAGGGTATGAATCAATGGTGTTACGGTGGAGAGTGCAGCCCATGCCGACCCTGGAGTTGAATAACATGCACAGTTGCCCATAGAATGATTGTGTTAGCTGAGGTAGCAGACTCCACCACAAGACCACTGGTATATAATAATAAAACAAGCACCAGTCAGAGCAAAGAGACCATTGAATGCACTAATTGCACATATATTGCACACGGTCCATGAGAGAAAAGTATCAAAGTAAACATACCCATCATATCCTGGTGAAGATAAGGTGCTGGCTCGTATACCCCAATGCACGTATCGCGGTGTAAATACCGCTTCCTCGGAGGGCGTGGCTAAAGATATGAGCTAACCCCTGTATTCTTTCTCCTAATACCGCTCACTACATTAATACACACGGATATGTAGTGAATGTCATCAGAAGAAAGGAGACAGGGAAGAGAATGCACCCGTCCACCATGTGCGAGCATGGCAGCAAATGCAGGCAGCAGTCAGTGAGTACTTGCTATGGGAAGCAAGCATTGTCAATAAGAAACATGCAAATGAGGAGGCATAACTGTGCACCAAACTCTTGACCATGCCAAGAGTGCATCAGAGCCCCCTCATTTGCATATGAATTACGAGTATTTTCTCAGACACTTTACCAGTTACAGGTACCGTACTAGTATGGTTTTTATAAAGGCTAAATCCCCTACAACAGTGTATGGCCCATTTAAACTACATTTTGGGGGTAATGGACTCCCTTTAAGTGCGCCATTGTCTTTCAGTAGTAATAGGCCATTAAAGCATACCCCAGACTGTGTTCGTGAAACACATGACTAAATATTCCTGTAACTGAATTCACAAGGCACTAATTTTTCATGGATAAAAAACATGAAAGCTATTGTATATCAATAATGCCAGACATGTCCCAAGGTTTTATGCGGTATTGTAGCTTGAGCCAATTCATTGCCCTGGAATTAAACAGCAATATCAGTTACACTCAAAGCACATGTTGTCTAATTCTGTACAATCCATAAAATGTACCAATGGCCAATAAGCAGTGAGATAAGAGAGAAGATTGTTCTACCAATCACCAGGTATCAGAATGACTTTACAATTGATCTTTAGACACTGAATGCAAACTATTCTATTGACTAGCATGTAGCACATCGGGACAGGATTTTGAAAGTTTACTAATGGGCAAATAACTATTTTAATAGCATTGCTCAACAATGAAAATGTCTAGATTATTCCCTCTGATTAGGCCTGTTTCATACCTCCCTCTTCGGCGGTCAGTTAAAATCCGCCAAAGGATGAGAGCAACTGATCCTTGACGGACGGATGGCAGCAGAGTTGTTGAAGGAAGGATCCGCGGAAGAAGCGACGTGGTGTAATTTAAAGCGACCGCGAGTTGGATCGAGATCGGTCGGCCGGGAGGTGGATGTAGAAATTCCGGTAGTTGGAGCTAGATCGCGGAGCGAGATCAGGAGTTTGAGCGAGATCGCGTGGACGGGAGGTGGAGCGAGATCGCGAGTTGGAGCGAGAACGGGAGTTGGAGCGAGATCAGGAGGTGGAGCGAGATTGCACGGACAGGATGCGGGAACGTGACGTGGGGAGAGAGAGAGAGAGATTTTAGCAGCTCCCGGAACGGCATTTATGGGTTAATGCTCAAAATAGTGAACCGTCAAGGCAAAAAAACGTTGCAGGGTCTGTCTCATCCGCCCGGGAGCCGCTAAACTCTTGGCAGACCGGTAAAAAACGGGTGGGACGGACAACCGTCAGTCAAGATCCACCAATAATGTAAGTCTATGGGGGAAAAAAAAGGATCCGCCCCCTTTTTGGCAGATCCACTTTTTAAAAAACTTGGCGGATTTTGACTGATGGGAAAATACGGAAGTGTGAAACAAACCTTACCAGGGGTGTAACTATGACAGGTGCAGGGGTTACAATTGCATCCGGGCTGCGGAGTCTAGGAGGCGCAAAAGGTCACTTTGGTCTATGTGAAAAGATCAATACTATTAAAAATTTGCAATTATTGGGGGCTCCATTGAAGCTTTTACATTGTTGCGCATGAGCTTCAAATTACGCCACTGCTGATTGCTACCACTGTATTCTGCCACCAAGAGTGTTCCTGATGATAAATCCAAATAATCTTATTTATAATTCCTGACCATGTCATGCGATTATATATGGTGGCCTATGAGCTCACAATTTTAGGGCTTTCAAGATCAGAGGCCACATTTCTTTTTCTTTTTCAATGATCTTTTCATTGATAGCTTAAAAGTATAACAACACCGATCAAGAAGTATTCAGTTTTCATACACAAGTGTACAGACGGTGTAATACCAGTAACAAAGATATATATATATTTTTTTTTTTTGCAGCAAAAGAAAAAAGGACAGAGAAAGGAAAGAGAAATATGTAGAGAGGGAGTAGAGGAAGCAGTAAGAGAGGATACATGAGGGGGTAGGAGGGGGGGGTCTGACAATATCACAGGTTGAGTTTCGTGCGGCAGAGGCCACATTTCAATCTATCATTTATTTATTTAGTCATAACAGTGTTAAGTTGTTACAAATAATATGATGGTTTTATAGAGAAGTAGAAAGAGTTGTGCGAAAAACAAACTTGTATGAGGACATAAGATTACTTATTCCTTATAAAAAGAAAAAGCCCCAAGAAGAAAACAGTAACAAGTGTTTGCTTAAGCAGAATGATTTCCTTGTGTGACTGGGCAATGCATTTTAAGGAGAGCCTTGCCGAGTTTTATTGCTTGACCTAAAAAGAAAGCATGCAATAACTCTTAAGAGCCTGTCTAACAAAAAGTATTGAACAATTTACTGAATGTCATTTTCTTTCTTTTTTTTTTTTTAAAGCTGACAGACGGATACAGCTCTCAGTCTGCATGCTGCAAAAGTGGAACGGGTCAAGAATAGCAAACAGAAAGAAGGAATGTATTATACACTTGATACAGTTAATATAGATACATAGTGAAGAATATAGGCTGACTACTATTATATCTGCCAAATAACAATGGAATGATCATACCGTCATTGGTTACAGATACTTACGGCTTTCATTCTTTGATACTTTCTAAATAAAAGTGTTCCACTGCATGGTAGATTTATACTCTATATACATATATACCCGTTGTAAGGGGTGCCAACTAGACAAAAGTGCAGCATAAATGTCCAAAAAGGAGGCAGCACTCACCGTTTTGGGCCTTCATTCTTTATTCATAAGCAGACAAAAACAGGTCCAATGTTGTCACCACCACCTCTTTTCCTGCATCGCAATGTTTTTACCTGCTTGTTAATAAAGAATCAACATCCAAAATAGTGAGTGCTGCCTCCTTTCTTTTTGGACATAAATATTTATTGGTTTGGCTGACATATTGTAAGAGTCATAACCTTTTAAAGGGAATCTGTCACCCTATTTTTGGACTATAAGCTGCCGGCACCACCATCGCGGGCTTATCTACTGTAATGCTGTAGATAAGCCCCCGATGTAACCTGAAAGAGAAGAAAAACGAGTTATATTATACTCACCCAGGGGCGGTCCGGTTCGGGTCCGGAGGGTGTAGCGGTCCGGTCCGGCGCCTCCCATCTTCTAGCGGTGACGTCCTCTTCTTTGCTTACCGTCACGGCTTTGGCACAGGCACACTGCCCTGTTGATGGTGGTGCCAGTAGCTTATAGTCCAAAAATGGGGTGACAGATTCCCTTTAATTTTTCTCTTGTACAGAGATGCAGGAGCAACCTGTGTGGCCACACAAGGGCCCAAGAGATCAGTGGGCAGTTTTTAACTTTCAAACATGTGGAATTAAGCATTTTGATGATCTATCGGGATGCAAATTGCTTTTGGACAGGGGCCCCCTTCTCTCTATGTCTTCCAATGGTATGAAGCATTGTTTTTTCCAAAATGAGCTGTAGTTTTTATTGGTGCAATTTTAATATGCTTGAAATTCTAGATCAGTTTTTGTATAATTTCTTGTGAGATGAATATTAGCAGCAGTTCTGGCAAAGATTTTTCATAATTTTTTACAGTGTTCAGCATATAGGATAAATAATAAGGGTCTCTCTTATGATGCCCCACATTACACCAGAAGTTTTAATTAAAAAAATCATATACTTACCTAATCTAGGATCCTGAAGAGTTCAACAGCAAGGCAAGGCGCAGTCATACCACTGACACACACACAAAACATCAGAATTCAAGCACAGGATGATGAAGTCACAGCATCAGGACTCCGATGACCTGTGCATGCTTCAGTGCCTTGGCCGTTCTGTAGACCGCTGACTTAAAGTGACCTATGGTCTACAGAATGGAGAGGAGTAGTAAAGGGATACAGTGTCTCTGCGTTTCCCTGTTTTGCCACAGGGCTTAACTGTATCAGGCACCTGATTGGCCCCTCTGAGCTTGCGGTCCAGGGAAACTGCACCCTCTGCCCTCCTGATAGCTACTACTGGATTGGAGGTAGGTTCAGCCCAAACATGCAACTGGAGATCAGCTGTGTATTACAGCCATCTCCTGCCGTGGATGGTGTGGGCACTATTCTTGTGCCTGTACCGTCATAGAGACAAAACTATATGGCAGATTGCAGAAAATCACTTGCAATCTGGATTTACAATTATGTAATTTTTGAGGGAAGAAGTTAAATAAAATGATACGTAGCTTGCCCATTTAAATCATTAATAAATAAGATCAAGTTATCTGAAAGAACAGCAACCATTTAATAAATGTCCTATAATAAATTCCTATGGAATTTAGGATGACGCCTAAATTATTTATTATTCGACTAGCTAGTATAAGCAATATGTAAGATAAATAAGAGTAAAATACTGATCAGTGGCCCAAATACTTATATAATACTAATAGCAAAAAGAATAAAAATAATAATGATAAAAAAGCTACAAAAATCAAATAATTAAATCAATGAAAGTAAATAGCTCAGTTTCTATCTTCAAAGCTAGTTTAATGTACAATTTAGTGTGACAAATTCTATTTTAATAAGATATGAAATGTGCATTCTACATGGTTAGCACTAATTAAACTGGCCTTTGTAATGGATGAATGCCGAGCAGTATATGAGGCCAGCATTTACAAAAGAGATGTACATCCACTTCAGAGTGCAGTCATTTGTCACAGTCTCTTGGCTGCAGTACTAGGAGGATATGACAACAAAAAGTTCTTGATTTTTTAATAAGTTAATATGATCCATGTATTTTCTATTGTTCCAACAGCATCTTTCCATTGCAAGGCTAAAATATAATTGGAATTCCCATGGGGCTATGTTGTTGTCACAAGCAATTTTCAACTATAGATGTTTAATTTCCCAATCTGTATCTGCAACTGAGCTGGACAAATAACATACAAAGGTCATATAAAGTACATTTCCTTAAAAATACTTAGGCCCCAATTCATCATTTGTTTTATTTTTTAAGTAACTTTTCTTTTTTGTGTTATGGTATTAGTTGCTGTTTTTGTAGTCAAATTAATCAAAATGGTGTCGTGAATTTGGCTCAAAGTCAAAAATGGGCTTTTTATCTGACGTGAACTGTTCTTGAGACTTTTGGCACAAAAAAAATCTCAGCTATTGTGCCAATGTGCTGGTGTACTCAAAAATACACCAGGTGGGACTGGATTGAAATTGCACCAATTTTTTTTACTTTTTAAAAAGTCTCAATTGATGAATCAGGCAAAAACATCTAGAATTGCTAGATTCTGTCTACAAAGCGGCAAAACAAAAGAGCACCTATAAATTAGCCTTAAAAAAGGCAAAAACAGAATAATGAGTAGGCTGCAAACAAAAGAAAAGGCGCTAGGCACACAAAACTAGACAGCAAACAGGTGTGAAGGCAATGATGAATCGGGTCCTTACTACTTTACATGAGAGACGTGGAATGTCAAATATCCTACTTTTACTCACCATCAACAGCACAATATTGGCACAATTTACTGCTGTCTGAACTCTGACAATGGTGGGCACAAAGAGGCTTTGGTGTGATTAAGCAGTATAAAAGCTGCTTTAATCCGCAGCAAAATGGTAGGGACTATTATCACAACTATTATCATTTGAAAAGGAAGGCAGTCTTTTTTTAGCATCCTTATCTATTAGCCATTGCCAGAGAACCCTACAGTTCAGTTCCATGCATTATATGGACATTATATGAATGTAATATTTAATTTCCCCTGTACAAGAGCTTTTGGGTAATTGGAGTGTCCCTTCCACATCACTGCATTCTCATCATGCAGACATCCCCTTTAATGTTACAGGCGTTGTCTCACGTTCTTAAATGGTTAAAACCGCAAAATGCTTGTAAAAACAAACTTTGCAATTTACTTCTAATCAAAAATCCCCTTTGTCAGTTACCTAACTAAGCTGCACACATTGCTAGCAGACTCTTAGCTTTATAGACTGCTTGTGCCGCTCTGAAGCTCTGGCCAGGTCGCTCGATCCAACCAGCCTCAGTTTCCATGAACTTCTTCCATGTTGTAGAGACAAAGTTGCCTCAGATAGCATAATGTGAGAATGTTCCTCTTGGGCCAGTGGTGTGACCATGCCACCGGCCCATTCTGTCATTCTTCGGTAGCTCACTGCCCCCCATATGCAGGAAGCCGGAAGACAGGGAGCAGTCTTGAAGATGAGTGAATTTGTTCGGATTTGGTGCCGAATACGATCGGAATAGAATTTTATTTTTGCAGTATTTGCCAAACACAGCCGAATGTCATTAGAAGAAATGGAAATTGAAATTTCCGAATATGTTTGGAACCGATCATAAGACAAACATTCGATATGAATAGTGTCCGATTATGGCCCGAATATGTCAAAATCAGTTTCAGGCACAAAAAATGAACAAATTCGCTCATCTCTACTCCTGAGCCCCTGTGCGGCTCCGCAGGTTGCACCAATGATATGTCCACCATTATCTGAATCCTAAACTGAATTTTGGTGACCCATAATGTAATGAAAGAGGTGGGAGATCTGATAAATAAGGCGTCCATGTTGAATACCATATTTCTCAAAGAGATTATTTCAGAAGACTGCAGGTCTTACTGACAAAGCTCTTCCACTGTGTTACTAATTTATGGTGTTGTTGAAACCTCGAGAGTGTGATAAAAATAGGTATGGTTTTCTTGGAGTGCTGCTTTAATTAAGGATGCAATTTCATCAAACTCTTAAAACCACAATATCTTCCGCATAGTCATGTTTACCGGGGGTCAGGTCAGTTTTGCATCAATGTCTTATTACGCCTTGAGGGCTTATGAGATATCCGATAATTACATAACAAGTGCGCACAGCCGCCTCCACGTTCTCTTTTTTCCCTTCCATTGGTTTTCATTATGGTTAACAAACTGCTCGTATTCAAGGGAAATGTTATTAGATGACTACAGCATATGCCTCACGTCACTACACAACAAATGTTAGCTTTAACTCTACCTTGGAAGAAAGGATGCAGTCTTTGAGAATTGTAGAAGGATCTTGTGTTATAGTGCAATTAGCAATTATTAGACCCATACTGTAGATATCATGGTAAAAAACAATCATTTCTATCCTGAGGATTTCTGTCTGTAATTGATATATCAATGCATGCAGTCATTATATTAGTATAAAAATTTCCTTTATTTCAGTAGTATTAAGAGATAGGGATACATTACATGTCATATATTTTGTAATTCTAAAAACAGAATAGGTTCATTACCATTTCATATGGATAAACTGGATTATTGTGAACAAGATGTTATCCTAAGCTATTAACATCTTCAGCTAGATATGTATTACACCAATTTTATATGGCTCCTGGCTCCATTACTTTACATGCAAAGAGACTACATCATATTGTTATATTGATTGAATATGTACTGTATATAATATATATATATATATATACAGTTGTGGCCAAAAGTATTGACACCCCTGCAATTTTGTCAGATAATACTCAGTTTCTTCCTGAAAATGATTGCAAACACAAATTCTTTGGTATTATTATCTTCATTTAATTTGTCTTAAATGAAAAAAAACACAAAAGAGAATGAAGCAAAAAGCAAAACATTGATCATTTCACACAAAACTCCAAAAATGGGCCAGACAAGAGTACTGGCACTCTCAGCCTAATACTTGGTTGCACAACCTTTAGCCAAAATAGCTGCGAACAACCGCTTCCGGTAACCATCAATGAGTTTCTTGCAATGCTCTGCTGGAATTTTAGACCATTCTTCTTTGGCAAACTGCTCCAGGTCCCTGATATTAGAAGGGTGCCTTCTCCAAACTGCCATTTTTAGATCTCTGCACAGGTGTTCTATGGGATTCAGGTCTGGACTCATTGCTGGCCACCTTAGAAGTCTCCAGTGCTTTCTCTCAAACCATTTTCTAGTGCTTTTTGAAGTGTGTTTTGGGTCATTGTCCTGCTGGAAGACCCATGACCTCTGAGGGAGACCCAGCTTTCTCACACTGGGCCCTACATTATGCTGCAAAATTTGTTGGTAGTCTTCAGACTTCATATAGCCATGCACACGGTCAAGCAGTCCAGTGCCAGAGGCAGCAAAGCAACCCCAAAACATCAGGGAATCTCTGCCATGTTTGACTGTAGGGACCATGTTTTTTTCTTTGAATGCCTCTTTTTTTCTCCTGTAAACTCTATGTTGATGCCTTTGCCCAAAAAGCTCTACTTTTGTCTCATCTGACCAGAGAACATTCTTCCCAAACGTTTTAGGCTTTTTCAGGTAAGTTTTGGCAAGCTCCAGCCTGGCTTTTTTATGTCTCGGGGTAAGAAGTGGGGTCTTCCTGGGTCTCCTACCATACAGTCCCTTTTCATTCAGACGCCGATGGATAGTATGGATTGACACTGTTGTACCCTCGGACTGCAGGGCAGCTTGAACTTGTTTGGATGTTAGTCGAGGTTCTTTATCCAACATCAGCACAATCTTGCGTTGAAATCTCTTGTCAATTTTTCTTTTTCATCCACATCTAGAGAGGTTAGCCACAGTGTCATGGGCTTTAAACTTCTTGATGACACTGCGCACGGTAGACACAGGAACATTCAGGTCTTTGGAGATGGACTTGTAGCCTTGAGATTGCTCATGCTTCCTCACAATTTGGTTTCTCAAGTCCTCAGGCAGTTCTTTGGTCTTCTTTCTTTTCTCCATGCTCAATGTGGTACACACAAGGACACAGGACAGAGGTTGAGTCAACTTTAATCCATGTCAACTGGCTGCAAGTGGGATTTAGTTATTGCCAACACCTGTTAGGTACCACAGGTAAGTTACAGGTGCTGCTAATTACACAAATTAGAGAAGCATCACATGATTTTTCGAACAGTGCCAATACTTTTATCCACCCTCTCTTTTATGTTTGGTGTGGAATTATATCCAATTTGGCTTTAGGACAATTCTTTTTGTGCTTTTTCATTTAAGACAAATTAAATGAAGATAATAATACCAAAGAATTTGTGTTTTCAATCATTTTCAGGAAGAAACTGAGTATTATCTGACAAAATTGCAGGAGTGTCAATACTTTTGGCCACAACTGTATATATATACAAACCAAACAAACAAAAGAAACGATCATAGAGTCCATAGTTTTTTATCAAAAACTCATAGAAAATTCTTTTATTAATCATAAATAGACAGAGCAGGTAAAGGCAAAA
Organism: Dendrobates tinctorius; assembly: GCF_039654945.1. Classification (NCBI taxonomy): domain Eukaryota; kingdom Metazoa; phylum Chordata; class Amphibia; order Anura; family Dendrobatidae; genus Dendrobates; species Dendrobates tinctorius. Next base: position 14,116,592 of record NW_027361741.1, on the reverse strand, counting down.
AAACCAAACAATTCCGCGGCACTTTTGGTTGTGCCACTCCTGTGATGCCTCCCTACTTCGGGTGAGGGGTATTGATTCTATCAGTGCCACCTTCCGGGGGGTGAGGACATCGCAGAGATTGGCTCAGCTAGAGTCCCGCTGGATCTGGACCCTAAACACTCTTCATCCTAATGGATTGAATGAGCAGAATAGTTTTGTTCATTTTTTGTGACTTCTTACGGCTATACGAGTCTTTTTCCATCTTTGTGATTTATTGGCTTTGATTTTAATGTTTTATTTGTTTTAATCTTTCTAGGAGTGCCATGTTCCGGTCGCTCTCTACCTGTTTACTTTATCTGGACCTTTGATTGCCTTTTACCTGTTCATGCCGCCAGATTCCTTATTGTTTCCTATTGGTTTATGTTGTCCGGATCCCGTACTTTATTAAGATCTAAATGTTGATGTTGTAATATCATATTATTAAATATATGGGTTTTGCTGGGTGTTGAGTATAAGGTCTATTCTATATATGATAAAGTGGCCCATATGGTAAAGATTTTCTATATGATGTATATGGCTAATACTTATTGTTTTTCATGTATTTATATTATTTCATATTTATTATTTACGGCTTATATTAGTTAATTGTTATGATTGATGTGGGTGATGGTAATATCTGCTCAATATTAATCAGTTGTATATTTATCTAATATATTCTTATGATTATTACTCTGTCATATGAGGTAATTTATTATTACTATTTTTTCCCGCTTAGCTGCCCTATGATTGTGTCCTAGCTCTGTCAATCCGGGACACATGCACGTCTTGTTTCTCATGCCTGACAGTTCTCGGCGTCTTTAGGAGCGGGTACCATGCTGAGCTGCTGTAGTGGTTCTGCTCCTCCTCCCTTGATGTGGACGCCGCCCGACATGGGGAATTGTCGACAGCGCATGCACCAATACGGTATGACTTGCGATGATAATTATTATGTTCATGGGTTCCCCTATGGGCTATTATCATTCTGCGTCCCTGGTATGATGGTGCGGTGAGTTGTTTTTCCCGCTACCCCCCGGGTTGACGCGATGTGAATTGCCTGCTATGGGCGTTAATCGGACCACATATTAATGAACACTTCCGGGTTTGTGTCTGATTGGTTCCGGCCTTTTCCTAAACAGTCATTCTGATATACGCTACATCCGATTGGTCCCGGCCTTCTTTCTAAACCTGTCACTCTGATATACGTTACGCCCCCTGACGAAGGCTTTGCAGAAACGCGCGTCGAGGTGACGCTCGTGTACTGACGGTCTCCATCTTTTCCTCCCGTGCCGCCCTGACAAACAACTTTAAATCTGTGTTATGTTTATGGCGTCAACTACCTTTTGATTTTTTAATGCTATGACAGCATTACCTCGATCATTGTATATATTTTTTCTATGACATTATGATCTCTATGTATGCACCATGTTGCGGTACTAGAAATAGGTACGATTTATTCTTATGATCCTAAGGTATGCGATCTGGGAATTGGCTTAGAGGAGAATTTGCGTTTATATTATTGCAAATTAATATAATATAAAATTATAATTTTAATAATATATTAAAATTATATGAAGTGAGCCTGCTTTACATGAGCGTCCCGTTTTTTAGCTAATATTCACTTTGTGGTGTTTTTTTTTACCTGCTCTGTCCAGTTATGATTAATAAAAATTTTCTATGAATTTTTGATAAAAAACTATGGACTCTATGATCGTTTCTTTTGTTTGTTTGGTTTGTATTGGTATTATGCGATCAGTCAAAATATTTGTCCATTATTTGAGTACTTATTTTCCTAGTATTTGATATATGACTTACTCTCTGAATATGGTACTGGTGTTGTTATTGTTGAGTTGTTCTCTTATATATATATATATGCATATGTTTTATATAGGCCTGCCTTTTGTCAAAGATATAGGGAATATAGTTGGCATATATTACAGGGCGCCCCACTGTGCAGCACAAGGGGTTAGACCTCTCGGCTGAGTGTCTGTGAATTTCTTGGCATGTCCCCCCTCGTTTTGGTTAAATTCATCCACACACTCAAGCAAAAATCTTTTGGTGAATGAACTGGTGTTGGAGTTGTCTTCCTCATTCGTGACCTCTCTGCATCCTGGAGAGCCCACCTCAGTACACGGCTTACAGCTGTTGAAGCATCAGAGAGCAGGCAAATGTCCTTTTGCTTTGCCGCACCAGCTTTCCCATAATGCGCTACAGCTATGATATCTTACAGATTATCGTACCTTGGTGGTCAGTACCTGTGCATGACAGATCAGCATTTGCCAGTGGAGCAGTCTGTGTGGCAGAGCCATTTTCCATCAGCAGAGGCACTGAATAAGTCTCTGTCTTCTGTAGTGTGTATGCACTTATGGTCAGCAGGGTCCTCTCTCTCTCGCGCGTGCTCGTAAATTGTAATCTCTTATGATCAGTGGGAGCCTTTCTTTTTCTTGCATGAAGTATAAGCTCTTAGTGGGGTTTTCTCTCTCCTCTCACCCACATGTATTTTATGAGTATTTACAAGTTTTCTAGTATTGAAATTTTATAACCAGAAATACCACAAAGGAGTAAAAAGTCCATATTTATATCAAAATAGTAAATTTATTAAACATATATCACATAAATGACAATACATATATAAATAGACCAAACAAGGATCAGGCAATGATGACTAAGGTCACCTATCAAAAAAAATATATAATGTGCTACAGTGCCAGAAGTATAAGCATGAATACAAGGTTAATGTTATATCACCTCAACCAGCAAAAGTTCTTTACATGTGCACAAAACATAGGCTGGAATATATTAAATCATTCAAGCATAGTGTTTACCCATGTTGCCCAACTAGACCAGAACCCGCCACCACCGACGCGCGTTTCGCTGCACTTTATCAAGGCGCGATCATAGTATTGAAATTTGCATAACTATATCAAGTACAAATGAATTTTGGAGGGAAAGTTCGGAAAGTCAGCGAACTTGTATTTCAAAAGATTCACTTGCTTGTTACAGATGCCATAGGATCATATAGTAAGAATTTGGCTGGATTCCATTCCACTGCATAGTATAGAGATAATCTTCTGTATAGTGCTTCTAGAGAATTCTACGGAGGAGACTCAAATGGCAGTATATGGCACTACACATAGTGCCTTCAGGGCCATAGTACAGACTAGTAGGTATGCAGCACACCTTATTTGCACAGTCCATTTCTGTTTTACCTACAATTAAAAAAGACAACTTTTCCAAGGTCCATGGTTGCATTTGTCATAGGTTTTTGCACACTTTTAAATAAAAAACAGCTGTTAAATATTTGCTCTAGCAAATCAAGTTCCATATTTTATGCTGGACAATTATCACTAGTAAAACATCCCTGAGGTTGAAGACAACTGAAAGCAAACATTTTATCACGTAATAAAATTTGTACAGGATTATTGGATGCTGCTATTTCACTTTGCGCATTGTGCCAAGTTAACATCTTATAATGCAATTTACAGTGAGAATTCTATTTGTAAGAATACCTGTGGTAGAGAATAAACCTCTGAGCACTAAAGGGAATTAAGAAAAGAAGTCTTGCTCTCCTTCCAAATGTTTACCCGATTATATGAAATATTTTGTTTTTCATTTTAAACAGTTTTTTCCATTTCAGCTTACCGTATATTGATAATAAAAGAAAGCACTGCATTGCAGAATTTAAATTATAAAATAATCTTCCTTTTTAGAATCTTACCTGACATGCTATTGGGGATACTGCTATCGTACCAACTCTCGCCAGTAGACAGAGGTAACAAAGCAAAACTTACCGCTCAAATAATATTAAGCACTGTAACTTGAAATAAAATGAACATTTACAAATAATGCACAATGAAACAAGCAATGCCATTATAAGATAAAATTGCCATAGCTCAATTTGGGAATTTGATCCAGTAACCTGTTGCTTCATGGTTGGTTCTTCTGCCTTCTGAGCTATTGCTCTTTTACTTCACTGTCCAAATGATGATAGTTCTTTTGTCCTTATTCACCCTTCTTGTTTGCACTTTTCCTGGTGTTTTCCATTTTTCTATTTTGGGTTTACCCTATCAAGTTGTGGGTGGGGCTTTAGATATTATCACTTCTCTGCACTTCCTTCCTGGATATATTTCCTGGTGGTTGTATATTTAGGAGTTTCAGCTCTTTACTTTGGAGGTTTTTCATTGCTGGTTAAACTCCAGTGGATTTTCTACAGTACGTCAGTTTCTTCTCTCCCAACACCTTTTCCTTTTATCACAGATTCTTGGGAGGTCTTACGTGTTCACTTTATTTTTGGTACTTGTTACAGAACCACTCAGCACCCAGGATATGTTGTGCAGTTATATGTATATATAATAGGTTCCATGTGAGATGCATGTCCCTAATGTATCAGCAGTGTCCGCCCTCCCCCCACCTTTGTAATTCCCACAGTAAACATCCGCAGGCTCCGGCAACCTGCGGCTTTTGTAATGCATGTCTGGCCTGACGCTTGTCTATTGGCTGGCCCTCTGTATCTGTGTGATATATTCTGTGTCCTGTGAGTAAAGTGTTGTCAGACTGGGAATACATGGAGAAGCAGTGATCTTTTATATGCGCCCATGCACTCAGAGGAATTCCAGCCAGCGTCCTTCATTCAGACTCCAGCCAACGCAGAGCGGACCTCCGAAAACACGGGGTGGTACTGAAAGAGGTACCCCAGCTTGGTAGACTCCATTACAGTACTCCTTAACATTCACCGCTGGACCTTATTTGAATGTCTTAGTTTCTCACTTTGGGTTCCTGTATTACTTCTCACTCTTTCCTTTCCACTTGTTGGTAGTGTGTTACGGCCTCCCCTCTGGTTCCTCAGGAGGTAAAAGAAACCCCTTGACAGCCTTTTAGAGAGCCAGGTCTGAAGAGGTGTTCTTTTAGTTGTGTGGCTAGGGCCTTTCTACTCTGTACTGTCATGATCCAGTCCGGGGTTTGTCTTCTGCTATCTTCTCTCTGGACTGGTCATGTTGGGTTTGACACCCTCTGTCTCGTTTTGGAGCTGGCTGGGCTATTTCAGTTCTCTGCAGCCTGCTGGCCAGCATCAGTTATAGTTCATGTTTCCAGGCTAGAGCCACTGTCCCGTATACCCTAGTGATCCTTCTGCCTCTGGCTTCCCGTATTTGTGTGTGACCGTCCCCTATCCCTGACTTAGTGTGTGTCTATGGTTTCCTTACAGTGTATGACTCAGCCTGATCTATGAATTCCGCCTCTTGTTTTCTGTCCCCGATACTGCGTTCCCCGACTGGCTTTGACTCACTGGCTTGTACCCCGACTACATCTTACGATTCACATTTCGAATACAATGTTCCCGTTAGGCTGACTTATGGCTTATCTCTGACCAAGTGCATTGCTGTGACCATTGGTACTTCTGCTCCTGACAGTGTATGACTCAGCTTGTCTGACCACTCTTTCGTTACCTGTGACACCTGTGCTGCTGCTCAGTGTTACTACGCTGCACCCGCTGGTGGAAGTTTCACTTTACTGCACTGCAGCAGCATTACATGTACAGGGACCAGTTGAGTATAGGTGCACCGTTTCTCTGGTGTGAGTGTGACATGCTCATAACAAAAATTTTCCTAACCCCTTTACAGCTAGTTTTAGCCCACTGATACAGCCCCAATTTTCAAATTTGGCATGTGTCACTTTATGCAGGAATAACTTTTCCCTTTTACTTATCCAATACCCACAATTTACATTTTACAATTTGAACTTTTCTGATTTTAAGATACCACACAAAATAGCTAATAACAGTATTTCGATGAGTCTACTTTTCCTTACATTGACATTATTTTTTTTAGAACCTTTAACCCTTTCACCCCAGGCCATTTTCGCGTTTCTGTTTTTTGCTCCCTTTCTTCCCAGAGGCATTACTTTTTTACTTTTTCATCAATATAGCCATGTGAGGGCTTGTTTTTTGCAGAACGAGTTGTACTTTTGAACTTTTTTACCATATAGAGTACTGAGAAATTCAAGGTGTGGTGAAATTGCAAAAAAAAGTGCAATTTCTCAATAGTTTTTTTTTTGTTTTCTTTTGCCATGTTTACCAAATACTAAAACTGACCCACCATTATGAATCTCCAGGTCATTACGAGTTTGTCAATATCAAACATGCATAGGTTCTTTTTTATGTAAGTGGTGGAAAAAAAAACTAACATTTGTTAAAAGAAAAAAAACAATTGTGTCATTTTCCGTGACTCGCTGCTACTTCCAACAGGTGGCGGTATAGAGTTCAAGTCCTCTTTGTCTCTGAAGAGGAAATTTGCATATTAATTTTCCCAGAGGAGCATAGCACCGCAAATAAGCCTCCTAACCTTGACATGCCAGAGCTAGTATGTCACTCTGCACAAGGAGAAATGTTACCCCTTAGACTGTTGTGAACTAGAAACTTTCTCAACTTTTCTTGCTGGACATAATTATTTAAAAAAAATAAAGTTTATTTACTTTTTTAATTGCTAGTCAGAAATGACAAAACTGACTTTCCAGCTACAGCGAAGGAAATAAAACAAATCTCTGTGACAATGAAACACCAATGTAAAGACTGTAATATGACTTTCCTTAGAATAGCTTTGTAAACCCCCGTGAAGCTAGCACAGGAGGGAATTCAGATTCAATGTCAATATAGAAGGTTGATTTTTGAAAGCGAGTCTTTTTTCCAGCCATTATAGGATATTCTGCGTGATATTGTACATTGCTATATGCTAGTGGCATAGACGACTTAAGATCTTCGTTTCATCAGCCTTGTTTGTCACAATGCAAAATATCATTTGTTACATATTTGATCAGCCCTTTTCCGTGCAGTATGCAGACTCAGTCACTTACTGTTTGTAGTACAAACTGAATTGCTCTTGGATTATATAAAACCTGTTCTATTTATTTTTAGCTGAAAATATTAATTTCCCAAGACACTAGTGGGTATAAAGATTACATTAGACTTGTATCTTTATTCACAGCATGGTTTATATAATTACAGTAATAAAAAAGCTAGAAGCTAAAATTCAAAAAACGGAGGGCACAGCCTTAATCATACGGGTTCACCAAAGATGTACTCAAATGTGATATGCAAAACAAAAGAAGAAAGAAGTACATCCACAGCATGGGAACTCCATGCTTCATTCTCCCTTGAAAAAGCCACACAGGGTATGGCGATACGCGCGGGGTTTGCTCCCCCCACTCCTGCACCCCACAGGTCATTGTTACCTCTTCTGGGCCTCCTTCCAGCACTTTATTTTCAGATATGTAAGGTCTCTGTTTGCCCTTCTTTGCACCTTCCAACTCAGGAGTTACCAGACGTCTATTTGCTTAGTCTGGTATCAGATTTTCCAGTTCTATAGGGGCTGATATTCAGGGATTTGCTAGTTCATCTCTTTACATGGTGCTGTGATTAATGCGTTGCCTTATATTTTAAGGTCTTTTTTGATTGCTCATGGTTATTGCTCACATATTGGGTGTCCCAGTTATAGTATCTAAGGTGGCCCGTTACACTTATACATTTATAAAAATACTGTGAGGTAGGGGTGTATTGTTGTGGGAGAGTCACTATGTATTTAATGATTGTGACATGATTGCTATTGTGTTTTTAATTGTTTTTATGTCTTTTTTGCTGTTCTGTGTACATGTTACAAATAAAAATTGCACATTTTTCTGTCATATTGTTTGCTGGAGTTCCCATGCTGTGGATGTACTTCTTTCTTCTTTTGTTTTGCAAAAAAGCTAGACGCTAGCATACAATAGAAGTGGTCTTTCCTGCAATAACATTGAAAGAAAGATCACAAACTACAAACTTTTGAAGCTCTTCATATCCCATTGTCAGTGCTTTAACAATTACAGTAGAAGGCTGCAGCCACGATCAGGCCTGTGGAAAGGGAGCGTTAATTGCAAATGGAGGTGCGTCCTCTGCTTATCAGAGTTGCTCAGCTGCAGACCATCATTTTGTAGGTGGTGTAAGGTTCGGTCAGGACCGTAGTTGTAGCCGAGGACACATGAGCTTTAGCGTCCTGGCCTCCCCTCACAGAAAAATAATGTCCACTGGTCAGCATGCATGTGTCTCCAGGTCCGGCTCCTTCTAGATCTTCCCTATGTCACTGGGGACCCTCTCCAGGTGGATTTACATTTACTGAGACACAGTCCATTTCAACTTTAACAAGAACACCTTTACTAGGTTCTTTACACTGCACATCCAGAGTCTTCACAGCTTTTACAACAGGCTTCGCAAAGCAATTTTCCTTTTCTTTCCCTGCGCTACTCTCATGGTTACAAAGCATGGGGGGGGTCGAACCATCTCTAACGATTCCTCAACATCCTTTCTACACAGCTCTGCTACGGATATGCATCCATTGGTCTGTTTTGCCCCAGATGCAAGATCATTATTTCCCGGAGTCAGTAGACACAGGGAGAGCGACCTGCCCTTCTGTGCTGTTCCCTGCAATTGCACCATGTCCTTTTTGTCCAAACTCACTGCATCTGTAGATTCTTCTGGCCATTTTGCCCTGACCTTTAGAGGCCCATGCAATGAGTTGCCCCATACTGGAACCACTATTGGCCCCCCAACTGTATCTGCTGAGATGTCCTGATACTGTCGATGACTGGGCTTTACTCCTTTACTCGGTTTAGGCCTGCTGTGCTGGGAGCCCTGATACCACATGCAACTGCGCAACCTGTTTTCATGCTTAGCCACACATGTGGCACAAATTTCAATTTTGTTGAGTACTATTGTCACAAAAATCTATGGATAGTAGTAACACAGGTAGTTGACTCAAAGGAAGCGGAGGCCTGACGGTCTTGGAGGCCTACTGCTACAGGAAGAACATAAGAAGGAGACCAAACCAGGAGTCTACACATTTACCAAAATTATTGGCAGAGACCACTGGAGTGACATCAATTTAACCAGAGTACAAATAGTATAATGGAGAACGATATCTATTCCACTACAGCCAACCCAGCAGATGGAGAGACACAACCAGGACTCTCCACATTTACAAAAATTATTGGCAGACACCACCAAAGTGGCATCAATTTCACCACAGTAGAAATAGTATAATAGGGACCAACAGGTCTTCCACTACACCCAACCCAGCCGATGTATACAGAACCAGGAATGTTCACATTTCCAAAAATTATTGGCAGACATCACCAAAGTGGCATCAATTTCACCAGGGTAGAAATAGTACAATAGGAACAGACAGGTCTTCCACTACACCCAACCCAGCAGATGGACACCCAACCAGGGGTGTTCACATTTCCAAATATTAGTGGCACACACCATCAAAGTGGCATCAATTTCACCACAGCAGAAATAGTGTAATAGAGACCGACAGGTCTTCCACTAAACCCAACCCAGCAGATGGACACCCAGCCAGGAGTGTTCACATTTCCTATTGTGGCACACACCACCAAAGTGACATCAATTTTACCACAGTAAAAATAGTATAATAGGGACTGACAGGTCTTCTGCAAAGGTTACAAGCAGGAACGTGGGATGCAGTGACAGTATGCAGGCAACAGAGCAAGGGTTAATAGGTTTATTTACAGGGGAATACTCAACGCAGGGAGGAAAAGAGTTAAACAGCATAAATGGAAAAGGAGATAAAGGGATAGACAGGGGAGACCAACGGTAGATTAAGGCAAAGGATATAACAACAGTTCAGATAATGGCAGTTCGTTAGCACAGATGTAAGGAAGTCCTTAAACTGCAGCTCCTGCTGCGAACTCAATGGCGTCGGCAACGGCCGACGCGGTGTCCTTATTAATCGGGTCCAGCAAGCAAACAATACCCCTTCTTCTGGTAACAGTAGTCGGTCTCCGGAACCTTCCACTGCCCCTAATCCATATACTGTAGATGCCTAACAAGGTTACGGGCCACAGTACTGTCTAGGCCCGACGTGACTCTTGCACAACTCTCCTGACAGTCTCTGTCAAGCGGGCCTGAAGTGGCTGATGGTAATATGGGTCATGTTCTTGTACGAGCCCAACGTGGCTCAGCATGTGTCTAATGGCCCAGTCAGGGTGCAAGTGTCTGTCCTGTCCCCGGACACTCTTATGGGGCATGTGTGCTGTACTCACGGACACGGAGCGTTCTGCGCCTTGCTTTCTAGCAGCCACAGGGCTTACACTGCACGTCACCTTCTCTCTGGTCTCCGCTGTTGGTGGCAGGCGACGACGGGCACTGGCTTGCATGCTGCTGGTACTCCCTGCTGAAGCACTCTTCTTTGTGGCTGCTGCAACACCCCACTCAGCTCTGCTCTGTGTGTATGACTCTACACGGCTCTGCTCTGAATTGCTGCTGGGCACACTGCTTCCCTCACCGCAGCAGTCCTCCTCACTCAGGCTTCCCCCCGGGAACAGAGGATGCAGCCTTTCTAGTTCTGGACCCGGCATGCAGGTACCCGCAGTCCGGTCTATCTCCTTACACTTCCACTACAACGAAATCAGCAGATGGACACCCAACCAGGACTGTTCACATTTCCAAAAATTAGGACCTGACACCAATGAAGTAGCATTAATTTCACAAGAGTAGAAATAGTACCATAGGGACTGACACATCTTCCACTACAGCCAACCCAGCAGATGTAGACTCAATCAGAAGTCTTCAAATTTTAAAAAATGAGGGCCTGGCACCACCGAAGTGGCAGAAACTTCATGAGAGTAGAAATAGTATAATTAGGACTGACACATTTTCCACTACAGCCAACACAGTAGATGTAGACCAACCATAACTATTCACATTTCCATAAATTTGTGCTAACATCTGCAGCAGCAACAGGTACAGAAGCGACACTAAAGATATCACAGAGTGTAGTTACGCGAGATTAATGCAGCACACTAAAAAATGCAACATCGCCTAGTCTGTACAGTCTGCTATTGGGGTGCAAATGTCCTTGAATATCCATGACTTGTTCATCTTGCTGAAAGTTAGACAGTCTACACGTTCAGGGGACTACCGGCTGCGTTAGTCTACCAGGATACCACCAGCAGAGCTGAAGACCTGTTCTGAGAGAGTGCTGGCTGCCGGGCAAGATGAAACCTCCAAGGTATGTGAGGCGAGCTCAGGTCACTCATCCATTTTGGAAACCAAAATATAAAAGGGTCCAAACCCTCCCTGATGGTATTGATAATCAGTTCTAGATACTCCTGCACCATCCTCTCCATTCATTCACCATGTGTAAGACTTGGACTCTGGTGTGCTGGTGCACAAGCTGGTCTAAAAATATGTCAAAAGACTCACAGAAATTGCTTCTTCCATTTACACTACTGCAGCTGCTGCTTATCTTTTGGCGTTGATGAATTGATGTGCCAGAAGTTGAAAGTCTAGAGCTGTTATTCACACTGAGTGACTCACTGCTGTCTTGAGGAAAACCTCTCTGAGGCTGTGTGCACACGCTGCGGATTATGTGCGGATTCATCCGCGCGGATTTTGTAAAATCCGCAGGTGAAACCGCAGGTCAAAAGACCTGCGGTTTTACCTGCGGATTGCTCTGCGGTTTTGCCCTGCGGTTTTTCATCTCCTCAATGGAGGAGATGGCAAACCGCAGGAGAATCCGCAGAAAGAATTGACATGTCAATTCTTTCTGCGGATTGAAAACCGCAGATAATCCGCGCGGAAAATTCCGCACCGTCTGCACTGCGGTTTTTGATTCCCATAGGGAATCATGGTACTGTACACCGCAGCAAAAACTGCTGCGGGTCCGCAGCGGCCAAAACCGCTGCGGAACCGCAGCAAAATCCGCAGCGTGTGCACACAGCCTTAAGATTAAGTAAAAGTGTGTTTCGATACTCCAGCATTTGCAGGTCCTTTCCAAGGTGGGAAGCATCTGGAAAAATTTGGTCTTTTAACATGGATTTAACAGAGTGGCAACCCAGTAGTCAGCACTATTTTGAATCATAACTATAAGGGAATCATGTTGCCTCCTCTCTGTTGCCATAATCTTGTGACAACTATGTTTCTTTTGAATTGCACCTACACTAAAAAATCCAGCATTTACCTTTCTCAATGAAAGAGCCTCTGCATGATGCAGAAAAAATGTATAGAATGTATTGTGCCTTCTATCAATTGTTGAAAAATTTCAGTAAAGAAGTTTTAATCTTTTTAAAACATATCCTATTCTCAACGTTTAGTCACATAGTTACAAGGTACCCATGCCATCAAGCCACTTGTTTTCTGTAGAGGGTTCCTTTTCAAAAAGGAAGAGGACAGGATCTCTAGTGCCACTTATTGAAAGTTACAATCTTAAAAGTCAATACCGACCCTTTAAAAGGGCCTTGTCTATATAAAATATATAGAATAAGAAGCCAAAGCAGAAACTCCATTCTCAGGCATGTGTTTCAGCAATATTGCCCCTGATCAGTGCAAAAAAATGAGAAATGATATTGCTGAGTGAGAGACCTCTGACACAGGGTCTTTGGGGTAAAGTTTCTTTTTATGGAGAGTGTGAAATCGGCATAAGGAGACTTCTAAATCATGCACTGCTCCTCTGGGAATTTTATCATGCAAATATTATCTTAAGGGGAAAAGTATAGCATAGTGCCACCTATTGGCACATCTATTTCTCTTTTTTTTCTATAAAACATATTCCATTTCTTTCTGTTAAAATACAAATCAATACAAATTTACACTTAGCTTAAATAATCCATTATCTTTCATTATCATTTGTTTTTTAAATGTATTACTCCAATGCATATAACTGAAAAAATGGGGAATTTTAACATTGCCTTAATTTAAAAGTCTTTTATCACATTATTCTACATATAGTTTTAATCAAGAATTTTATGTCCATGGCAACAGACTTTCCGTAGTCAGATTCTACCAATATACCATGATTTCTTCATTTCCATATTGTTGATAACTTACCCAGTTGTATATTTCTCCTTGACGAAGGAATCTGAGTATTTTGAAATGCATTGGAATTGGTCGATACCGCGCTCCATACACTGTCACGTGTTTAGTCAAGGTCCTGCAAGCTTACTGCACATCGCAGGTCATTTTCGCGAGCAGCTCATACTCATGCACTGCTAGGAAAAGGAACCAAGGGGCGCCTGTCACTGGCCGGGTCAGCACTCTGGAAGATTCAACCTCTTCAAGCTGCCACCACCGAGACACTATGGAGAATATTAAGTCATATTTTCCACTTGGGTGAAATTTAAATAGAGGGTGCACTACTGTCCATATTTCCTGATATGTGAAAAAATGGGGTGCAACACCTAGTCTGTATAGTAAGTAGACCAAGAAAAAAGAGAAGAGACTGGACTAATGATGGTATGCACATCCACACAATAATAAAATACATAAACCTTTATTGCACCTTAGACAATAACCATAAAAACATTTAAAATACTAGACATTGAACCAATAACCAACACCCCCCAATAAAATAATGGTTATCAAAACATACATATGGTTTCTTATTATCACAGCCAATTTGTTGCATGATATCAATATGAAGTTTCTTAATTTGTGATATAATCTGAATCACTAACAAATTCTTCCTTTTCAACCCACACATTCCATTTCTATTTTTTCCGCGTCCCAGTACTAGCGTATGCGCGCTTCACATATGCTCCTATCCTCCTTTTTTCTGCTGGTACCAGTGCACGCGCTTTTCGGGTTCCTTGATGGTGGCTATTGCGCACTCGCAATTTGAAGCATCGCTTGGAAAAGTGATTGACAGGTTGGTCACACTTGTCAAGCATAATGCTTGACAAGTGTGACCAACATTTTACTATTGATGCTGCCTATGCAGCATCAGTAGTAAAAGATAGGATGTTCAAAATAATAAAAAAAAATAAAAAATAGGGATATACTCACCTTCTGGCGGAGGCCCCTGGAGTTCTTCCCGCCCCTTAGCAACGCTGCCAGCAACTTCCGCTCCCAGGGAAGCCTTGCAACAATGACCTCTGATGACGTAGCATCACACGAGACCGCTACGTCATCAGAGGTCATTCGCACAATGCATCCCTGGGAACGGAAGATGCCGCCAGCACCGCTGAGGGCGGGAAGGACTCTGGGGGCCGCCAGAAGGTGAGTATATCCCTATTTTTTATTTTAAAGAGAACATGTCACCCCCTCCAGGCGATTTTAAGTAAAACAGCCACCTTGTGCAGCACTAATGCTGCATTCTGTCAAGGTGGCTTTTATTTAGGGTACCTTCCACCGCAGAAATAATCTTTTTTAAAATTGGTCAGACATACCTGATATTTGACAGGGGGGCAGGTCTTTCCCCATCTGACTGAGACGCCTCACATCCGTCACTCATGTCTTCCTGCGTTGTTTGCTCCGCCTCTTAATTTTTCTTATCAAATCCTGGTGCCTGCACTGCAGTATGTATTCTGGGGCATGCGCAGTGACCGCTGCCCATTCTCTCTCATGACTTCCTGGCCTTCAACTGCTGCAAAAAAGCGCATGTGCACGCTAGCGCATGGAATGCGCAAAAAAAACACATTACAGTCTATGGGATCGCAGGCATGCGCTAGGACATGTGCATGCCTGCGTTTAAAAACGCAGGCGTTTTAGAAGTTAACATGGCTAGTAACTGGTTAAAACGCATGCGCCTAAAAGCAGCAAACGCATGCAAAACACATGATGCGCTTTTTGCATGCTCTTGGATTGCGCACGAGACGCAGCGCAAAAAAACACTAGTGTGAAAGTAGCCTCAGTAAGATGAAATCTTGATATTGAAAAAACAAACCGAGCTTTACTCACATTCCACAAGTCAACCACGGAGTTTCCTACGTTGCTCCTGCTATTCGGCATTGGCTAAAGCACTGACAACACGTTGACAGCGCCACAATGAATCAGTTAGCTCAGCTGCTCTGCCCATATTAATGGAACCCCCAGCTCAGAGCCGATAAGCTCACCGATTGGATATTGCACTAACAACATGACATCAATGCCGCAGCCAATTCTAGAGCAGCAGCGGAGACTCAGTTATGGACCTGGTTACAGTGAGTAAATGTGATATGTTTCTTTACAACAAACTGTGCCCCGTGGCCAAGATTTTCTGAAAGGGAACAAACCCCTTTAATAAGTCTGTTGCAAATAAATCATACTTAACCGAGGCTGCTGAAATCAGGCCACATTTCACTATTTCATGCAGCATAAATGGAGTGACAAATATTCAATCAAAAAGAATCTGTTATCACATATGAATCTCTTACACTGCCTCCATAGAAGAGAATGGAAAAGATGAAGAAATTGTTTTATCCAAGGCCCCTTCCTAGGCTATTAATATCAGCTCACAGTTGTCTTCCTAGCCTTTGCTGGTTATTAATTTAAGGTAGCACCCCATGGCACTCCAGTCTACTTACTGTATTTCCAGTATTGTAATTTTTTCTTATTTAGATAACCCTCTTTTTTTTATTCTTTTTATATATTGATAGAACAAAAAACATCTGGCCTGACTTTCAGATCGAAACTTTTTTTAAAATATAAGAAAAATCATTATGTGCAGGGACTTCCATAAGATCTATTTCCCCCTTATACACTTCTTCATCTCCAAGTACCAAGAAGAACAATTTTCAAAAAAAACTGTAGAATTTATGATAATGAACAATTTTTCCAGTGTAGAAAAAGAAAGAAGTAGATTGATTGAAACTGAAAAGAGCCTAATGAATGTGAATGACAAGGGAAAATCACCAATATGGGAAGAAGAAGCCAGGCTAACAAGAAGATATTATAGACATAGCACAGTAAATGTTGCAGAATTAAGCTGAAGGAAGACAGGTGAGAACATAATAAATGTAATAGAGTAGCAAAAAATAAAATGAGATGTTCAAATGTACTGTGAAAGAGTAAGAAGGAAGATCTGTAATAAGGTATGTCAAGCATTTATGTACTAATGTATTTTTCAAAGAAAAATAATGAAGAAAACATCCTAATGTCATACCATCTTCACTTAAAAAGTTTTTTAGATTTCATTTTTTTTCCAGTAGTTCAAAAATAAAAAATTAAGCAAATGTGCAAACATTCTTAAAAATGATCTGCAACTAGATTTTACAATATAAACTGCAGACATTAATAAATACCTCACTTAGGATTGATGAAACTGGTAAGCTTGCTTTGAAAATCCATGTCAGAAAGATTGTGTGCTTGTTTGAAAATTTGAGTCCAGACAGGGTGATCAAACTGCATTCAATCTCTGACCAGCTAACCTGATTTAGTAGCTTCTCAGTGCTGCTGCAGAAGTCCAAAACTGCTGCCTACCAGCAGCTTTCAGGTAAGCAGGGTGGATAGAAGTTGAGTTCAGCTCATGAATTCATTTAGGCTATGTGCCCATGTTGTGTTTTTTATGCGTTTCCACCACATTTTTCCCGCAGCGGAAATGCTTAAAAAACGCACCCCCATGCATTCCGCAGTTGCTGTGCCCATGCTGCGGATTTTACCGCTGTGGAATCGCATAGCGGTAAAATCCGCAGCATGTTCATTATTTCTGCGGGATCACGGCAATTCCGCAGCCATAGGAATGCATTGAAACGCTTACTTTATGCATGTGGCTTTGCCCACCACGCATAAAGTGAGTGCTTCATGTGCGGATGGTGCATAGGGTCTGGAGGAGAGGAGACTCTCCTCCATGCTCTGGGTACCATATCCCTGTAAAAAATAGAATTAAAGGGAACCTGTGACCCCCTCCAGGCGATTTTAAGCAAAAGAGCCACCTTGTGCAGCACTAATGCCTGGGCGCACATGACAAAAAAACGCATGCGCACAAAAACGCGTACAAACGCGTGCATGTGCTAGACCATGCGCCCACAATGCTAAACATAGGGGGCGCATGGCGCATGCGCATGTGCGCGCACGATGTGCTGCGCAAAAAAACGCAAATGTGAAACCAGCCTAAGGAAGGCAAAAAAAATCCCTCCTCCATGATGGGACCGCCCGTGCCTGCTCAGTAGCAGCTCAGAAAGATAGCCAAGAGCTGCTACTGCGCTATCTTGGAGGAGGAATTTTTTTCATCTCCAGTAAGGAGGGTTTTTTCAAGTATACACAGATATGCATTATGCAAACTAGGGGACAGGTCAGTGAGGGATCAGTGACCTGTCAGCAGTCTGCATTATGAATACCTAATCAGAGCACCACACACCCCAACTCTGCCTTAGGCATGAGAATCTAATTAACACAAAACTGAAAATAAAGATTAAGAAACAATCATAAAACGGATGTCAGCAACCAAGTTATCATTTTATTCAGTATAACAGGGCCAACCTGACACTGTGTGTAGGTTACTGTGCACAATCCTGCTGACAGGTTCCCTTTAAAAGATGCTCAAAAACCTGAACATGTGCAAATCAAGTTGCTTTTACATAGAAATGAATATGTTTATTCTTTTGAACATTTGTTGAGAGGCTTTAGAGGCAGTTTCCGCAGTGGAATCCACTGAAAAAGATGTTGTGTGCACATAGCCACTTAGTTACATTTGTCAGCATTCCCATAGTAATTATTTTTATTTAGCTACAATACGGCAGTGTTATTCAGTCTTTGTTCGGTCATGCTATTCAGTCACAGTATAGTGGTAATATTCAGTCTTTGTACAATGGTTCTCCAATCCTAGCAAGGCGTTGTTCATATGATAGTACTATTTAGTCTTGGAATGGGTGTGTTATCAGTCACAGTAAAGTGGTGTTATTAGGAAATTATGCAGTAGTATTATTCAATCTCTGTATAGAAATATTATTTAGTCTTAGCATTTATTACTTTGTGCTCAAGAATACCAGATGATTGGGAAACAATCCACACCACTGAACAATAGGACTAGGCTGCATGCAGATCGGTCTTCGGGAAATTGTGCAACTGGCACCAATTATTTTTATATTATCACAACTAGTGATCAGTTATAAACAATAGTTTATCACTTTTTATCACTGACCGATTAGGCCTCTTTCACACATCCGGTTTTCAGCATCAGGCGCGATGCGGCGAAAAGTGTAAAAACCGGATCCGGCGCCGGTTGCCACCGGATCCGGTTTTTCCCCCATTCAGTTTCATTATTGCCGAATCGCGCCGGATACCTATGCGGCGTATCCGGTTTTTGCCTGATCCGGCAAAAACAGCCTGTCCGGCGTCTGGAAAAAACGTTCCATGTAACGTTTTTTTGCAGCGCCAGACCGGCTTTTTCCACAGCGCATGCCCAGACTCTGTGAATGTTAACCCCACAAGTGCCCGGCGAGAGAGAGAGAGATCTCTCTCTGTCACCCGGACACTTGTGAGAGATCTCTCTCGCCAGGCACTTGTGGGGTTAACACTCACAGTGTCTGGGTGAGAGAGAGAGATCTCTCTGTGGGGTTAACCCCACAAGTGCCCGGCAAGAGAGAGAGATTCTCTTGCCTGGACACTAAGTGTTAACCCCCCCAAGTCTCTCTCTCTCCAACCCCCTCCCCTCCCCTCTCCTCCCCTCCCCTCCCCTCTCCTCTCCTCCCCTCACCTCCCTTTCAGCAGCTGTCTCATTGGCTGCCTCTGTCCACCTCGTCCTGCGGCTCCTTTAATAATGTCCGAGCCGTATCGTCTCGCCGCACACACATCCGGTGTCACGGCTGCAGGCCGGATCCGGCAGGCCGGATCCGGCGGCCCGGCTTTTCGCCGCACGCCGCCGGACCCCACACACCGGATGTGTGAAAGTAGCCTTAGCGTTACACATGAGTATAAATGGGCCTTTAAGCAGTGTGCATTCGTCATCAGTGCCTAGGGCAGCATGAACTGTAAATATGGCCCTGGTTACATGCACGCTGTTTCTTTCCTTGGTATTAGCATTGTTTAAGTGTTGTGCAATAATAAGATCAGAGACCAAATCCCCAAGTATAAAAAGGTCACTGTGCTTGAAGCATATAAGATAAGTTTATTATAAGAAAAACTTCATTTTCATGCGAGTCATACTGCTAAATTACATTCCACTCATATGTCCAGCTGAGAACTGCCGCTATAAGCAGATATGTATTCCTGCCTTAATTAAATTAATCAAAAACTTGCTGCACCTCCCTTGTACATAATATATATATCTGATAAATGTGTAATCTCATTACAAGCTTAAGTCAAAAGCTTTAATGGAAAATGGCTTCTACTGCTGCAGTATCACTGGTATGTAAGAGGATTTGCCGGGAGATAGGTAAATAATGCATTTTATACTTAGAACGGTGCCTGCAAGTTATAAAACATGTTTTTCTACAACTACTTACAATCTGATATGTTTCTTAAATAAGTCTTTTTTTTTAATGTAAACTGTAGTAAAATAAATGCTTTCTCTGTTTTGGACAATCTCCACTTGGTTGAAGAACTTCTAGCATGCTGCACCAATTCTTTGGAACTTTCCAGGATAATTCGATAAATCCCTAATACCTACAGTTTTTAAGAGTACCCTAAAAACGCATTTGATCAGACTGGCCTTCCACCTCAACATATTTATCTTACTATACCTGTGTTGCCCATTCAAAATTTTTTCAGAACCAGAAACCTTGTATCATGTTCTCACACGCCTTATGCATTTAATAGTCCTCTGTCTCTGTACTTTTTCACATAGTGGTCGGTTACTGGTTCATGCAGCATTACATCAAAACCCTATTTATTACATTGATGGCTGGACCGTACAATGAAAGCAATTGGTACCATCTACCTTTCCTGTCCCACTTATTTACTCATAGATTGTAAGCTTGGGAGCAGGGCCCTCTTTCCTCCTGTATCTGTTGTTTATGTGATTATTTTTATTATGCAATGTCTCTTATTGTCTGTACAAGTCCTCTCTAAAATGTAAAGTGCTGCGGAATATGCTGGCGCTGTTGAAATAAAATTATTATTATTATGATTATTATTATTAAGGGTTATTTGAAAGTAAAATAAGTTCATTATAGTCTAACAGCAACTAATGTACAATTACTCATCACGAGAACAAAGGAAATTGGGTACGCAATATCCTCAAAAGCGAGAAAAAATTCTTAAAAATGGCTCTCCACTATATCCAAGAGATGAGGACAACATTTAACGAAGAGCAAACCTGGTGGGCTGATATTCTCAGGCTGGAAACGGGCCATGAATATTGTCCCCCCAGGCTAAAAATAGTAGCCCACAGCCACTCCAGAAAAGTCGTATCTTTTAGATGCACCAATTCTGATGCTTTGCCTGACTCTTCACACTTGCCCTAATCCTATAGTCATATTGTAAATAAGCACACAGCCAGAATAAAGTCCTTGATACATTACAAAGATGACATCAACCCCACAAATATGAACCCCAGTTGTCACCGCCACAGGGCAAGAGGGAAGACCTGGTCATAGCATCAGAATTGGTGCATCTAATAGATGCGCTTTTTCTGTGGTGGTTGTGGCCTGCTATTTTTAGGCTGAAGGGCCAAT
The DNA here is from genome assembly GCF_039654945.1 of Dendrobates tinctorius. Classification (NCBI taxonomy): domain Eukaryota; kingdom Metazoa; phylum Chordata; class Amphibia; order Anura; family Dendrobatidae; genus Dendrobates; species Dendrobates tinctorius. The sequence continues at coordinate 14,096,225 of NW_027361741.1, read as the reverse complement.
TTCCACGGCCCCTTACCAGCCTCAGACTACCATCCCCCAGCTGTCAGCTTTAGCTTGGTTGGTTGTCAAAAATGGTGGGACCCCACTACATTTTTTTAAATTATTTATTTAAATAATTCAAAAATACAGTGTGGCAACCCTTTTATTCTTGATAGCCAGCCTTGCTGAAGCTGACAGCTGAGGGTTGCAGCCTGCAGCTGTCAGTTTTGACTGACTGGTTATTAAAAATATATTGGAACCACATGTCATTTTTTTGGAGGGATCCCTATTTTAATAACCAGGACAAGCTAAGTATACAGCTGCAAGCTGTTATTAATAGCCTGGGAACCTTTATGAATATTTTCTCTTTCCAAGAATATTAACTTAAGCCCTCAGCCATCAGCTTTCCCTCTGCTGATTATGAAAATTATGGGGGAGCCCCATGTATTTCTCTTCAATTACTTTTGTAACTGTCAACAAGAACTGTAAGGTCACCTGAGTTCATGGCAGCTGATTCTCTTGCTTTGTGAGTACCAGTGCCAGACTGATGAACAGCTGCGAGTCCGGCTTTTGGCACTCTGACATTCAACAGTCTGGCACTGGAGTTACCGTGAGATCCGGTGGTTTGAACTCAGATAACCTTTAGTTTGGTTATGGTTGGATTATGGTTAAGGTTGGGATTAGGGTTAGGAGTGTGCAAGGGTTAGATTTGTGGTTAGGGTTATGGATAGGGTTGGGATTAGGGTTAGGGGTTACGGTTGTGGTTAGGGTTAGATTTAGTGTTAGGGGTGTGTTGGGGTTAGGGTGATTAAGGAATTTTTTTTTAAATTTTCACAGCTCACGGTTATAATATTCGGCGAAGCACCTGTAGGTTAAAGGTGCTCATGACACCTCTAAATAAATTTATTGAGGGATGTAGTTTCCAAAATGGGAAAACTTGTGGAGGCATTCCACTGTTTAGAAACATCAGGGGGCTGTGCAAAAAACAACATGGCGTCCATTATTTATTCCAGCCAATTTTGCACTCCAAATGTCCAATGGCGCGTCTTCCCTTCCAAGCCCTGCCGTGCATCTAAAGAGTAGTTTTCTACCACATATGGGGAATCGGCATACTCAGGAGAAATTGCACAACAAATTATATGATTCATTTTCTCTTGGTACCCTTGTGAAAATCCTAATTTTGATACTATGATACTAAAGCAATATTTTTGTGTGAAAAAGTTACATTTCAATTTTTTCCTTCCAGATTACTATAGTTCCTGTCAAGAACCTGAAGGGTTAATACACTTACCGATTGTGATTTTGAGCACTTTATGGGTGCAGTTTTTAAAATGATGTCACTTTCGGGTATTTTCTGTCAGACGGGCCCCTCAAATTCACTTCATATGTTATGTGTTCCCTAAAAAAAATGGTTTTGTAAACTTTGGAAAAACGAGAAATTGCTGATCAACGTTTAAACCTTCTAACTTCCTAACAAAAAAAATGCTTTAAAAATGATTCTGATGTAAAGTAGATAAATCTTATTTATGAACTATTTTGCCCTTAATCTATCTGTTTAAATAAAAGTTTCAAAATTGTTGAATTTTCTAATTTTTTACCACAACTCCGATATTTTCACAAATAAACACAAAAAAAATTGAAAAATTTGGCCTTATCAGAAAGGTGAAAAGTGAAAGCTGGCTGAGGGGTTAAGGCTTTAAATACACTTTATTAGATATACATTAAAAATAGATTTTTTTTCCCCATAACAACAGTTATCTTTACAATAAGTAAATAAAACAGTCTTTTTCAGCTCACCTGTTTACTTTGTGCATGGCTGCCATCCCAGGAAAATCTAATCAGTTCTTAAAAATCCAGCACCAAAAGGTTGCACTCCAATGAACTTTATTCCAAAATCTTCATATAAAAACATGGACAACCGACAGCAAAAAAAAAATGGCAGAGATAGCAGAGGTCCCAGACACCGGTTTACGCGTTTCAGGGCTAAATATGCCATTAGAGGCAAATTTAGCCATGAAATGTGTAAACCGGTGTCTGTGACCTCTGCTCTCTCTGCCATTTTTTTGCGGTCGGTTATCCATGTTTTTATATGAAGATTTTGGAATAAAGTTCATTGAAGTGCAACCTTTTGGTGCTGGATTTTTTTTACTACTGATTATCTTTACAATAAGCATGTCTCTGGGTGATAAGCTGGTCCGAAGTCTGCATAGTCCACCCAACCAATTAGAATATGGTTAGGCTAAAAAGTGGTTGCTACTTTTTGATGTGCATCCTGCAGTTTTTGTAAATATATTAATCCTTCTAAAACCTTCAGAAGTGCTGCCGCTGGTAGAGCTTATAAAAACCAAAACTTTTCCAACTGTAGGACGATGGGGGCTGTTTAGCTCTGCATGTGTCCAATGATTTATATTGGCAAACTAAAAGGCAACCCAGGATTTGGATACGAGAACATCTAGGTGTTATTACTAATGAAATGGATATTTTTATGTCCAGGCATGTTCATCAAAAACACGGAGGCAACCTCAAGTCTTTCTCTTCCTGTGTCATTGAGACACTGAAAACCACACTTCTGAAATGGTGACAGAAGTTGAAAGATTATCCAATGTGAAACAAGATGAGCTTTTTGGTTGGACTGTGTGAGCCTTAAGGGCATGAATTAGCAGGTTACTTTCACTGGGTTTATCTGATAGTTTTCTCCTTATAACATCTGCTTCCATTGCGCTTTTACTGATATGGAACCTGAATACAATGGGACGCGCTTACTTTTCCAATTTCAGGAAGCGACATCACTCTGTCTGTTTCAGATATGTGCAACCATTGTGAAGTGCATGCTATCGTCAAAAGGCTAGCATGCATTTCTGACAGGAGAAAGTGCTCATTCATGCTCTGTCCTGCCTTTGTTGCAACGATCCTTTGATTAACGTTTACATTAAAAAGGGAAACGTGTTGGAACAAAATGCAATTGGTATCAACAATATAGATAAGTTGCCTCACCATTGAGACATTAGATATTCATATGTCTAATAGCAATTATGGGATGTGATTGATTTTTGTGTATCTTTATACTTTAACTTGTTACCTGGCAATGTATTTACCCAATCAGTAGGACGGTACTAGGGTTTTCTTATGGTCAGCCTACATTGATAGGCAACATTGCAGGTTAGGGTGCCTACCTCTGTGCCTAGATATAACTCGCTATTAACCCCTACTGAAATCTACATGTTGTAGTGTGCATATATTCCCTCTTTTCCTTAACCTCTATTTGCTACTTTTTTGCGTTGAATTTTATAATTTATGAGCAGTATACATATTTTAATGTGTATCTAATAAAGTATATTTTTAAAAGTTTTTGTCTATTCTAGTATCCAAATACACATGGCAAGCAGCTGCCATGACTACTTTTTGGTACCTCATGATCATGATATTGGAACTTCTTAGGTTAACTTTGTTACATGTTGCAGCTGCTATTGACTTTAATATTTTTCATTATCAACTATTAAAACAGACATGCTAATATTCATCATCTATCGTGTAGGTAGTGTTAGAAATGGCGGAATGCACTAAATAAAAAAAACTAATAAAGTGCGTTCACTGCTCGGGGTCCACCATGCAGTAGATGATATAACCGCGGCTAAGTGGTGGCAGGAGCAAAATGGTGGAGGGGCGCACGGGGTTAAACTTCACCCTGGTGCGCAGAGCAATCTCTGTTGAGTCACAGAGACGCCAAACACAAGACAAATACAATAGGGCTGAGCCTGTTAAAGTCACAGTGCTCAGGATAGTTGCACACACGGTATCAGGTCACAGGAGCAGAGCCAAGGACAGCGGGACTGCGTCCCTCTAGACCTACCGTGTGTGCGACATTGCAACTGCGGACACCAAGGAGTGCTGCAACTGCAGCGCGGCGTGGGATACTGCCACTAAACGACAATGCTAGTATGCAAGCGCAATGTCGGACGCTAGCAACTGTGGATGATGAAGCAGAGGCGCACTGGCGCAGGCACTAAACTTAATCCCTAATCACAAACATAATATCAGAGGGTAGGGGTTTCAAATGAGTCATTCACCAAAATCATGCATCCATCCTCATTCACACAGCAGCAAGTATGACTATACTAGCGCATGGCAGAATAGCCATGCCCGCCTTTTATAGCAGCCGGGACTTTCCAGAAGCCTCCAGATCTCTGAGCTGGACCAATGAGATCTGAAGCAGGACCTGAGCACATGACTCCCCATCTCCAATGGGAGATAGTCTCATGAGCATGCTCAGAAGATGGACAGAAGGACTTAGCCTCTGGAGAGATTTGCTGCAATGCAATCTCCTCTGCAGTAGATAAACAGCAGGAGACTGCAGAATGTGAGGGTCTGGATTCCTCGAGCCAACACAGGAATCGGACGCCTAACAGGTAGGTGATAAATCTTGTTTATGCGTTAACCTCTTTAAGGGCTCTGTTATGAACTGGTCACCGAGGAGGATGGCAGGAATAGGCTAGGCCACCAGGAAACCAGAAAGGTTGGTAACTTAGCGGATTGCAGACCCCTAATCCTAGCAACACAACTAGCAGTAGCCATGGGGCATACCTACGATGCCCTAGACGCCTCGGCACAGCCGGAGAGCTAACTAAGCCTAAATCAAGAAAGGTGAAATCTAAACTGCCCCAGAGTAGAACCCTAAAGGAATATATAGCTCCCAAACATATATTGTTGGTGAGACAAGATGAGACACAAACACAGGCAGAAAATAGACTGAGCAAATGATGGGGCCCAAACTGTCGAGACAGGATAGGACAGGAAAGACAATGACTGCAATCACGCAGAAACCCTAAAAAAATCCAAACAATTAAATAAGTCTCCTCGCTAGGGAATCCCTGTACTAGTCTGGACTCCTCGTCATCCCCATCTTCCATCTCACTGCACTTGGACTGTTTAGGCAGAGGGCGTACAGACGTGATGTCATCACGCTCTCTGACCAGAATGTCACTGTCAGGAAACGCGGAAGACATCACGGCGGTGGAGCAGGGAGAGGTAAGTATTTCAACTTTGTAAGTGCTGTGATCCTGAACAAGCAGGGGGGCCCACTTGTTGGCGACGGCACTGGCACAGGGCCCCTCATAGTACGGCGGTGTGTCTGACGGCGGGTGAGCCCTCCCACCGGCAGAGACACTTTTGCGTACTATGAGGGGCCCTGTGCCAGTGCATCGCACATGAGTATGCCCCCCCACCTGCTCAAGGAACCTGCACTTTCATCTGCACCTTCCTCTATGTCACCGTGTAAGGTGGTATAGTATGCGGGAAGGGGAACCTGAGTTTCATCAGGGTCAAATTCTGGCTGTGTAAAGTGCGAGGGGAATGTAGTGGTCTGGGTCAATGTACTAGCAGAATCATCTAGCAGTGGCTGGGCATCAGTGCACTTGTGGCGCCCCCAGGAGTACGGTCACCACAGTAGCATTATCTTCCTCCTAGGGAGTGTGATGTCATGCTTGGGAGCAATGAAGGATCTCTCTAGCAGTTAAACCAACACACAACACAGTTCCCACTCCAGGCCAGCAGGGAGACCTCTGAACCTGACTGCTGAGGAACTGCTCTCTGTGGTTGGGAGGAGGGAAGTTAGGGCAGCCTGTGAAGGGAAGGGGAAGTGTGTGGACGTGAGAAGGGGAGCTGGAGGATGAGCAGAGTTAAGGCTCACTCCTAGCTGGAGCGCATGGTCGGTATTCCAGTCTCCGAGTTTGTAGGGGCACTGACTGTCCTGCAGCAGAAACCGGAGGAAGTAGCAGCTGTAAATGCTCTGTTCCCAACTAAGGCTCAGAGGCCCCAGCAGCGACATGTGTGAGCCAGAAGGAAAAGGCTATGGCAGCCTGCCATACGAGAAAGTTCCAAAAGAGAGTCAACGGGGGAACTTCAGTGAACTCAGTACTGCGAGTACCTCAGATAAGCGCTAGAACGGAGGCCACACTACCTATCTGCAGAGAGAGAATTCCAAATTTGCTTCCAGGATGACCAACTCCTTCTCCATCTGTACTCTGGGTCCTGGACGGCACTTACCAAGTACAGGTAAAGGAACTGCACGACTGTGATTGTCATCTTTCTCCTGCGCCTGGCGCACGGCTCTGCTACATCCTGCACTGCACATCATCTACCAACTCCTTCATCTGTCCTGCGACTACGGCCCTACCTGTGCAGGGCTTCTACATCTTAGCTGCACCACAACATTTGTCCCAGAGAAGCGACACTGCAGCGCGTGTCAATCTGATCAGAAACCACAGGTGGCGTCATGTATCATTCACCTATAAACGTTATTCACCCCTTTGCATGGACGCCCAGGGCCACAGAATGGGTCATCACCACCAACGTGACACATCCTTCTGAGACACCGGCCTGGTACCGATTAACTCCTCTGCCCTGGCTGGCCACCCACACTCCATGTCAGATTCATCTTGGACTGGGGAATTCACGATTTGACTAGATAACCCAGGCATGGTATGATAGAAAGAGCTACATGGACTAATGTGAAGTGTGGCATGCTGCATCTTTCACTTTTGGCAGGGGTGAAGGACACAAGGAAAGGGGTTCTTCCTGACCAGGAGCCAGCACTTGATGACTCAGTGCTTGCATTTTTTGAAACTTCAGAAGAGGAGGGCATATTTGCTGGAGTCTGTTTTGGCAATGTAAGCCAAAACCAGTTCCTGATGCTCCGGCTTTAAAAGCGGTTAACCTACTCCCAGAAAAGGTAGCCTTCCAGGCGTTCTGGAGCCAGACCATGACGCAGGCACAACACCTCCTGCCTTAGCTGCTATTGTGCTTTTGCCACTACCAGCAGATGCACCACTACTATCAGCACCAGCTGGTCCCCCCACGCCCACTTCCACGGCCTCTTCCACCAAACTTCAAAATGTTGCAGAAAATGAACACAAAATAACATCAGATATATGGTACTGTATCAAAAGCGTACAGCTCTATACAGTCAAAGGATGATTGTCAATCTCCCTATATATACCATCAGTTACACAGAGACGCTCACAGGCTCAGTATGGATTAGACAAGAATATAAAAAGTAGAAAAAGTGTACAGTATCATCAGATAGCAGGTATATATAGTATAGTTTAAACATTCTAAATCTCCGTAGATATAAAAAGCCGTAAAACGGTAATGGATCTGAAGAGTACAACTGTACACAGTCTAGGGGTCATTGTTGTCAATCTCAGTATTTATTTCCACAGTCAGAAAATAACTCTCACTTGGTCAGTTTGGATTAGACCAGAATACAAAAAGCAGTAAATGGGTAATGTATCACAAGCGTAGAGCTGTATACACTAGTGTTGGGGTAATTTTTAAATCTACATATAAATTGCAGGAGTAACCCACAGACTCTCACACGCTCAGGATGGATCACACCACAATATAACAAGAAGATCCACAAGAAATAATCACACATGTGGGACAATGTTCCAGGTGTCACTGATACACTTAGAGTGGTGGGTGGAGGAGGACTTCCTGGCAGAAAGGGTACAGTATCACCAGATACCAGGTATATATAGCATAGTTTAAACATTAAAAATGTACATCTATATATTCAGGAGTAGTGTTGAGCCACCCCGCTAGTGTTCCAGTTCGTTTTGGTTCGTCGAACACGAGGCAAGTTCGTCGAATGTTTGTTGAACGTTCGACGAACAACGTCGAACACCATTGAAAGCAATGGCAGGCAAACACAAAGACATCAAACAATTACAAAACACCTTAAAAGGTGTCCCAAAGCAAACAAAATGCTCAGAATACAAAAATAACATATGGAAAATGGCAACTACATATAAGGAAGAGGTGGAGGAGTAAAAGGCGGAGGAGGAGACACAGATATAGGCATGGCATGCCCTTATGAAGTCAAGAAAGGCTGGAAAAAAATGTAAAATACCAAAAAACAGTAAAATTCTGAAATCGAAGATGATCATATACCGTCGGACTTCCCACCGTAAATTAGGTCAACTGCTGATCGGGCGGCTCTATTCCCACGAACCTCCGAATAGCGTCCATGAAGGCAAAGTGTTTCCGGGGGCAGTATGGTTGCAAAGCTGAACCTTAAAGGAATGTCCAGAAGGGCACCACCAGGAATGCAGCCTGCGGCTTAATTCGACTCCACCCGGGAAACCTCAACCATGCCAGCTACAGAAAAGATTGACAGATTGCAAGCTTTGTTGATTCTGTGGGTGGTGGTGGATGTCCGTTTTTAGTTGTGCTAGCGATTTGTCAGCTTAATTCCGTTAACGAACGAGACTCCCGCATGCCCCCGCGGTACGCGTCAAGCTTACTAGAGGGACACGCGAGGCTCTGGCACGCGAGATCGATCAATAACAGGTCTGTCATGCCCTTACATGTCCGGGGCTGCATGCGCGCTACACTGAAAGGTCCAGCGTGTGTCGCTTACAGGTGCAGATAACCCGCTGAACCCCGCTAGTGATGGGGATCTGGGATTACAATTCTTCCCCGCGAACGAGGATTTCCCAGTAAGTGCAGGTCAACTGGAATTAGGCCAAACCAGCATTCCAGAAAACATGAAAAAATTAAGTGTCCAAACCACAGGTGCTGTAGCTTGCTTAACAGCTGGGCTCCTATGCTGAGTAGCACGCAGTTCTTACATAAACAGGCGGCATAGCTTGGTTCATTGGTGGGCTCCTCTGCTGAGTAGCAGACAGTGCTACAAGGCCCAAAAGGATTTTCTGGACAAGATGCGGTAAAAAATAATTTGAAACACACACGGTGTAGCTCCTTGACAGGTGTACTACACCGCTTGCTACCAAACACCACTACTATGCCATGAAACAGTCTATTAACATTGAAAACCATTATTAATGTGAAAATGAAGTTAAGCTTTTGGTGAACGAACTGTTATCGAACGGAACCTCGAACAGCCGAATTTTAAGCAAAGTGTTCGAGTTCGACGAACGGCTCGAACACCACCAAAAACAGCTGGAATTTTAACTTGGCGAACAGGTCGACTCGAACACTGCTCATCTCAAATTAGGAGGCAGACTCAGACGTTCTCAGGCCCAGTATGGATTCGACAAGAGTGTAGAAAGTTGAGAAAGGGTACAGTATCACCCGATAACAGTTATATATGTAGCATAATTTACACATGAAAAGCCTATGTTTATATATCAGGAGGCAGACTCAGAGGGTATCAGACCCAGTATGGATTTGACGTGATTGTACAAAGTTGAGAAAGGGTACAGTATCACAGGATAGCAGGTATATATAGCATAGTTTAAACATTAAAAATCTGTGTGTATATTTCCGGAGTCCGACAAAGACACAACCTCAGTATGGATTAGACAAGAATCTAAAAAGCAGAAAAAGGGTAATGTATTCGAAGCGTACACCAGTATACACTGTTAGGGTATTTTTCAATCTTCATATATATTTCAGTCTCAGTAAGACAGCAAGGACTCTCCGCAAGAGGAAACGAGATGGATACAAGTACAGACGGAAAGTCGAGTGATTGCAGAAATTTTGGAATTACTAATCACGGTAAAAACTCCCGGTAGACTTCTCAGAGGCGATGCTGACCCTCAATTACTTTGTCTGTGGAGACAGCGAAAACACTTCTTGTGAAGAAATGTTTGCTGTATCGCAGTACCGTGGAACCCATCACCGTTATTCATCTCCATCAAATTGTGATCACAGAGACAGATGTTGACATTGCGCTCACTGCCTAACATGATCTGTCAGGTAACCTTGCAAAAGACACAAGCCACAGGCCGTAGGCGATTCTATTGGATTGGCATGAGAGGACACATTTAAAAATGTGGGCAGGAATGTCACACGTCTGAGTCGGAAAACCGTGAAAGCTGATGATAAACCACCACTGCATCTCATTGTGAGTCGACGTCCATAACAAATGGAAGCCATTGATCATCTGAAGATAGAGCCCAGCAGGACAGGGCATAGCTACGTCTTAACCATCATCTATCATTTCATCAAATTTGTATTGGCAGTCCCAATGAAGTATTTAACAGGCCAGACTACACAGTGGTCGAGCAGGGAGAGGTAAGTATTGCAAGTGCTGGTGCCTGACACACCTGTCCAGGGCCACGGCACTCGCACGGGTGCGTGCGCAAGGTGGTGACCCCGGCCCTGTGGGGGGAGACAGCTCAGTTAGGGAGGTGAAAAAATTGGCATATGTTGATGTTGGACATTCAGCAGCTGCAAATGGAGTAATTGGAGAAGTCCGCGGAAGAGGAGGACAAAAGCAAGTCATTTTTCTGGCAACCTACGTGTCAGCAGGGGAGGGTGGGACAAAATCCTTTGAAACCCATGCATGGTTCATTTTAATGAAGGTTACAGCATCAACATTTTGTGTCAAAAAAGACGGGTCCTTTTTTCTGTCAGGATTGATCCAACAGCACTGAAGACTCGTTCAGATAACACACTAGCAGCAGGGCAAGCGAGCTCCTGTAAGGCATATTGTGCCAATTCAGGCCAGGTGTCAAGTTTTCTGGCCCAATAGTCAAAGGGGAATGACCAGTGAGGGAGAACATTGATATGGGATGAGAAGTAGTTTGTTACCATAGTTGACAACTGCTGTCTCCTGTCACTTTCGATCTATGCAGTATTACCAGTCGTGTGAGCGGTACTTGAAGAATAAGTCCACAACATGGTCATGAAACCCCTGTGTCCAATGCCACTTCGGCTGGGTGCACCACGAACACCTTTTCCATGTTGCCCCCTACGGCTCGTTGGAAAAACATCACCGCCGCTGTGTGCTGGGAATGCCGCAAACAAACGGTTTACCAGAGTTGCTTGTTTGTTAGCCAATATTAGCTCTAGGTTCTCCTGTGGCATGATGTTTTGGAATTTGCCTTTATAGCGTGGATCCAGGATGCTGGCCAACCAGTAGTCGTCATCGTTCATCATTTTGGCAATGCAAGGGTCCCTTTTTAGGATCTGCAAGGCATAATCAGACATGTGGGCCAATGTTCCAGGTGTCAATGATGCTCTGCGAGTGCTGGGTGGAGGAGCACTTTCTGGCAAATCCATATCCCTCCAGTCACGCACAAACCCTGTACCTGACCTTGCCACGCCAACATTTTTTCTTGCTCCCTGAGAAGCATCCTCCTCCCCAAAATAATCATCCCCATCATCCTCCTCCTCATCTTCCTCTTCTTCCTCCACCTTGTCCACGAGACTTCCCTGAGCAGACAATGACTGACTGTCATCAAGGCTTCCCTCCTCCTCTTCTTCCTCGGCTGCAGATGCCTGCTCCTTAATGTGCGTCAAAGTTTGCATGAGCAGACGCATAAGTGGGATGCTCATGCTTATGATGGCATCGTCTGCGCTTACCAGCCGTGTGCATTCCTCAAAACACTGAAGGACTTTACAGAGGTCTTTCAGCTTCGACCACTGCACACCAGACAACTCAATGTCTGCCCTTAAACTGCCTGCCCGTGTATCCTCCCACAAATGAATTACAGCCTGCCTCTGTTCACACAGCCTCTGAACCATGTGCAGGGTGGAGTTCTACCTTGTTGCAACGACGATAAATAGGCGGTGCTTGGGAAGGTGGAGCAATCGCTGCAGCTTCTGCATACGACTGGAGTGTATGGGCAACCGGCAGATGTGCGAGCACAGTCTTCACACCTTATGGAGCAGGGGTGTTAACTCCGGATAATTATTGAGGAAGCATTGCACCACCAGGTTCAAGGTGTGAGCCAGGCAAGGTATGTGTCTGAGTTTTGAAAGGACTATGGCTGCCACAAAATTCCGGCCGTTATCACTAACTACCTTGCCTGCGTCAAGCTGTAGACTGCCCAGCCATGACTCAGTTTGTCGCTGTAAGTAGTCAGCTAGTACCTCCGCGGTGTGTCAGTTGTCGCCCAAACACATCATCTTCAACACAGCCTGCTGACGCTTACCATTAGCTGTTCGATAGTGGGACACCTTGTGTGCAACACTGGCAGCTGCAGATGGAGTGCTCATGCGACTGCACTCTGTGAACGAACTTTCGCTTCTGGAGGAGGAGGAGGGTCGAATGCCTACAGCCAACTGTTTCCTATTCCGTGGGCTAGACAGCACTGTCCCACCGCCGCTGTCCCCTGTGGACCCTGCATCCACCACATTAACCCAGTGAGCAGTGATGGACATGTAACGGCCCTGGCCATGCCTACTGGACCATGCATCTGTTGTGAGGTGCACCTTTCCACTCACTGATAGCTTGAGTGCATGGACAATGCGGTCTGTCACATGCACGTGGAGGGCTGGGATGGCTTTTCGCAAAAAGAAGTGCCGACTGGGTAGGTCATAGCGTGGTACTGCGTAGGCCATGAGCTCATGGAATGCTTTGCTTTCAACCAACCGGTAGGGCATCATCTCTAATGAGATTAGTGTGGCAATGTGGGCGTTCAAAGCCAGTGTACGCGGATGAGAGGATGAGTACTTTCTTGTCCTACTCAGAGTCTCTGGTAGGGTGAGCTGGACTTGAGAGCTACATATGGTGGAACTAGCGGTGGACATGGAGGACTGAGAGAGGGTTGGTGATGGTGATGGTGGTGTTGCTGATGGCCTAGATTCAGTCTTTCATAGCAATAACATTGTGATTCCATGACTGCTTTGCCCTTGCGACGACACCTCGACATTTGCTGCTGGTGGTGTGCTAACTGGTGGGCTTACAGTGAGGGAAGCGATGTAGCGTTGCTGGCTACCTTCATTCGGAGCTGGTGCACATGTGGTACATTAGGTTTGGTAGTCTGTCCACGCTTGCAAGTGCATGGTGGTTAAATGTCTAAGCATGCAACTAGTATTCAAATTTCTCAGATTTTTCCCTCGGCTAAAGGTCTTTGCGCACTTCTTACAGATAACCTTGGCCTGATCATTAGGATTTTGTTCAAAAAAGTGCCACACTGCACTCTTCCTACTATGGAAGACATTTTGAGACCTTGTACGCTGTGCTAATTTGACCATCTGGCAAAGCTGTCCTGCAACTCTTTTGGTTTTTGTAACATGTTTTTGGACTGCTACGGTCATGCCAGATAACAGCTGTTGCGATGTCGTTGCCTGCTGCAGATCCTCCTTCTCCTCTTCTGAGCTATTGGCAGCAGCACCCTCTTCCCCCAATGGATGCCAATCTGGGTCAACAACTGGGTCATCCATCACCTCCTCTTCAATTTCATGTGCACCTTCCTCTGTGTCACCGTGTAAGGTGGTATAGTATGCGGGAAGGGGCACCCGAGTTTCATCAGGGTCTGATTCTGCCTCAGTACACTGCGAGGACAATGTAGTGCTCTGAGTGAATGTTCCAGCAGAAAAATCTAGCAGTGGCTGTGCATCAGTGCACTCCTTGTCAGATTCATCTTGGACTGGGGAATTCACAATTTGACTTGATAACCCAGGCATGGTCTGTGAAAAGAGCTCCAAGGATTAATCAGTAGTGTGGCCTGCCACATCCTTCACTTTTGGCAGGGGTGAAGGACACAAGGAAAGGTGTTGTTCCTGACCAGGAGCCTCCAATGACGACTCAGTGCTTTTATTTTTTGAAACTTCAGAAGAGGAGGCGAGAGAGCTGGAGGCTGTGTCAGCAATGTAAGCCAAAACTTGTTCCTGAAGCTCCGGCTTTAAAAGTGGTTTACCTACTACCAGAAAAGAGAGCCTTCGAGGCCTTGTGGAGCCAGACGATGACGCAGGCTCAACACCTCCTTCCTTAGGTGCTATGTGCTTTTGCCACTACCAACAGATGCAACACCACCACCACCATCGGGACCAGCTGGCCATCCCCGCCCACTTCCATGGCGTCTTCCACCATACTTGCTCATTTTTGTGAAAATGTACCCAAAATTCCACTAGCTATTTGGTACTGTAAAACAAGGTAGAAGGTGTATCTACTATTGGTGAGATTTTGAATCTCACTATAGATTTGAGGACGCTGAACTATTGTCTCAGGTCCAGTAGAGATTACACCTCAATGTAGCAGGCTGAAATTGGATGGTGTATGACAAGGTGTAGGGTGTCTATAGGATTGGTGAGAATTTGAATCTCACTAAAGATTTGAGGACGCTTTACTATTGTCTCAGGCCCAGTAGAGATTACACCTCAATGTAACAGGCTGAAATTGGATGGTGTATGACAAGGTGGAGGGTGTCTATAAGATTGGTGAGAATTTGAATCTCACTATAGATTTGAGGATGCTGAACTATTGTCTCTGGCCCAGTAGAGATTACACCTCAATGTAACAGGCTGAAACTGGATGGTGAATGACAAGGTGGAGGGTGTATGTAGTATTGGTGAGAATTTGAATCTCACTATAGATTTGAGGACGCTGAACTATTGTCTCAGGCCCAGGAGAGATAACACCTCAATGTAACAGGCTAAAATTGGATGGTGTATGACAAGGTGGAGGGTGTATGTAGTATTGGTGAGAATTTGAATCTCACTAGAGATTTGAGGACCCTGAACTATTGTCTCAGGCCCAGTAGAGATTACACCTCAATGTAACAGACTGAAATTGGATGGTGTATGACAAGGTGGTGGGTGAATATATTATTGGTGAGAATTTGGATCTCACTAGAGATTTTAGGAGGCTGACAATGATGCTCTCAGTCCAAGTATGGACGCAGGCAGCCTAATAAGCAGGACTGCTGCACACATGAGGGTGGAAAAATGAATGCTTGGTAACTGTGCAGAAAAGAGGAAGAAAAGTATTTTTGCTTTTAAAAAAGCAGTTTGCACAGCAGTGTGCAAACAGCAATGCAGCTATCAGGGAGCCTTATAAGGCAGCCTAATAAACAACAGAGCTGATGCACAAAAAATAGAGCCTCCCCTGTCACTGCACACAAAGTGTTGTGTTGTAAGTGGAAATTGCTAACAGCAGAAGCAGTTTTTTGGTTCTTCTTCCGTGCCTAACGCTCTCCCTACAGAATCAGCAGCAGCAGCAGCTCTCCCTATGCTAAGATCGGCATAAGTAAGATGTCGGTCGGCGTTCACGCCCTTTTATAGCCCCTGTGACGCCACACAAAGCCAGCCAATCACTTGCATGCCCTTCTCAAAGATGGTGATGACCGATGCCTATGTCATCGCGTTGCCCACAGTGTGCGTCCTCCATCATTGGCTGAAAAAGGGCGCTGGAAGCATCTTTTGAAACGCGACTTTGGCGCTCTGGTCGCCGACCTCGTGGCCGACCTCACGCTATGGTCGGGTTTCGTTTCATGAAACCCGACTTCAGTGAAAGTCGCCGACTTTTGAATATGACCGACCCGTTTCGCTCAACTCTAATGATGAACATTGAACATTGCCTTGGTTCCGTTCACTTGTTGTTTCTTTAGTTGCAAGCATCAAAATTATGCCTGCTGCTTTAAAGCTCCATAGAAAGAGGAATAGAAACACTGGATGGAGAAAGGTAGACCACTAATAATAAAACTGTTAAAGTTTCCAGATAAGGGTACAAGTCACAAAATGTCCAGAATATCATTATTTCCTATGTACATTCACAGCTTTGAAAAGTTACCTGAAAAAACAGTTTCGTTTACACAACTGATTTAATTATTCTGTCCATTAAATTCCCTTGTTCTTTGATGAAAAGACAGAAACTCTCTACTACAAATAACATAAAGTTTTTAAAACAAAGTTGGCACAGTAACAAGATCTGCATACAAAGCTTATATTTTCATTAAGAGTGTTATTATGAGGTTGATCAAATCCCCATGTAAGCATAAAATACTGTTTCCTAAATCATTTCTGATATGAATACGTGAAGATTTGTAGTTAAGAGAATGTGCATGGAATACATAACTAACACATTGATTACTGAAATATATCTGATAGAAGGACTGTGACTACACTATATAAATCAAACCAGTCTTTGGAGAATATTAGCATGTGGCTGGCAGAAAAAAAATCTATTTATTTTAATTACACAGAGTGGAAGTAATCAGAATTCCCATAGAAAGTTATGCTGTTGCATAAACTGACTGCATAAGAGAGTGAAGCAAGGTTGAGAAGATAAACTAGATCATGGAAGCCTTAATATTTTGCCATGGATAGCATAGACTTCATTAGTGAGAATGTTTTTCCATCTCATCAGAAATCAAGATCTTAAAAACAAGTCCAGATCTTCAAGATTACAGATAGGAAGTGTATGTAGAGTACTTATGTTGGGATAAAGCTGAGCAGTGTATAGGCTAGGAACATGCATAATGCATGGAGAAATCACAATTTGCTAGATGTCTGCTATTTTCGTCTCATAATGATAACAGGATCTGTGACTGAAGACAATTTTGGAGCAAAGCTGATGCAAATAGTGTCATTTACACAGTATGGGCTCTCATTTCAGAGCCGGATATTTGCTTCTATGTCTTGCATTCATATCCTGGATCTGTTTTTCCCTATGAACTTTGCCCTAAT
This sequence comes from Dendrobates tinctorius, assembly GCF_039654945.1. Lineage (NCBI taxonomy): Eukaryota > Metazoa > Chordata > Amphibia > Anura > Dendrobatidae > Dendrobates > Dendrobates tinctorius. Next base: position 14,079,869 of record NW_027361741.1, on the reverse strand, counting down.
GATTTATTTTTCCGACAAAGAGGAAAATAGGTATCACACAAATATAACTTCTAAACTTTTCTTCTAAGTGAAATGTCAACAGTCTACAAACATTCCCTATATAACAATATCAAATATATCTTTCATAAATAAGAGAAACAAATATAGATGGCTGAAAAAATAAAGAGAACACAAAAATATCACATCCGAGATATAACTGAATGAAATATTCCAGTTGCAAATCTTTATTCATTACATAGTGGAATGCATTAAAAACAATAAAACATAAAAATGCCCAAGGTAAATCAAAATTAATATCCCTTGGAGGTCTGGATTTGGAATGATACTCAAAATCAAAGAGGAAAATCAAATTACAGGCTGATCCAATTTCAAGGAAATGATGCTCAGTAGTGTCTGTGGTCTCCACATGCCATAATGATCTCCCTTCAATAATAATAATAATTTTATTTCTATAGCGCCAACATATTCTGCAGCACTTTACATTTTAGAGGGGACTTGTATAGACAGTAGACATTACAGATACCAAGAGGAATTAGGGCCCTGCTCGCAAGCTTATATTCTACAAGGAAAAGGGGAGACACGAAAGGTGGATGGTAATTGTTTTTGTTGTTCAGACCAGACCAAGTGTAAGAATCAGGTCTTCATGTAATGCTGCATGAACCGGTTATCAGCCTACGTATGTAAGAATACAGACACAGACACATGCTATTAAATGCATAAAGCATGTCAGAACATGATGCGAAGAACATGATGCGAAGAATCTGGTCATGGTAAAAATTTTGAATGGGCAACACAGGAGTAGTTAGGTTAATGCGTTGAGACAGTAGGCCAGTCTGCACAAATGCGTTTTTAGGGTACGCTTAAAACTGTGGGGATTGGGGATTAATTGTACTGTATATACTCGTGCATAAGCCAACCCCCCTAATTTTGCCACAAAAAACTGCTAAAGCTTATTGACTCGAGTATAAGCCGAGGGTGGGAAATGCAACATGCTCCATATTAATATTATGCCCCATATAATGCTGCACAAAGGTTATTGGTGGCCCATAACATGCTCCACATTAATATATATGCCCCATATAATGCTGCTTAAAGGTTATTGGTGGCCCATAACATGCTTCATATATGCCCCATATAATAATGCTGCTGCTGTGATTTAAAAAAAATGACATACTCACCTCTCCTTATGGCATCCTTATGGCATGGCTGGCTCACCCTCCCCCAGTGCTACTCACCCTCCTGGCGTCTGCATATCCGGCTCTACTACATCTCAGTCCCGGCGTCTGTATCTCCCTTCCTGTCTTCTTCCTGTGAGGTCACATGGTGCTGCTCATTAAAGTCATTAATATGCGGCTCCACCCCAATGAGAGTGGAGACACACTAATATTCATGACTTTAATGAATATCATGTCTCCTGCTCCCTCTCCCTCGCTGGGATTCCGGTGTATAACTCGTGTATAAGCCAACAGGGTCTTTTTCTGTGGGAGGTTCTGATTATTGAGGATGTTAACCTCAGGTCATCAGCAGAATACCTTGGCATGCTCCTGATGAGGAGGTGGATGTTGACCTGACGGATCTCCTCACAGAAATGTAAAAAGCATCAGTCAACTCCTGGGCAGTTTGTGGTGTAACATGGTTTTGGTGGATGGAAAGAGACATGATATCCCAGATATACTCGATTGGATTCAGGTCTGAAGAACGGGCAAGCCAGATAATAGCATCAATGCCTTCATCATGCAGGAATTGCTGACACACTTCAGCCACATGAGTCCTAGCATTGTCATGCCTCAGAAGGAACCCAGGGCCAACTGCATCTGCATATGATCTTATAATGGTTCTGTGGATTCCATCCCATTACCTAATGGCAAGCAGGGTACCTCTGGCTAACACAGCCCTCCAAAGAAATGCCTCCCTGCAACATTAATGACCCACTGCCAAACCGATCATGCTGGAGGATGTTGCAAGCAGCCAAATGTTCTCCACGGCATCTCCAGACTCTGTCACATCTGTCACATATGCTCAGTGTGAACCTGCTCTCATCTGTGAAAAGCACAGGGTTAGGGTTGAATCTGTCAATCTTGTTGTTCTCTGTCAAATGTCAATCTCCCTGCACGGTGTTGAGCTGTAAGGGCTGTAAGCACAACACTCACATGTTGATGTTGGGCCCTGATACCACCCTCATGGAGTTTCTGACAATTTGAGCAGACACATGGATGTTAGTGGCCTGCTGGAGGTCATTTTACAGGGCTCTGGCACTGTTCCTGCTGTTCCTCCTTGCACAAAGGTGGAGGTAGCGGTCCTGCTGCTAGGTTGTTACCTTCCTACATACCCCTGCACATCTACTGGTATACTGGCCTGTCTCCTGGTATCTGCTTCATGCTCTGGACACAGTGCTGACAGACACATCTACTCTTTTTGCCACAGCTCGCATTGATGGGCCATCCTAGATGAGCTGCACTACCTGAGTAACTTCTGTGGGTTGTACAGTAGACACCTCTAGGGGTGAGAGCAATGACAAAATGCAAAAGTGATCAAAACAACAGAAAAGGATTGAGAACAGAAAATAATCTTAGGTCACCACCTGCAGAAACACTCCTTTGTAGGTGTTATCTTACTAATTGCCTACCATTTCTACCTGTTGTCTGTTCCATTTGCACGGCAGCAGGAGAAATTGATTCACAATCAGTGTTGCTTCATAACTGTGTAAGGGTGTGACGGTAGTCGACATGCACCTCTCCACCTAATGACAACTAGTGATGAGCGAATTTGTTCCGAAATCGATTGGCAAACATACATTTTGCACGAATATGGCACATTCAGATTCGTGATCGGAAACACAAGCAAAATTTTATAAAACGGAAAAAGAAATTGGTAACATTGGGTAAAAGTGCAGGAAAATATTTGCGTTGCCACAAAAGTATTTTCAGCACTTTAGCAACAATAATGGTGGTGTATCATGAGCGCTTGGCATGTGTTTGATGAGGGAAGGAGGTCCGGCGTTCTTGTAAACAGTCATTTTTTTCCCTAACTTTATGTGTGCTCATTGCGGCTAGCCAATCAGGGTGCAGGAAACACCCACAATGTCCTGACACAATGGCTTGTGTCATTGGCTGCTGCAATCACATGTCTCTCTCCATATAAATAGCGGACATCTTGTTTTAGAGCTATTTTGACACTGTAACAGCGTAGTGAGGCTGCTCCTGATGCTGGCACTGTTAGCAGCAAAATTTTAGCTAGTTAGCGAGGCAATTGTTTATTAGTCAGATAGTGTAGCTAGCTGCTGTCCAGTGTAGCTGTTAAATTTACCTTTCAGCATTTTTTTTTTGGCCAAAGCCATCAGTGCACATGTCCTACAAGTGTGTTGTGCACTGCTTGTAGTGTGCTCCTTGTACGAGTATAGCATTCTAAATAATATTTTTCACTAGCTAAATGTGAAACAGCCTGCTGCATCCCAGATTTTAGTTAGTTAGCTAGGCGGTTGTATATCAGTCATATAGCATAGCTAGCTAGTGTCCAGTGTGGCAGTTAAATTTACCTTCCAGCACTTTTTTGTTTTGGCCATTACTGAGGTCCACTGACAAAGCCAGGAGGGCATATGTCCTACAAGTGTGTTGTGCACTGCTTCTGTTGTACTTCATGCATGAGTATAGCATTCTAAATAATATTTTTTCAGTAGCTAAATGTGAAACAGCCTGCTGAATCGCAACCTTATCATTTTGTGCTGTGCTGATAAAAAACTGTCTGCATACCTAAGTCACTTTAAAAAAAATATAATTTTTCAGTTGCAAAAAGTTAGCCAACCCGCTGTATCACACTTTGTCATTTTGTTGGGTTAATAATAATAATAATAATAATTGTATTTCTATAGCGCCAACATATTCTGCAGCACTTTACATTTTAGAGGGGACTTGTACAGACAGTAGATATTACAGCATAACAATAATCACATAGATCAGAACAGATACCAAGAGGAATGAGGGACCTGCTCCCAAGCTTACAATCTATGAGGAAAAAGGGGAGACACAAAACGTGGATGGTAACAATTACTTGAAATTCAGTTGAAATTACACTGTAGAGGCCTGATCCAGAGGCCACCAAAAATTCTTCTGTTCCTAGTGTTATACAGTAGGGGACCAGACTTTCAAACAGTTTACAGCATCTAGTGTGTTATAGAGGCCTGATACAGAGGCCACAAAAAAATCTTTCTTGTTCCTAGTGTCATACAGTAGGAGACCTGACTTTCAGTTTGCAGCATCTAGTGTGTTAGAGAGGCCTGATACAGAGGTCACAAAAAAATTCTTCTGTTCCTAGTGTCATACAGTAGGGGACCAGACTTTCAAACAGTTTACAGCATCTAGTGTGTTATAGAGGCCTGATACAGAGGCCACAAAAAATGTTTCTGTTCCCTGCATCATACAGTAGGGGACCTGACTTTCGAATTGTTTGAAGCATATTTTCTTTGTCATACAGGCCTCAACCATACTCAAACAGTTCTTTTCTCTGTGTAAACTTGGAATTTACTGTCGCTGAAAATTAGCTGTTTGCAGTAGCGGTGCAGAGTTTAAAATCTATTTTTTGTTGCTGCCACACTATCTGAGCAACATAGCTGGGAAAAAGAGAGGCTGAGGTGGAAGGAGAATTAGGTTTGGCGTTCAAGGTGTACGTGAGATATGTGATGATGTTTTCGAAAGCACTAGTGAACCAACATCACGTCCTATGCAAAGAGAACTAACAACTTATGTTACTGGACAGGCTACACCACTACCTTTCTTTGGCAGATGTACAGAGGTACGCCTTATCGATAATGCCCTGAAAGAGCATGTACTCAAGTGCATGACAAGTGCAGCTTCAAGTGGCCGTTCCTCTTCCTACATCTCAACATCACACCCAGTACAGTCCATAGCGGTGGTACCAAAATTCCCCTTGCTTCACCCCACATCCCAACTATCCAACCATTGAACTGACTGTATTGAACCACACTTGGGGTGAGTCTGAAGAGCTGTTCACACATTCTATGCTGTGGTCATCAGAAGTGTATTGAAAAGTTTCACAGAATCAAGAGGAGGAAATCTTCACCGATGCCCAAAATTATTTTAGCTTGGATCCGGGACAGGATGTAGTAGGGTCTGAACAGCATCAAGATCCTCATCATCAGATGTTAACCCCTGGAGGGATGTAATCCTGATAAGACTCAGATCTCATGCTCACATGGACTGTACTGTGCTGTCACGGCAGGAAGAGGAGGAGGGTGACTTAAAGGACAAGGAATGTAAAAACACAGAGGATGATAATTATGAGGTGTTAGATCCCAGTTGGCGTGAACATAGAGGCACACAGCTGAGTAGGCTATCTGAGGAGGAAGACAAGGAGGTTATGTTGCGCCATACGTTGCAGACACGTAGTGATGCAGACACAACGAGCAATGCATCCCCTACCACAACTGTGCCTGTGACCACCAGTGTCCGTGGGTCTGAAGCTTGCAAGGGTGGCAAGGGTTGCCTAGCCTGGGCCTTTTTTGACAATGTAAAGGATGATATACTATACAACTAGTCCCCCATAACCATATGAGGGGTACAAGAAGAGATCCCACAATGATAATAGAATTAAAAAAGTTTATATTTTATTGAAAAAACATCTAAAAACAGTATAGACAAAAGCAATATAGCCATGACAGGGAACACCGAGCTAAAATGAATAGGCTATAAACATCATATAAATGAAATCATATGCAGCATAATACATCCCATGTAAAAGGCAATATAGGGATCCTACTTAGAATAATCCCCTAGCAAGGTAGCTAAAATGGACAAGCTAAAACAATGATAGATCCCTGGTGTGTACTGCATAAATTATGCAAACCTGCATATGTAAACAAAGCCTTAGTAGTGCTAACAAGTCTTACAATGAATAGGCCCCATTGCTGTGTAAAGCATCTGAATCCATTAATAAATGTCAATGGAACAAATAGAAAATGCTAGGAATGCCTGATAAATATCTACCTGTGGCACTGTGACTCCTGGTGTCCCCTCACCCCGACGCGCATTTCGCCGCCAGCTTCTTCCATTTACATATAACCTACGAGAGGAGACGGTGGTCCCAGAAAAAGAGGATGAAGCAGAGGAGGATGAGGAAGGGATAACATTGTTTCTAAGCTCAAGACTGTTATCACACATGCTGGTGTCAAAGGAGGGTAGATTACTGCAATCAAGGGGGGCTGGTGATAGCAGGCAAACGGTTACTGAAGTTAATCAAACAAATGTCCACAGGACCAGGGAAGAAATATCAAAAGTGCAATCATATAATCCCTTTAAAAATATGAAACTTTAATAAATTGAGGTAAAAAACACCCCCCTAGTGCAATAACACAAGTAACAAACTCCATACAATAATAACCTACGATAGCCCTACACTAGCCTGCTATCCCTTCCTGACAGTGGAAGTTGGCACCCTAAAAGATACGATTTGGCGCAGACCACAGAAAATATAGATTCCATAAGCTACCAGTAGATAGTGGCAATCTTGTCTTTTTGGGTATTAATAGACTACAGAAAACATAGATTCCATATGCATTATCAAATAAAGCCAAAAAAACTCTCTGCAGTAAAATCAGATGATGATAGCTATTGCCAAAAAAAAAAAAAGTTATAGAAACAGCTGGTGGTTAACCCAAACTTAGCTTCCAGCCACTGAGGCTGGAAGCTAAGTTTGGGTTAACCCCCAGCTGTTTCTGTATATTTTTTTTTTTGGGCAATAGGTATCATCCATTGCCTTCTATGGGAACCAATATGGATATAATTCTGATGTTCCTTTATTGAACCACGCTATTTTTTACCTCTTATCTGTGTTTGTCTGATTTTACTGCATAGAGTTTTTTTGGCTTTATTTGATAGTGCACATGGAATCTATGTTTCCTGTATTCTATTAATACCCAAAAAGACAAGATTGCCACTATCTACTGGTAGCTTATGAAATCTTTATTTTCTGTGGTCTATTAATACCCAAAAAGACAAGACTTGCTACTATCTATTGGTTATACAAGAGGTTTCTCTATGTTTACATCTAATAGCCTGTCTTTTATATATTGTACATTAATAGCCTGTGCATTACATTAAGCACTATCTTTCATCTCTTTTATTTGCTTATTGTTTTCCCACCTGTAGTTTATAAGGGTCATTTAGGGCGAGTCTGGGACAGCCGCCGCAGAGTGGGGCACCAAATCGTATCTTTTAGGGTGCCAACCTCCACTGTCAGGAAAGGATAGCAGGGCTATCGTAGGTTATTATTGTATAGAGTATGTTAATTGTGTTATTGCACTAGGGGGGTGTTTTTTACCTCAATTTATTAAAGTTTCATATTTTTAAAGGGATTATATGATTGCACTGTTACTGAAGTTGCAAGATCTGAGGATCAAATAAAGGAGGAAGAGATGATGGGCGAGCAACTGTCAGATGAAGAGCATAATCCTCCCTTCTCTGTTGTTCATGGTTGGCAGGAGGGGACGGATGATACGAGCCTCATTGTTACCCAGCCACCAACACAGCATGGGCTAGGACCTCATGGTAGAGCCCGACTTATGATTGCCTTCTTGCTGCACTATCTGCAACATGATCCCCATACAGTTATGATTAGGAATACTGCTGATTACTGGGTTGTCACTCCACCAAATTTTGCCAGATGATTCCCAAACTGGAAAGGGACCCGCAAATGCTGGTGGATTGAAACACGCTTTTTTACAACCTTAAGGGAGCTTTTCCCCAAGACAACAGTGAAGCACACAGTTCGCATCGCAGCTATAGACTTCCAATCTCCAACATGTCAATTTGTCAATGTCAAAACATTAGCAGCTGCAACAGTGGTGGAAGTGGAAGAAGCAATTTCTGTGAGTCTTTTGAAACTTTTTTAGACCAACTCGTGCACCAACACAACAGAGTGCAAGTCGTTCATTTGGTGAACAAATGGAGAGGATGGTGCAGGAGTATCTTGAACTGAATATCAATACTGTTGTGAGTTCATTTTCCCCTTCACCATTGAGGTCTGATGAACTCCCTCTTCTGGTGAAGGAAGGTAGTGAGGCAGATTACCAAGCATCTGGGCAGGATGATGATGACTGGGTGACGGGAATTGCTGACTGGATATAAGGCAGCCGACGCCCTTCTGCCTAGCTGGTGATCTCTCTGAGGGATTCTAGGAGACCAGTCTGATTCCTGCTCCTCAAAAGCTAAGTTTTCTGCTCTGTTTTTTGCATTTGTGTTTTGGTTTTGTTTTTCCTTGTTTTTCTGGATTTCTGCCATTCCCTGCTGGGGTGTGCTGAATTCCTTTTTGCTCTGTCTTCAGAAAATACCTGAGTACTGATATAGTCTTTTTGAAGCCTAGCGTCTTCAGGGCTTTTTTCTCTATCAGCTGTTGGCTCTTGTTTTGATAGAGTTTTGGCAGATTACAGACAGCAGCTTTTCTATCCTGTCCTATGTAGTTAGCTTGGGCCCCATCGTTTGCTCAGCCTATCTTTCTATCTGTGTGAGTGTTTTTTCATCTTGCTTCACCGTCATTATATGTTGGGGGCTGCCTATTGCTTTGGGGTCTGCTCTGGGGCAGTTTAGATTTCCCTTTCTGTCTTTAGGCTATGTAGTTCTCCGGCTGTGATCGAGGGGTCTAGGGCACCGTAGGAACCCCCCACGGCTACTGCTAGTTGTTGTTGATAGGTTCAGGGGTCTGTAATCCGATAGCTGCCAACTTCTCTGGTTTTCTGGACTTAGCTAGTATTTCTGTTTTTGCCTCCTACGGTGACTCATTCATAACAGAATCACCAGCCATACCGCAGATCCTAGGGTACTCAATAGGAGGAAAGAATTGTGTAAGAAAAAAAAAAAGTGTGTATATTTTTTCCTCTATATCTCTGAGGCCGTAGGGGGAATTTTTTTTTTCTCTCAATGGAGATAAAGCAATTGTCTGATCGTGTGGAGCAGCTCGCTGCGGAAGTGTGGGGAATTTCCGCCTACCTTGCTCATTCACATGCTGCTGAACCAAAGATCCCTACTCCTGATGTGTTTTTTGGGGACCGGTCTAAATTTTTGAATTTCAAAAATAATTGTAAATTATTTTTTGCCTTGAAGCCTAACTCATCAGGGAGCTCCGTGCAGCAGGTTAAAATTGTCATCTCTTTGCTGCGTGGCGATCCCCAGGCTTGGGCATTTTCTTTGAAACCAGATGATCCTATTCTGACTAATGTGAACGCATTTTTTCAAGCCTTGGGGTTGTTGTATGACGAACCTAATGCTATTGATCAAGCTGAAAAGAACTTGTTGGCATTGAGCCAGGGTCGAGATTCTGCAGAATTGTACTGTCAAAAATTCTGAAAGTGGGCGGTCCTTACTACCTGGAATGATAATGCCTTGGCAGCTCTCTTTCGGAAGGGTTTGTCAGAAGCCGTAAAAGATACTATGGTGGGATTTCCTGTTCCCTCTGGTCATGACGATTCTATGTCATTAGCCATTCAGGTTGATGGCGTTTACGTGAACGCAGGACTGCACGAGAGGTGTTGCCACCTGTTGAACAAGTGTCTGAACCTATGCAATGTGATAGAGTTTTGTCCAGGGAGCAACGTCAGGAGTTCAGAAGGCGTAATAAGCTGTGTTTTTTTTGTGGAGATGCCTCGCATATTATTTCTGTCTGTCCTAAACGAGAGAAACGTTTTGCACACACATTTTCTGTGGGTGGTGTTCAACCTAAGTTTCTTCTGGCAATTACTCTGATCTGCTCCCTGTCCACATTTTCCGCCAAGGCTTTTGTGGATTTGGGAGCAGCCCTGAACCTAATGGACTTGGATTTTGCTAAACGTTGTGGATTTCCGATGACACCTCTGCGGACGCCTATCCCTTTGAGGGGGACTGATGCTACTCCTTTGGCGAAAAATAAACCTCAGTTTTGGACCCAGGTGGTAATGCGGGTCGCCCCAGACATTCAAGAAAATTGCAGATTTTTGGTGTTGCATAATTTGCATGATACCATTGTTCTGGGGTTTCCCTGGTTGCAAATTCATAATCCAGCTTTGGATAGGAAATCTGTGTCTGTGGTGAGTTGGGGTTGTCGGTGTGCCCTTAGTGAGGCTCCGTTTTTTTCCACCTCACCTCAGTCGCATGATATTCCTGACTATTTGGCGGATTTTTATGATGTATTTAGTGAGAATGAGTCTGCATCTTTGCCTCCTCATAGGAGTTATGACTGTGCTATTGAACTGAGCCCGGGGTGTAAATTTCCCAAGGGTCGGCTCTTCAATTTATCTGTACCCGAGCACGAGGCTATGCGATCCTATATTAAGGAGGCGTTGGAGAAGGGTCATATTAGACCATCCTCTTTACCCTTAGGTGCTGGGTTTTTTTTGTGGCCAAAAAGGATGGTTCATTAAGGCCTTGTATTGATTATCGTGCCCTCAACAAAATTACTATTAAATATCAGTATCCGTTACCCCTGATTTCGGATCTATTCTCCAGAGTTAAAGGTGCTTGCTGGTTTACCAAGCTTGACCTCAGGGGGGCGTATAATCTTATCCGCATTAAGCATGGGGATGAATGGAAGACGGCGTTTAATACTCCGGAGGGACATTTTGAGTACCTGGTGATGCCTTTTGGGCTCACTAATGCCCCTTCTGTCTTCCAGTGCTTCATGAACGATATTTTCCGATACTTTGTGGATACATTTTTGATTATCTATCTGGATGATATTTTGATCTTCTCCAAGGATTGGGATTCTCATGTGGAACATGTTCGGACTGTGTTCCGGATCTTGAGGGAGAATTCCCTGTATGTCAAAGGATCGAAATGCCTTTTTGGGGTACAGAGGATTTCTTTTTTGGGATTTATTTTGTCTCCGTCAACTATTGAAATGGACCCGGCCAAGGTACAGGCCATTTATGATTGGGTTCAGCCCACTTCTTTGAAGGCCCGCCAGAAGTTTTTGGGTTTTGCTAATTTTTATCGGAAATTTATAGCAAAATTTTCCAGCATTGCCAAGCCATTGACTGATCTGACTAAGAAGGGTGCTGATGTGTTGAATTGGTCTCCGGAGGCTGTTTCTTCCTTTCAGGAGCTGAAGCAAAGATTCACTTCTGCCCCGGTTTTGCGGCAACCTGATGTCTCACTCCCGTTCCAGGTAGAGGTGGACGCTTCTGAGATTGGTGCAGGAGCTGTTTTGTCCCAAAAGGATCCTATAACATCTAAAATGAATCCCTGTGCTTTCTTTTCCCGAAAGTTCTCTCCATCTGAACGTAACTATGATGTGGGGAATCGGGAGCTGTTTGCCATGAAATGGGCATTTGAGGAGTGGAGACATTGGTTGGAGGGAGCTAAACATCAAGTCATGGTCCTCACTGACCACAAGAATTTGATTTACCTGGAGTCGGCCAAACGCTTGAACCCTAGACAGGCTAGGTGGGCCTTGTTTTTTACACGTTTTGATTTTGTGGTCTCTTTTCTTCCTGGCACTAAGAATGTCAAGGCTGACGCGCTCTCTAGGAGCTTCTTTGCTGATTCTCCTGTGGTGACCAAGCCTGCTACCATCTTAGGTGAAGGGGTAGTTCTTTCTGCCATCTCGCCCGATTTGAGATGTGCTCTGGAAGAGTTCCAGGAGGACAAACCTGAGCGTTGTCCCAGTGGGAAGTTGTATGTTCCTGACCAGTGGAAGAAGAGAGTGATGTCTGAAGTTCATTGCTCTGCATTGGCTGGTCATCCAGGTATTTTTGGTACTAGAGATCTGGTGAGTCGGTCTTTTTTGTGGCCAGCCTTGTCTCGTGATGTCAGGAATTTTGTGCAGTCCTGTGGGACGTGTTCCCGGTCTAAACCGTGCTCTCGCTCTAGGTGGTTGTTGATGCCTTTGCCTGTCCCCAAGAGGCCATGGACCCATATTTCAATGGATTTCATCTCTGATATGCCTGTCTTTCAAAGGATGACTGTTATTTGGGTGATTTGTGATAGGTTCTCTAAGATGGTTCATCTTGTACCACTCCCTAAGTTGCCATCTTCCTCTGAGTTGGTGCCCCTGTTTTTGCAACAGGTGGTTGCTTGCATGGGATTCCTGAGAACATTGTGTCTGACAGAGGAGTTCAGTTTGTGTCTAGATTTTGGAGGACTTTCTGTTCCAAGCTGGGAATTCAGTTGTCCTTCTCCTCTGCTTTTCACCCTCAGACCAATGGCCAGACGGAGAGAACAAACCAGACCTTGGAGTCGTATTTGAGATGTTTTATTTCCGCTGATCAGGATGATTGGGTTTCATTTTTGCCCTTGGCCGAATTTGCTTTAAATAATAGAGCTAGTTCTGCCACTTTGATGTCACCTTTATTTTGTAACTTTGGGTTTCATCCTCGATTTTCTTCAGGGCAGGTGGAGCCTTCTGCCTGCCCAGGCGTTGACACTGTGGTGGAGAGAATGCACCAGATCTGGGACCAAGTGGTGGATAAGTTATCTCTCTCCCAGGAAAAGGCCCAGCGGTTTTCCATCCGACATAGGACCATTGGTCCCCAGTTTAAGGTTGGTGATATGGTTTGGTTATCATCAAAAAATATCGCTATGAAGGTGGCTTCTCCTAAGTTTAAGCCTAGATTTATTGGACCTTACAAGATTTTGGAGATTATTAATCCGGTCTCTTTTCGTTTGGCTCTTCCTGTCACATTTAAAATCCATAATGTGTTTCATAAGTCCTTGTTGAAGAGGTTTGTTGAACCAGTAGTTCCTGTGGTGGCACCTCCGGACCCTGTATTGGTTGAAGGTAACATGGAATATGAGGTGGAGAAGATACTGGATACCCATCTGGCTAGACAGAGACTCCAGTATTTGGATAAGTGGAAGGGTTATGGTCAGGAGGATAATTCCTGGGTCTCTGCCTCTGATATTCATGCCAAAAGATTGGTGCGTGCCTTTCATCGGGCTCACCCTGATCGCCCTGGTGGCGTGGATGAGGGTTCGGTGACCCCTCCTCAAGGGGGAGGTACTGTTGTGAGTTCATTTTCCCCTTCACCATTGAGGTCTGATGAACTCCCTCTTCTGGTGAAGGAAGGTAGTGAGGCAGATTACCAAGCATCTGGGCAGGATGATGATGACTGGGTGACGGGAATTGCTGACTGGATATAAGGCAGCCGACGCCCTTCTGCCTTGCTGGTGATCTCTCTGAGGGATTCTAGGAGACCAGTCTGATTCCTGCTCCTCAAAAGCTAAGTTTTCTGCTCTGTTTTCTGCATTTGTGTTTTGGTTTGTTTTTCCTTGTTTTTCTGGATTTCTGCCATATGTTGGGGGCTGCCTATTGCTTTGGGGTCTGCTCTGGGGCAGTTTAGATTTCCCTTTCTGTCTTTAGGCTATGTAGTTCTCCAGCTGTGATCGAGGGGTCTAGGGCACCGTAGGAACCCCCCACGGCTACTGCTAATTGTTGTTGATAGGTTCAGGGGTCTGTAATCCGATAGCTGCCAACTTCTCTGGTTTTCTGGACTTAGCTAGTATTTCTGTTTTTGCCTCCTACGGTGATTGTTCATAACATAATACCATCAGGGAGGGTTTGGACACTTTCACATTTTGGTCTTCCAAAATGGATGAGTGGCCTGAGCTCGCCTCACACACCTTGGAGGTTTTTTCATACCAGACAGCCAGCGTCCTCTCAAAATGTGTCTTCAGCACTGCTGGTGGTGTCCTGACCGTCTCCTGAAAGAGTAGACCGCCTAACTTTCATTAAGATGAACAAGTCATGGATTTCCAAGGACTTTTGCACCCCAATCGCAGACTGTACAGACTAGGTGATATTAGATTTTTTAACCCCTTCACGACCAATGGCGCCACATAGGCGTCATGAAAACTGGTGCCAATCTGACCAGTGACGCCTATGTGGTGTCATGACTTTAAAGCCCCCCTGTGGGTCGGGTGACCTAGGTCACTGAAAGGTCACCCGACCCGCAGATACAGGGGTGCTTTGTTCTTCACCATAGAGGGCGCGGCTTTGCCCCCACGTGACTACGATCGCTCTGATTGGCTGTTAAAAGTGAAACAGCCAATCAGAGCGATAGTAATATTTCATCAATGAAAATTGATGAAATATTACAATCAAGCCATGTCCGACGCTGCTGTAGTATCGGACATGGCTGGTGATAGCGATCCCAACCCCCCCACCCGTTAACGGGGGCGATCTGCCTCCCGCCACTGAATGACAGCGGCAATGTGCCGCCACTGTCATCATCTCCCCCTGCCTTCCCTCTGCTACTCCCGGCTTCCGATCGCCCCCCCTCCCACCCCACGGTGCTCACCGAGTGCTGTTATGGCTCCCAGTGTCCCACGGTCCCGCACCATGGGCGCCGCCATATTGGAAAATGGCGGGCGCATGCGCAGTGTGCCCGCCGGCTGCAATTTCCATTCATTCATTTTAATCACTGTGATAAACTCTCACAGTGATCAAAATAGAATGAAAAGTAGATAGACCCCCCTTTTATCACCCCCATAGGCAGGATCAACTAATAAAATAAAGAAATTATTTTTATTTTTATTTTTCCATTAGGGTTAGGGTTAGGGTTGGAAAGAGGGTTAGGGTTGGAACGAGGGTTAGGGTTGGAAAGAGGGTTAGGGTTGGAAAGAGGGTTAGGGTTGGAATTAGGATTAGAATTAGGGTTAGGGTTGGAATTAGGGTTAGGCTTTTGGTTAGGGTTGAGATTAGGGTTAGGGGTGTGTTGGGGTTAGGGTTATGGTTAGGGTTGGGATTAGGGTTAGGGATGTGTTGGGGTTAGGGCTGTGGTTAGGGGTGTGTTGGGGTTAGGGTTGAAGTTAGAATTGTGGGGTTTCCACTGTTTAGGCACATCAGGGGTTCTCCAAACACGGCATGGTGCAACCATTGATTCCAGCAAATTTTGCGTTCAAAAAGATAAACGGTGCTCCCTCCCTTCCAAGCCCCAACGTGTGCCCAAACAGTGGTTTACCCCAACATATGGGGTACCAGAGTAGTCAGGAAAAATTGCACAACAACTTTGGGGGTCTAATCTCTCCTGGTACCCTTGGGAAAATAAAAAATTGAGGGCTAAAAAAATATTTTTGTGGAAAAAAATTTTTTTTTTATTTTCACTTCTCTGCGTTATAAACTTTTGTGAATCACTTGGGGGTTCAAAGTGCTCACCAGGCATCTAGATAAGTTCCTTGGGAGGTCTAGTTTCCAAAATGGGGTCACTTTTGGGGTGTTTCCACTGTTTAGGCACATCAGGCACTCTGCAAACGTAACGACGACCGCAAACCATTCCATCAAAGTCTGCATTTCAAAACGTCACTACTTCCTTTCCGAGCCCTTACGTGTGCCCAAACAATGGTTCCCCCTATACATGGGGCACCAGCGTAGTCAGGACAAACTGTACAACAACTTTTGGGGTCCAATTTATCCTGCTATCTTTGTGAAACTAAAAAATTGCTGGCTGAAAATCATTTTTTTGAGGAAAAAAATTATTATTTATCTTCACGGCTCTGCATTATAAACTTCTGTGACGCGCTTGGGGGTTTAAGGTGCTCACCACACATCTAGATAAGTTCCTTGGGGGGTCTAGTTTCCAAAATGAGGTCACTTGTGGGGGGGTTCCACAGTTTAGGTACATCAGGGGCTCTGCAACTGTTACATGGTGCCCGCAGACCATTCCATCAAAGTCAGCATTTCATAAGGTCCCCACCCACATATAGGGTACCAGCGTACTCAGGACAAACTGGACAATAACTTTTGGGGTCCAATTTATCCTGCTACCCTTGTGAAAAAAAAATTGCTGGCTAAAAATCATTTTTTTTTAGGAAAAATATATTTTTTATTTTCACGGCTCTGCGTTATAAACTTCTGTGAAGCGCTTGGGGGGTTCAAGGTGCTCACCACACATCTAGATAAGTTCCTTTGGGGGTCTAGTTTCCAAAATGGGGTCACTTTTGGGGGGTTCCACAGTTTAGGTACATCAGGGGCTCTGCAAATGTAACATGATGCCCTCAGACCATTCCATCAAAGTCAGCATTTCATAATGTCACTACTTCCCTTCCGAGCCCCGACGTGTACCCAAACAGTGGTCCCCACCCACATATGGGGTACCAGCATACTCAGGACAAACTGGGCAACAACTTTTGGGGTCCAATTTATCCTGTTACCCTTGTGGAAAAAAAATTGCTGGCTAAAAATCATTTTTTTGAGGAAAAAAAAATATTTTTTTATTTTCACGGCTCTGCGTTATAAACTTCTGTGAAGCGCTTGGGGGTTCAAGGTGCTCACCACACATCTAGATAAGTTCCTTGGGGGGTCTAGTCTCCAAAATGGGGTCACTTGTGGGGATGTTCCACAGTTTAGGTACATCTGGGGCTCTGCAAATGTAACATGATGCCCGCAGACCATTCCATCAAAGTCAGCATTTCAAAATGTCACTACTTCCCTTCCGAGCCCCGACGTGTGCCCAAACAGTGGTTCCCCCCCACACATGGGCTACCAGCGTACTCAGGACAAACTGTACAACAACTTTTGGTGTCTAATTTATCCTGGTACCTTTGTGAAAATAAAAAATTGCGCACTAAAAATAATTTTTTGAGGAAAAAAAAATATTTTTTATTTTCACGGCTCTGCGTTATAAACTTTTGTGAAGCACTTGGGGGTTCAAAGTGCTCACTATGCATCTAGATAAGTTCCTTAGGGGGTCTAGTTTCCAAAATGGGGTCATTTGTGGGGGAGCTCCAATGTTTAGGCACACAGGGGCTCTCCAAACGCGACATGGTGTCCACTAACGATTAGAAGTAATTTGCTATTTCAAAAAGTCAAATGGCGCTCCTTCCCTTCTGAGCCCTGCCGTGTGCCCAAACAGTGGCTCCCCCCCACATATGGGGTACCAGCGTACTCAGGACAAACTGGACAACAACTTTTGTGGTCCAATTTCTCCTGTTAGCCTTGTGAAAATTAAAAAAAGTGTGCTAAATATCATTTTTGAGGAAAAAAAATTATTTTTTATTTTCACTGCTCTGTGTTATAAACTTTTGTGAAGCACTTGGGGGTTCAAAGTGCTCACTACACATCTAGATAAGTTCCTTAGGGGGTCTAGTTTCCAAAATGGGGTCACTTGTGTGGGAGCTCCAATGTTTAGGTGCACAGGGGCTCTCCAAACGCGACATGGTGTCCGCTAACGATTGGAACTAATTTTCCATTCAAAAAGTCAAATGGTGCTCCTTCCCTTCCGGATCCTGCCGTGCGCTCACACAGTGGTTTATGACCACTGGGAGGTGTAGGTGCAGTGAAAAGAGAAGGATACTTTCTGGTAATTAGTTACTTCCCACCTGCTGCCCAACCTCACTAACATGATCATTCCAGCCCTAATCCATCTCTTCAACCTATCCCTAACTTCTGGTACCTTCCCCTCTGCCTTCAAACATGCCACCATAACACCCATCCTCAAAAAATCAAACCTTGACCCAACTGCTATGCCAAGCTATCGCCCCATATCACTGCTCCCGTTTGCTTCCTTGAACAGCATGTCCATGCTCAACTTTCCTCCCACCTTTCATCTAACTCCCTCCTTGACATCCTGCAATCTGGCTTCGGCCCCCACCACTCCACTGAAACTGCCCTGACCAAAATTACTAATGACTTACTCACATCCAAAGCTAACAGACAGATCTCCATCCTCCTCCTTCTTGACCTGTCCTCTGCCTTTGACACAGTTGACCACTGCCTACTACAGATTCTTTCTTCCCTTGGCATCAAAGACCTTGCCCTGTCCTGGATTTCCTCATACCTTTTTGACCGCACAATCAGGGTTTCCCAGTCCCACACTACCTCCTCATTCCGTCCCCTCTCTGTTGGAGTCCCTCAAGGCTCTGTCCTGGGGCCCCTACTTTTTTCCATCTATACTCTTGGCCTAGGACAACTCATAAAGTCCCATGGCTTCCAGTACCACCTGTATGCAGATAACACTCAGATCTACCTCTCTGGCCCAGATGTCACCTCTCTGCTGTCCAGAATCCCGGAGTGTCTATCAGCCATATCCTCCTTTTTCACCTCTCGCTTCCTAAAACTTAACGTAGACAAACTGAACTCATTATCTTTCCTCCATCTCACGTATCTTCCCTACCCGATCTATCTATTATGGTATACGGCATCACGCTCTCTCCAGCACGTGAAATCCGCTGCCTTGGAGTAACTCTTGACTCTGCCCTGTCCTTCAAACCACACGTCCAATCTCTTGTCACCTCCTGTCACCTCCAACTCAAAAATATTTCCAGAATCCGTCCCTTCCTCAGTCCTCAATCTACTAAAACTCTTGTACATGCCCTCGTCATCTCCCGCCTTGACTACTCCAACACTCTCCTCTGTGGCCTCCCTGCTAACTCTCTTGCACCACTCCAGTCTGTCCTCAATTCTGCTGCTCGACTAATCCACCTCTCTCCTCGCTACTCCCCTGTCTCCCCCCTCTGCAAATCCCTCCATTGGCTGCCAATTCCCCAACGAATCCAGTTCCAACTACTAACACTGACCTACAAAGCCATCCACAACCTTTCCGCTCCCTATATTTCTGAACTAATCTCCCAATATCTTCCCTCACGTAATCTTCGATCCTCCCAAGATCTCCTACTTCCTCACACCACCGAGTCCAAGATTTCTCCCGAATATCCCCTATCCTCTGGAATGCCATGCCTCAACACGTCTGATTATCCACCACCCTCGGATCCTTCAAACGGAACCTGAAAACCCATCTTTTCAGGAAAGCTTATAGCCTGCAATGACCATTCTGCCGCCTCACCACCGCCTGAGCTTCCGCCTCATCAGCACCAGAGCTGCTGCACCCCCGACCTTCTGTCTCTTCCCCACTATCCCCTAAAATGTAAGTCAGCAAGGACAGGGTCCGCTCCCCTCTGTACCAGTCTGTCATTGTAAATTTGTTTACTGTTAACGATATCTATAATTTTGTATGTAACCCCCCCTTCTCATGTACAGCACCATGGAATTAATGGTGCTATATAAATAAATAATAATAATAAAAAATAATAATAGTGAGATGAAAAAGAAAGCAGATTACGCCAAGGGGCTGGATAGCACTGAAGAGTACGGGCTAAAACAGGAGCATCATGTGGGTGGTCTTCCAGGGATATCCAGGGCGTATCGCCTGAATTCGGCAGGAAAATGGATGCCTTTTTCACCTTTCATAAGGGGAAGCCAGAAGGGAAACCGTGTCAGAAGAGTGGCCCGAAAGCATGAGAGTTGCAGGGGTGGAAAAACGGTCTCCGGGGGCGATGATGCCAGAAAGTGAAGGAAGAGCTCAGGATGAACAAGTGGACATGTACTGTGCTGTATCTGCTATTAATCATTTACAATTAAGTAAAATTGAGTTATTGAATAAGGAATCAGAGTCTGTTGTTGAATGTGCGGTGGCATATGGATCTGGGATCACAGGACTAGTGGAATCTCCAACCCCAAAAGTGAGTGTTATACACTATGCACAAACCACATGACAGACAGAATATTATCTTTTTATTTGTGGGGTGCCAGGGCGTGGAAGAACAGCAAACCCACACCACAACTAATACCCTGGCCACCTAACAATTGGACATGTTGATTTCATAGAAATGTGATTGACATGGAGTTACACTGTGTTGTTTAATGTGTTCTCTTTTTTTGAGTAGTGTATATTTTCTTTGCTGACATAGCGCCGCTAATTTCCACAGTACTTACAGACATTGTCATCACTGCCTATGCTATGTAAATCCCCTATCAGTAAGTCTGTAGTGTGGGAGAAAACTAGAGTACCCGGAGAAATCACATAAACATGAGAACATGCAAACTTCCTGTAAATGTTGTCCTTGGCAGGATTTGAACCCAGGATCACAGCATTGCAAGGCTACAGTGCGAATCCCTGAATTAAGACCAACAGATTTAATCATTAGACGTCTTTTCAGTAAATATGCATAATTTGTCCTCAGTTTTTGACTGCACGCTCATTTGGGAAAAATGTTAGTGTTTCAAAAGAAATCAATAATACATTTTAAATATGACTTTTTTTAGTCTATGTGTACTGTAGATGTTCAAAACCTCCAAAGTCTCTCTATTGAACATAAGGTACAAAACTACATTTCTTGTCAAACTAAATTCGTGGTTTATATTATTTTTTGTCCATGTGGTTATTTTTATATTGGAAAAACTATAAGACCACTTACGATACGTTTTGGTGAACACTATAGATCTATTACATCAGGAAAGGGCTCACTGCGATTAATTAAGCATATTCAAGATGTGCATAAAGCTAACCCAGAAATTTTGAGTTTTACAGGGATTGAAAAGGTCAATTTTCCACCTCAAGGAGGTAACCATGACAAAGCTTTATTGCAACAAGAAGCAAAATGGATCCTGAAATGCGAACGCACAAGGTCCTTTGGGACTAAATGACCGGATCGATCTATCAGTATTTTTATAAAAAATGTTATATAAAAAATTGTATGTAAAGCTATTTAGATTATAATCTTCATATGATATTGTAAAAATATAGATTATCTTGTAAATCGATATGGAAAGATTTATTCTTTACTAGTATCTTGCACTCTGTATATTGTATAACTATATATTTTTTTGTAAATGCTTGTTTCACAACTTGTTATGTATGTTAATTAGTAAGGTCTGTGATCCTATAAAGGGACCTTTAGCTAATCCCCTCACCTGGACCCGTAGAAGCGAGTAATCGCGAAACGGCCGTTGTCCGGCACCTCCCTCCCCTAGCATTCCTCTAACGTCCTGCATGTCCACACATTTGATGGAACTTATGTGAAATAAAGATGCACAGTTTTTCAGCCATAACGGTGAGTTCTGCATATTTATTTATTTGACTCACTTATATAGCACCATAAATTCCAATCTAGATTCCCTATCAGTTTGTCTTTGGAGTGTGGGAGGAAACCGGTGAACCTGGAGGAAACCACACAAACATGGGGAGAACACACAATCTCATAATTTCTAAAAAAAAAAAAAAAATTTAAATTTTTTGCGGACAAAATAAACACTCAGTACAGTGTATGTGCCTTTACATATCTCCATTTCTATTGGCGGGCAAATAAATAATA
Organism: Dendrobates tinctorius; assembly: GCF_039654945.1. Lineage (NCBI taxonomy): Eukaryota > Metazoa > Chordata > Amphibia > Anura > Dendrobatidae > Dendrobates > Dendrobates tinctorius. Next base: position 14,058,804 of record NW_027361741.1, on the reverse strand, counting down.
GAACCATGCTTGATTTTTATCCAATTTAGTCCCACAAACTTGCCTATTCAAGTATGCAAAAAAACAGGCAGTACTTAAATGACAATCATATTGCATCCCTGTGCTGTCGATTTTTAATTGAATGTTCCCTGGAGAATTAAAAGCTATAGTGATTCCAATAATAAAATATTTATAAAACATATATATTACAGATATAGATAGTTGTATAGATAAAGAGATAGAAACCATCCCTCAGCTTCTAGCACCACCATGAAACGAATCGTAAGGTGTCCATGCTGGTGTCACGCATTGCTTCTATCTCCGCCTCCTGATGATGATTCATGTCAGGAAGATGCTAGAAGCTGTGGGATAATGCTGTTGTCACTTACTGCTTTTATCTCCGCCCCCTTAGTGAAGTCTTCTTTCACAGAATTTTAGAGCAGAAGGGGAGATAAAAACTCATATTCACCGATGACATCCTGTTCCAGAACAGATGATAGACACTGTAGGTAAGTGAGTGCAGTGCCAGCCTTCTGTGATGCCACATTTGAGACTCTTCTCAAATGTAACATCATAAGTAGAGATGTGCAGACTTGAACAGTAAAGATCCATGTCCATACTGAGCACCTAGTGTTCAGGCGCAGACCTCGAACATGGACTTCTCCAGGATGTCTATATTACGTTTGGGTTCAGTACCCGAACATCAGCTGTTTCCCATGCTGTCAACTGCATGACAAAGCAAGAAACACTGATGACTCTGATCAGCGGTAAGATTATTACTGCCCATGAGAGAGCTGCGGTCCCCACACTGTCATGTCAGCTGCTGTGACTGGTGGTAAACAGTTTACCTCTAGTCACAGGCTTTAGCTGATGAGAGAGTACCACTCCCATCAACTTATACCTGCTGTCACTGAAAACAGCAAGAGCAGGCGCTGCTGATGTGAGTATTCACCAGCTGGCGTCTGCGCTATAAATACTGTATATACTCGAGTATAAGCCGACCCGAGTATAAGCCGAGGCACCTAAATTTACCATGGAAAGTTGGGTAAGCTTATTGACTTGAGTGTAAGCCAGGTATGCATTGTCCCCTCATCCCTGTCCTGCTATGTGTTGCTCCCCCCATCCTGTCCTGGTATGAGGCTCCCCCGATTTATCCTGGTATGTGTGGCTCCCCCCATCCTGTCCTGCTCTGTGTGGCTCCCCCTGTTATATGCATGGCTTCCCCGGTCCCCTCATATGCATGGCTTTCCCCCCATCCCATCTTGTATGCATGTCTCGGCTCCCCCATCCCATCCTCGTATAAATGGCTCGGCTTGGCTCCCCCATGCTTCCCCATCCTCCCCCGTCCTCTATGCGCCATCGCTGCACATCCCTACATCTCTGTTGTCCCAGTGGCAGCTCTTTCTGTGCTCAGCGGTCACATGGTACCGCTCATTAAGGTAATGAATATGCGCTCCATGCCTGGTAGTGGAGACTTGTGCATATTCATTACCTTAATGAGCGGTATCACATGACCGCTGTGTAAAGTATAACAAAGAGGCAGGGATGGGCTATAAACGGGGGATCGCCACAGACAAATGGTTAGCGTTTAGATAGACAATTTTTATTGGACATGTATAGACCACACACAAGTTAAAAACATTAAAAAGTCACACATGTGACTTGACAATCGCATAACTGGCTCACAATAGAGCCTACACCCTGTAGGTATACTCCACAGGAGACCTGCCTATATAAACAGCATACCAACTGGTGACTAAGTGTGAGAAATGGAATGATATAAATGAGCATGCTATAATGCCCCTCAATTTAAATGCCTAAAGAGATTCAAATGATGTTCTACCCCCTGAATAGGTTCTATAGAGAAAACACACTTTATCACCATCGCCCACAGTGCCCATCAAGGAAATAAAACATGCACATGGCCGTCATCAAATGAGTGCATCCTCAAGCTCAAAATAGAGACAACAAAAGCACATGAACACTGATGGACGGAGTCAATATCCCATAAGTGATGGTATGAAGAATAGCACTAGAGTGCAGAGTCCCTGTGGAGCGACCTCAGGGAGAGAAAATACCCGACGCGTGTCGCCACCCGCAGTGGCTTCGTCAGGGACCCCGCTAACCATTTGTCTGTGGTGATCCCCCGTTTATAGCCCATCCCTGCCTCTTTGTTATACTTTACACAGTTCTTCTGAATGGGCTGGGTTGGATCCCACTTTGTTATTATTGATGGTGGTGCCCCTACTCTTGGTTTGCATATCACATGACCGCTGAGCACAGGAAGAGCTGCCGCACGGGGACAACTGAGATACAGGGACATTCAGAGATGGCGTGAGGAGGGTGAACATGATGTCACAGTCGCCGGCTCCTGCTGATGCTCTGCTGCTCCCCTCCCCCGCTGGCTTTCTGGACAATGACTCGTGTATAAGTCAAGGGGGGCATTTTCAGCACAAAAAATGCACGGAAAATCTCAGCTTTTACATGAGTATATACGGTAAATAAATAAAAAAATGATGTGGGGGTCTTTTCTATTTTTGATAACCAGTGTAGGCAAAACTTACTGCTGATCAAAGCCTGTGTTTGCTGCGCTGTTATGCAGATGACAGCATGGCAAACAACAGATGTTCAGGCTCCCAATTCATCGGAATGGGACCCGAGTTCGGGTACCATTCTGGTACCTGAACCAAAGTTTTTTTAGAACACACCGGAGTCGAATATCCACGGGTTTGCCTAGCACTAGTCAAAAAAAAAATAACATTAAGGGATTAGCTAAACATTAGGGATAAGTTTAGGGTATTTTATAATAAAGATAATTTCAAAAGTGGTTAGGTAGTAAGCATAGATGTTTAGTAAGGATGTTTATGATTTAGGTGCCATACCACTCCTTTAATTTAATATACACGTCCAAATACCAATATGTATATACAAACACAATGCAATAGCAATCTGCAATTAATGACTAACACTATTGCTACACATGTAAAAAAAAAATGAGGTACTTGTGCACATTTTATGTAGGTACTTGGTCCATAAAGTGTGTAAAACCCATATACCAATGACCAGGAGATCTTATATTACACACTGTAGAGCAAGTAGCACTCATTTTTGCTCTTATGTAGTAATAGTAGAATTCATGTGTTTATTATTTCAGAGTTCTGTTGAATGTGTTTATATATAAAAAAAATTACAGAGTTTTGTCACCAAACAACCGAGGTTTCTGAGAAGCCTTTGGATGGTATTCGGCAAAGTTAAAGAAAAATGGTAATGGCATTTCTGGAATGAAATGAGCTTAGTCATATGATTTAGTAGGAAGTCAAAAATATAGCACCTCAAAGACAGCTAATATAATTGCTCAAGGGGTCAAATAAAATATTTGGAATACATTAGCGGACTATAGGACATGAGCTGCAGCAAAAACTAGTGGACTGTGAAACATAACTTGTTTGTGTGCTTCAGGGCCAATTCTCAAGTTGATCGGTTGCCTCAGTCTCCAACTGAGAGGAGATAAAACAAGCAGTACAGGACAAAATTATGAGCTGCACAGAATATCCAAGAGGCAGCCTATAAATAAACTGCAGGAAAAATATGGCACCTCGGAGAGCTCTACACCTCCCACAACTGTATGTCTTCATGTCAAGAGTCCACATGTTCAGTCACCTACAGACTATTTGCAGAGATTGTATGGAAATGTTTTCTATTAATAAACTGTGATGTATTGCACTTTGCTAAAATGTAAAACAATAAAATGCATAAATCTAAAAATGTTGAAATGCAAAAGTAATTTTAAATATGGGACTGAATAATTATATACTTGTTGTGAAGAGTTTACTTTGGCTATGGTTAAAGTAAATTGGACCATGGCAAACTCATCTTCAATTCATGCATCCCAGAAGGCAATTGACTGGGATGGGAGGCAACATGAACAGAAACCTTACCCACTGCTCATTCTCCTTAAAGGGAACCTGTCGTGGAATTTATGCTGTCTCAACCAAGGGCAGCATGAATCTGAGCCAGACAGCACCATTGCAGCCGGATATATTTTACTCTGAAGCCCTCCAGCCAGAAACCAGAACCAGAAAGGATATTAGTCTGTTTCCCCCCTGGATGGCTGCTCCCAAAGCTGTTAGAGGTGATTAACAGGTTGTTCCCACAACGCGACCTGTCGATCACCTGGAGTGGTGCTGGGAGAAGTCATTCAGGGGCAGTGCTGGACCAGTCTCCTCTCTGGACATGGTCCATGAACAGATCTTTTAACTAAATATTTTTTTAAAAAAAGCACTGGTAGTTTGGGCAACATGGATCACTTGACAGGTTCCCTTTAAGCAAAAGTTCATTACATGGTGTCCTATTGGAAGTTGTTGCTATAATCTATATAGGAACCTAGCAGTAATTTCTTCAACTTCCTACAGTGCCACTACAGGTTAAACTAGGCATTGCACCATGCCTATTGAAATCAATGGAATACCTGCAGAATAAATGGATTTTTCTGATCTTCCAGTGAAATAAATGTTCTTCTTTAGTAACTCTCTGCTTCAGGTATTTTATTACGGTTACAAGAAAAGAACTCCATTGCTAACGTATATTATTCGAATAGGGAATTTGAAAATGAGTTTTGTGAATCAGGCACTCCATGTTACCATTGGGTATAAGCACAGTATTTGGTCACGCTGAGAATATAAAAGTCAGAAAACAAGATGCCCTTTCTTATGCGGTGTCACAGCTATAAAATGGGAATTGTACATTCCAAGAATTCACATTTTGCTTCGGTGTGTCTTTTGTAAATGCAAAATGACAGTTGTCACTTGGTCGCCATTCAGCTAAATTCCCGATACATTGTGCCTCCATATCACAAAATAAATGGCTGTCGTACTTCTTTGCAGCAGTGAAAAATGTATTTGACTGCCTTAGTTTATCGCTTCATAGGACGCAAATTAAGCAGTTTGAGAAGGCAATTTCCCTGAACAATGGAAATAAAAACACCCACAAGGAAATAAATATTCTCTCCTTACATGTCACATCAAAAGATGTACCTGCATGCTGCATAATATTTCCGCTGACAAATGTAATGTGGAGCATAGCGTACCATCTATCAACCATATTAATGCAAAAACCCCACAGCTCGAGCCCCCACCCCTCCCCGCCATTGTGCAACCATTGACATCTGACGGACCGAATAAGAACAATTTCCACTTTCTAAAATGTGTGCTAACCCAGGAGATTTGGTTTACGAGCTAATACCGGCATCCAGTGTTTAATACGCTGGTCTGACAGCAATCAGTTATTACAAGGAATAGTGTTCCAAATCGAGGTAATAAAACGTAGTCAGTTTGAGTTAAGGTCACAGCTCTCACTGGAGGAAATGCAAACAGCAACTTTGATGCAATCACGCTGACATTTAACACTACAAATGCTGAATGGTGCACAGTTTCCCAGCCTTCTAAAATTAGATTCTATTAGATTCTGATCCACAGGGATACAAGCTAATATATTTATTTCTGTACAAAATGACCTGCAGTTTTCTGCACTATCCAATACAGCTGTACTCTAATAACGCTAATCACCAGAACAGCTAGCTGCTCTATTGCCATTAGGTATGCTATTTATTTCAATACAAAATAGTTATTTTTTCTTTACATGCTATCTATACAGTATATTTAAAAAAAAACCTGTGAACTAAGTAACTTCGCTTTTCTAAGAATATTCTATATAACAGTAGTAATGCATTCCAAATCCCATTTATTCAAAGATTGCATACATCTGAGTTCTGCTGTTCTCTTGCTTGTATAATATGCAGTCATAGCAGCTTGCACCTGTTCACACTTGCTTTATTCTGTCCAAAGGTGCTCATCTGTTTTACTTTTTAATGCTGTGTGAGCACTATGAGTTTTTTGGGTGAGTTTTTGAAGGTGGGTATTTTTGCTGCATAAAAAATGCAGCAACTTACAGTTCCAGCAAAGTGGATGGGATTTATAGAAATCTCATGGCCACTGTGCTTTTATTTGCTCATCGTATTCTGATGTGTTTCAAATCTGCAGCATGTGGCATGTAAAAGTTTGGGCACCCCTGGTCAAAATGACTGTTATTGTGAACAATTTAGCATTTTTTTTTTACAGATGGTGTTATGCTTGCATCAAGAATTTGTTGAAATTTTATTGAATCCATTCTTCCCTCTACCTGTGAAATGTTCCCCGTTCTTGGCTGCAACACAACCTCAAAGCATGATTGATCCACCCCCATGCTTAATGGTTGGCAAGATGTTCATTTCCTGAAATTATGTGACCTTTTTTCTCCACACATACCTTTGATCATTGTGGCCAAAGAGTTCTTGTTTCCTAAATGCATCAGGTTTGTTTAGATGTTCTTTTGCATGCTTCTAACACTGAATTTTATGGTGAGGACACAGAATAGGTTTTCTTCTGACAACTCTTTTATGAAGGCCATATTTGGGCAGGTGTCTCTGAACAGTAGAACAATTACCACAACTCCATAGTCTGTTAAATCTTTCTGAAGGTCTTTTGCAGTAAGCAGGGGTTCTGATTTGTCTCTCAAGCAATCCTACGAGCAGCTCTCACTGGAATTTTGCTTGGTCTTCCAGACCTTATCTTGACCTCCACTGTATGTGTTAACTGCACTTTCTTAATTACATTTCAAATTGAGGAAAGGGAAACTTGAAAATGCTTTGCTATCTTCTTATAGCCTTCTCCTGCTTTGTAGGCTTCCAGAATTTTCATTTTCAGAGTGCTATGCAGCTGCTTAGAAGAACCCATGGCTGCTGCTTTTTGGCACAACGCTAGAGGAGGTTGTTTTTTTTATAAAGCTGGGAAATTTGCATCATCTGGACTTTCTAAACAAGATGGTGAACAATCCATAACCCTAACAGGTTAATTAAGGTATGAAACCTTGGACAAAGTTATCTGAGCAAACAAATCTCCAAGGGTGCCCAAAGTTTTGCATCAACCCGTTTTCCTTTTTGCAATTTTTAAGATGAAAAAAATGTTTGTTTTTTGCCTTAAAAACAAAGGAAATTTGTCATCTTTAACTTTAGGCCTTTTAGAGATCATTTAATCTTCAACTTGCTAAACTGTTCATAAAAGTATTTCTGAACAGGGGTGCCCAAACCTTTACATGCCACTGTAGCTTATTTGTTACTGTATTGTAAAACATTCAATGACTTTGGCCTTTTTTTCATTGGGCAACCCCTTTAAGGTACTAATACAATTACTGCGCAAACAATACTTATGTTATCACCCCAATTTTTATTGACCTCCCATAATTCATTGTAGTGCAGAACGGTATGAATAGCTAGAATACCATACTACCATGAAGACTGGCAAAAGCAGCACAGTAATGGAAATGAAGTAAAGGAGGGCATTATAACATTGTACAAAATTGGACTTCAGGACTTCTTGGTACTGGCTGACAAACACTGCATTAGAAATAAGCGGATTTGCATCTGTGCTTTGTCCATGTTATAAGTGCATGTATAATTATAAAAAGTGTATGCTGCATAAATGACAACATAGGCTATCTTCCAGAGAGAGATATGCTTTTTGAAGTCACTTTTGCTACATGTATTTGCCCAAAATTCTATTAACGAGGATTTCCAAACCAGATAACCCAATAAGGTTGTTAACATAATTTGAATGGTAAAAAGCATTGCACTCACCAGCTCCACACGTCTCCGACATGCTTCCATCTCTCTCTGTATCAGCTCATTCATCTCAGCTTTCATTTCTTCCATGCGGACCTGATAATACTTTGCGTTTTCCTTTTCTCGTGCTTCACAGTCTGCCGCCTTCTCCAATTCTTCACCCATCTTTATTACACTGTCTCTTAAACGGAGGATCAACATCTGGACCCAGAAAAAATAAAACACAGTCATCATATATCATACATGTTATATGTCTAACCATTGCAAACATGGCGGCATCTCCGACTTGTAGGACATGTTCTTTTGTGTGCCATGGGTTCATTTTTTACAAAGGAAGTGGAGACATCATATGCAATAGGATCTTATCCAGTGAGAATTAAGTATATGTGAGAAATAAGGGAATTTGCTCACCTTTTGGGGTTCTTAGAACCAACAATTGAGGAATCAAAATATGACTGCTGCTGCAGTACTCTCAGGTTGGGAGATCCCCCCGTATGGAACAATTGTTGGAGGATAGGAGTAGTAGTCTGCGCTGCGGTGCTAGATTCAAACAAATCCAGAGAACGAAATGATGGATTGTACCATTGACAGCAGTGCAGAATATTACTGCTACCCCCCAACTATTGGTTAATTTTTTAAAAGACCCAATCAATGACATGTCTTGCAATATTTGAAAAATATGTCGTAGGCCATTTTTTCTAAATTTGAAAACTTTTTTCCTTCCTTGGTTTTTATTCTAAATATGCATTTATGTAGTTGTCACAGACTAGCACAGATAGCTATAGCTTGCATACTTCCAACTGGGTTAGGTGTCTCTTCCCATGCTTCCTTCAAAGAACAATTTCCCTTTTGTCTCTAATCCCTCAGAACTGTTTACATCAGTTGGTCACCTTGAACATGTGCATCTTAGTTTTGTAGGTCCATATAGATACAAGGAAGAGCCTATTCTGCTATTAGCTGTGGCCTAGTTCTAGAACAGGGTTGACAACTTTACTTTTTATTTTTTCTGGACAGCTTATCAAAGCATCAAAAGAATCATGGAGAGACAATTTTTTTACGGACACATTAGAAAACCATAATAAATGACTATAAGTGACACATTGCACTCACTGTAAACAATAAAATGAAGATAATTATAATCAAAATAATCTGTATAGATGCTTTCATCTTCAAAATACAGACGACTTACATTTTTCTTACAGACAAGGCAAAAAAGTGCCATATTTTTACAGACTTTCCTGGAATTTCTGGATGTTTGACCACCCTGTTCTAGACTGATCTACATAATCAATAAGGGAGTAAAATTTTGTCCATCTCTCTCTTTGTAGGTAATATTAGGTCCCTCTGTAGTTGCTCCTATAGTATGTCATCTCTCTCTTAAAACATTGTTCAAGACCCTCCTGTTTTTGTCCCAGCCACAAGTGCATTCGCCAACTAGTGATGGTGCTTAACACATCTTATGTTTGCTCCTGTTACGCCACTGAATGAAATACGAGAGTGCAGCATCCTCATACTTCTGCATTCTTCCAGTGGGTCACAGGGCTGTCACCATGCTCTAGCTCTACAATACAGACCCCCACCTCCCTACACACATAGCACCCATTGCCATTCTGGAACTAAAAAAATCTAATACTGAAAAAACTACCTATCACAATTACCACCACTATACACGATGTTATAAGCATTTTAGCATTTCTTTAAAAGCTAGGGAAATTGCAAAGTGTTCCAACCCTACATAGGGCGGAAGATATATAATATATGCCTTAACATGTCCTGCAATCGGATAATAACCAAAGTATTGCCACCATGTGGTTGTCATGCATTCAGCAGTGTGGTATACAGAAACTCACACTACAACAACCCACATATTTAGCTCAGCTGCCCCTGCTTGTCCAACCAGTCTCTCGCCAGTGAGGCAACACCGAGAGAGACCTCCACATTGGTTTGTCCTGTGTACTTGGTGTATTAAAAATAACTGATGCCTTTGCATTTCAATTATTATTCCTAATCCCACTAACTCATTTCTCATGAGCATAGGTATTATATATATATTTGGAGTCATTGTCCTGGGACAAGATCTCTGCTGCTAAGTGGAAGCATTTTCTTTTGTTTTGCAGTCATTATCATGGGACGGGCTATTTACTTGTAAGGACTTATTCAATCCCCATAGACATAATGTATGTACAGTTCAGCAACGAACATGAACATTATCAGTCTCTAACTATGGAAGTGAATTGGTTAACACATGTCAATTATAACTGTAAGGAAAATACAGCAAATGCACATAGTTCTCATATGCAGTGAACCGTAAAAGGTTTGGGACAAGACCAATACACTGAAAATATTACTTACCTCGAACCTTTTAATCTGAGCTCTCTGAAACTCAAGCTTGTTTTCCATATCACAGATCACTGCTTCTTGCCGACTCACTATTGACCGCTCCACCATAGATTGCTCCAAATATTCAATGCGGCTCTGAGCCACTTGCAGCTGTATAAACCCCCAAAATACATTAATATTAATGTATTAATAATAAATGAATAAGTAAGAACTTATTTGATGATAATGTTACTAAATTATCCACACAGTGTTAGGTTTCTCCTACAATATCACATTGTGTAATGGCTTTATACATGCTTCCTTACAGAACCAGAAAAACTAACATACAGTATAAATAGTATAGAGATAAACAATTCGATAAGCAATGTCTTGATCCAACATCCAGTCCGGTTCTCCTTGTAAGCTAGTTTTCTATTCTAAACCTGGAATCCTTGGGCTGGCATCCTGGGTGCCTCTGGCAATTATTAGACTTTGCATTACAGTGATGTTGAGTAAGGCCTAATCACTAGGCTTCATGGGATGTCATGATGTGCGTCCCACAGCAATGCTATGAAATTGCAGGATTTAGTAAGCATCAGAAGCATCCAGGATGCTGGTATGAGGATGCCGGACACAAAAGTAAAGACTAATTGACTGAGGACTGGACCGGAAGCCATCTCAGGGCAATACAAATCAGACTGCTCATCTCTAATACAATGCAATGTATCTAAGAAGAAGAAAGTGTCACCCATATGAATGGATATTGCACTAAAAAACACTAAATACTCAAGAGCAGGGATGAGCAATTAATTTTCATTAGGGGTCACATGAGAGACTGTGACTCTTGTGGAAGGCCAAACCAATAGACTCAAATAAATTCTGCTCAATATCAATATCAACATATTAATTCAAATTATTTTATATTAATATTACCTGTATCACACACAACCCTTTATATACAGTATAAGCCACCACATAGTCTTCTATATACAGTATGTGCTACCACATAAGATCTGGCCCTTACATGGTCGATTAACCTCTCTTTGCACTATGTGTACTAAAGCATTACTATTACTTCAGATTTATATCACAGAAGACATGCACCTATGTAATACTTATCTCCCATCCACTACGTGTCCAGCAGACACCATAAAGGGGTTCATCCCTCTGATAGTTAGCCTTTAAAAGCATCAATCTAAATGGGGCTATACTAATGTTTTTAAGCAGTGAAAATCTGATGAGTCCAGGCAAGGCAAGTACTAAAAATTGTTCATGAGGGTCTCACTTGTGGGACCTAATTGATCTTCAGAATGTGCATATCTAATTTGTTTTTCAAGTTGAAATTTGCATGTAGATTTATTAAGTTTGAAAATCCACAACATACTCTTAAAGCCACACAGAATTGTTCTGCAGCATGAAAATAAAGTATTTTAAATCGCCATTTGTTTGGGTTGTAGTAAAATTTATTGATAGGTAGTTAGCTTTTAGAAGGTGCAGATTCTGCAGTCACACTTGTGCCCTGGTGCCATACAGGCAGGGGTGCTTCTGCCATGAGGCGATAGTGTGAACTGTCTTGCAGAGGGCAACATTTTTTGCCACCCCTTAGTAATGGAACTTGGTGGTTTCTCTGAGGCGGATGTTACACAGTATGGGGGAGAATACTGGTTCCTGCTGCCTTTATTCAATTATATTCACGTCTTGTTTTTTTCATTTTTTCAATTGTATCTATATAACTCATTTTTAAATGTATAAGGCCCACAGACCCAACTGCCATGTAAAAAAATCCACCAGTATCATAGAAGGCACAAGAAAGATGGACACTGACCAGATTACGTGTGAGGGAACAAGTAGTTCATATTATACATCTGTTTATTGCAAAATAAAATAGTTTTTACTTTCCATTTCTTACAAGTACACCACAATGATATAAAGAAGTAAAGCCACAATGATGCCAGATTTTAGCCTGAACAATAAAGTAACCCAGACATTTTGGCGCGTGCCAGGATGCAGCATAATACCAAATGAAAGAAGATCTGTAGACAGCTATAAAAACAAGGGAATTAATCCTTAACAACAAAGTGAATATAAAATTGGGGAACGATAAATTAAATTTCCTTTTAACAACCCACCTGTTATTCTAGTGACCGGTGATTAAAATTACAGGTTACATTGATTACATGGAAATAACTCCTGCAAGCAGCGGTAATCACTTGAGTGGCAGTAACGGAACAAAAACTCTGCAATTACAATTACCATTCCCTTATTGGTAGGTAAGCTTCCTATTGATGTTCTTTTATCAACTAAAAGACACAGTGTGACTATAAATTCCTAAGTGTTACGTGTTTATTCTAATTTTAGTACCTTTTCTTTCTAAGTACATTTTCTTATGTTACAGTATTTACAGACGAATAGATCACGCTGACTTGATGCTAGCATTATCGTCAAAGCTAGAGAAAGAAAAAAATAGTAACAAAAAATCCTAGTTTTATTAAAATGACTTGCACGGCATCTACCACTGTAAAAAATGTATTTCAACAAAGCAAACAATTGTTAATCTGCTTGTCATATCCTTGGGGATTTACCAATCCCATAGGAAGTGCACACTAGGCATCAGAAGTATAAACAGAATACATAGGGCTCATGAATTCAAGAATGTAGTGCCCCATCTCCCATTTTTTTCAGTAGAATGGATCACAGTAACATACAGAATCAGAAATAAAAGGACAGATAGTAGAGCAATAAGGCATACTGTCAAAAGAGAAAAAACAGGTAGTCGCTAAAAGACCCTCTATTCAATATAAATGGATGTCACAAATCAGTTACGGTTCGTTTGTAAAGAATAGAAGAGTGGTATGCTGGTATGCTTTTTCTGTTGATCTGCAGAGGTAAATCTATTGCAGATTTGAAGCTGAAAAATCTGTTGCATGTTGAGTTACACTTTCTTATTCACGCATGGTAAATAACCAAAGTGGCTGACCTTTCAATTTAACTTTAGTAAAAATGGCCACCTAAATAAAACTAAAAATTCCAATATCTTTTAAAGCATTATTCCTCAAGTCACAATGTGGTCTTATAATCATGTACACATACAGTATATTTTTTCAATTGTGTCAATATACGGAAATTCATTTTTAAATCTGCCCAGAATTGCATATATTCCCCCCTCCTCTTCTTCCAAAGGATGCCCTACCAGGCTCTATCAATCTTCCAGTTGCCCTTGAAACCATCTTGAAGTTCCAGTGCTCCTGGTTGATTTTAAACAGTACAATCTCGCTCAAATGGTTTCCTGTGTCCTGTCTAAAATGGAGCTGCTCCTGGGAGGGATGATGTTGGAAAGATGTGGAGCCTCTTTCATTACAGTGCAGAGACCAGGAATCATCAGTGTGACTGTGTGATGGTAACTAAAAGGAGTGATGTATTGCAGGATCGGGCAGTGTATAGAGAGGCTTAGAGGAGTGATATACTGCAGGATACTGCTGTGCATAGAGGGGCTGAAAGAAGAGATATATAGTAAGACGGGCCTGTTCACAAGGACCTGAAAGGATATTCTGCAAATGGGGCTTTGAATAGATAGCTTGAAAAGAGAGTTATATTGCAGGATGGGGCGATAGGTAGAGAGGACTAAAAGATGTGACATACTGCAAAAGCTGCTCTGTTGATGCACATGACAGAAGATAATCCTTTGCCATATGCATAAACAGAGCCATACTTGCAATTTCATGTCACTTATCTCTCATCAACAAACACAACTCAGTTAAGCAATAAAGAAAAGGCCTGTCTATTCAGCTATGCTATTGGAAGCTGGATACACATACAGGGTAGATAAGAGATTAAAATAGACACAAAAGGTACAAAAAAGAAGCTTTGTGCTGGACATAGTCTGTATATTAACAATAAATAATCATTTACTGTGCTTTGTGAAAAATTATTCAATTGTAGGAATGATCATTTAATTAAAGTTGATAAAATGAATTATTTTCTGACAATGTTTTCACTTCTGATTTGGTGTTGCAAGGACATTTTAATGTTTTGGATGCAATGTTCTTTAAACGGGTTGTCTAAGACCGACATTAATGAACTCTCCATAGGATATTGGTGGGGATCCGAAATCCGACACATCCAATAATCAGCTGAAATTCTCTATGACAATGCCTGGAAATAAAAGATGTACTGAGCATAACTTACCAGCAGGGTCGGACATACCACCAATGCAGCACCTGCCTCTGCAGCTTGGGGGGCCCCTGCAGGGCAGCTAATAATGAGGGGAATCTGACCTGTTTATCTGGCCCGAGAATCCGGGGGGTCCTTGGCCAGATTACCCTTATGTGCGGTGGGCAGGGAGCAATCCCTGCAGCTCTGCTGCCGACATGAAAAAATGGCAGCAGCTCTGCAGGGATCCGTCCTCTGCTTCCTGCCTGATGCTTTCTGTCTGACACAGATGTGTGGCTGGATGATGTCAGCATTCAGCGCGCGTCTGTGTCAGAGAGAAAATTGCCGGCAACGATGGTGCTGTGGGGAAACGGGTGGAAAAGTGAGTGGTGGTGTGTGCTTTTTAACAATAAATTTCAGGAGAGCAATGATTGGCGTGGTGGGACAGAACATTGATGGTGGAGGTGGTGGAGAAGGCAATGATTGAGGTGGTGAAGAGGGCAATAATGGGTGTTGTGGGAAGAACAATGATTGCGGAGGTGGAGAGGGCAATGATGTAGGTGGTTGAGAGGGCAATGACAGAGGTCGTAAAGAGGGCAATGATGGAGTGGTGTAGAGGGCAATGATTGAGGTGGTGGAGAGGACAATGATGGGGTGGTGGAGAGGGCAAAGGTGAGGGTGATGGAGAGGACAATGATAGGTGTGGTGGAGATGGCAATGATGGGGGTGGTGGAAAGCAATGATTGCGAAGGTGGAGAGCAATGATGGAGGTGGTGGAGAGGTCAATGATGGGAGTGGTGGAGAGGACAATGATGGGGTGGTGGAGAGCAATAATTGAGGTAATGGAAAGGGGAATGATGGGGGTGGAGGAGAGGTCCATGATGAGGGTGGTGGAGGAGGGCAATGATGGGGGTGGTGAAGGAGAATATTGATTGCAAGGGTAGGGAGGGCAATGATGGAGGTGGTGGAGAGGGCAATCATGAGAGTAATGGAGAGGACAATGATGGGGTGGTGGATAGAAATGATTGAAGTGGAGGAAAGGACAATGATGGAGGTGGTGGAGAGGTCCATGATGGGAGTAGCGGAGGAGGGCAATGATGGGGATGTTGGAAAGGGCAATGATGGAGTGGTGAAGGAGAGCAATGAGGGAGTTGGTGGAGAAGGCAATGATGGAGGTAGTGGAGGAGAGCAATGATAGAGGTGGTGGAGAGGGCAATGATAAGGGTGGTGGAGGAAAGCAATGATAAAGTTAATGGAGAGGGCAGTGATGGAGGTGGTGGAGAGAGCCATGATGAGGGTGGTGGAAAGGTCCATGATAGGTGGGCAATGATGGAGGTGGTGGAGAGGGCCATGATGAGGGTGGTGGAGAAGGCAATGATGGGGATGTGGAGGAGGGCAATGATGGGGGTGGTGGGGGAGAACAATGTTTCTGGAGGTGGAGAAGGCAATGATGAATGTGGTGTAGAGGGCAATGACAGAGGTGGTGGAGAGGGTAATCATGGGATGATGGAGGAGAGCAATAATTGCGGAGGTGAAGAGGGCAATAATGGAGGTGGCAAGGGAGAGCAATGATGGAGGTGGTGGAGAGAGCAATGATGGAGGTGGTGCAGAGAGCAATGATGGAGGTGGTGCAGAGAGCAATGATGGAGTTGTTGGAGAGGGCAATGATGGTGGTCGTGGAGAGGGCAATGACGGATATGGTGTAGAGGATAATGATTGGATGCAGGAGGGGAGGAGGATAAAGAGGGATGTGGGAATTGGGATCGAAAGAAGCGGGACTTATAATGGACTTAGGGGAGGAGAATGTTAGATATGGAAGTAAAATAAATTTGGTGGTGGAGGAAGGTGCCTAGCCTCTCATAGTGTCTTTCCCCATTTCACAATTCATTGTGATGCTATTGGGGACTTAAAATTTATTGTGGAGTGGGAGAGGAGGAGGTAAGGTGCATAGGACACATTATAATGAATTGAAAGGTGGGAGAAGACACTGTCAGGGACTTGTAATGAATTGAGAGGTGGTGGAGGATGCTCAGTACCTGATATCTTCTTCTCCCACACCCAAATTCATTATGATGCTATCAAGGACTTATAATGAATGGAGGGACACAGGACAGGGACTAAGGCTATATGCACATGTTCAGGATTTGCAGGAGAAAATTCTGCTACTTGACCTAATGTGTTGGCAGGAAGCATGCTGAGTAAAATACATTTATTTTTTCACAACATTTTTGATATTCTTTTGTTGCGTATTTTCCCACACTCATTAGCATGGGTAAAATACGCTGCAAGAATTGACATTATGCAGATTTGAATCTGCTGAAAATCTGCATGGCAAAAATATGCAATGTGTGCATGAGACTCCGGGGTCTCATTCACTTCGCTTGTACTGTAAAATCTTGCACATTTTCCGTGTGCACATAATCTTACAGTTAATTGGGGACAGTCACAGACTGAATAATTTATATTATTGGGTGGCAGAGATTATAGTTAGGAATGAGAGAGTATACTCATTAGGATTCGGTACTCGGCGAGTAATGCGGTACTCGCGGTACTTGAATCCTAGCGAGTAAATTTCACTACTTGCCTCGCAATATTCAGATCTCCCACCCAGCACGTGTCAGCCAATCACAGTAAAGCCACCGCCTTCTTTGTTGTGGCATTACTGTGGTTGGCTAGCCGCACAGCCTCATATGTGTGTGCGGGGGTCTGTGCGGGCTCTGCCGGGCTGATCAGAGGTCTGTGCTGCACGGACCTCCGATCACCCTGGCAGAGCCCACACAGACCCCCGATCAGCCCGGCAGAGCCCGCACACACACAGCCCCACAGACCCCCGCACACATTCTCCGCCCACACACATAGTCTCCGCCCATTACTCGCATTTCCCATAGACATACATTGGACTCGTTACTCATTACGAGTACCCGAGTATTAGGATCTACTCACAACGAGTACAGCGAGTCCGAGTATTTCACTACTCGCTCATCCCTAATTATAGTTAATGGAGGGAACAGTGATGCTTATCACTTTATATTTCTAAGGGCTCATCCTCATTTGCAATTAAAAAATGGTCCGATTTCTGGACTGTAAAAAAGGGAGGAGTGCTATGCTAGTGTCATGCGATTTCTATGCGATTTTTAATCTTTCCATCCGTTTTCTATCCGTTTTGCATCCGTTTTACATCCGTTTGCATTCCGTTTTTTTTGCAGCAACTATTTTCTACAGTCATTTACAGGACCATTTACAGTGTTCTATGCCACAGAATGGTAATGTATCTGTTTAAAATGGATGGAAAACGGATGGTCCGTTTTTGGTCCTTTTTTTAATCGCACCCATTGACTTGCATGCTGCGATTTTTTTCTCAGTGCGATTTTGGATGGGAAAAAAATCACAAGTGAGATGTCACCCATTGACTAACTTTGGTCAGAGTGCAATCCGATTTTAAATCGGATTGCAAACGTCCGATTTTATCGCCAGTGTGTATGAGCCCTAATGGTAGGGTTCATATCTGTATTCAGGGTGAGACAAATGAGTGTATACAATGTATGTGACCTTGTTATTTTCAAGACTGTGAAGATCATCGTGACAAGGCTAGTCGTGGCTGCAAGGTGTCGACATGAAAGTTTGACCAGATGTAGAAGAAACAGCAGAAAATTGCTCTAATCAGTTGAGACATCAGCAGTAAGTTCATGGATGTAAATATTATTCTGTATCTGCATTGTGTGACGAGGAATGATAATGCTATCTGTAAAATCCCTTAGGCCACATTCTCACATTCATGTGATATGTCCATGTGCTTCCAGATTTTTTTATGAGATGACACACAGACTCGTAGAGCTTTATATGTCCATTCACACATCTGTGAAAATCTCAGATCTGAGAATGAGATCCGTGAGGGTCAGAGAATGTTCTGTTCTGATCTGATTTTGAGGATCAGAATAGGAGATGCTCAATGTGTCTGTAAATGCGTGAAGCACACCGACACTGCACACAGATACAGGAATGTATACTTATTATGGAAGTACTTTAGTATATAGTGTACTCACTTACTATGTACAGCACAGTCCCTTAGTATATAGTGTACTCACTTATTATGTAAAGTGCCATGCTTAGTTACATAGTTTCCTCACTTATTATATATTACACCGTCCCTTATTTTGTACCATGTTCTCTAGTTATGTATGGTGCTGTCCCTTTTTATATAGCTTCCTCTGCTGTTATGTACAGCGGTGTCCACCACATAGTGTATTGTTGTTATTTTTGCTACTCAAAGTCCCCTCTTTATTACATAGTCCCTCTCTTGCTAGATATAAAATGGCTGACTAGAAGACCAGTCCATCAGTTCCTCCATTAGAAAAGAATCTTTCCCATGTTCCACCAGCAGTCATAGCATTATATATCTAACAAAACAGGATGGTATGTATTAGGAAACAGGGCTCTATATAAGGGACGGTGCTGTACATAATCTCTATAATCTTTATTTTTTTATATAGCGCTAACATATTCCGCAGCGCTTTACAGTTTGCACACATTATCATCACTGTCCCCAATGGGGCTCACAATCTAAATTCCCTATCAGTATGTCTTTGGAATGTGGGAGGAAACCGGAGTACCCGGAGGAAACCCACGCAAACACGGGGAGAACATACAACAGATGTTGTCCTCGGTGGGATTCGATCCCAGGACCCCAGCGCTGCAAAGCTGCAGCGCTAACCACTGAGCCACCGTGCTGCCCGTATATAAACAATATGTGCATATATAATATCTACTATATAATCGTCAAATTCTGTCTGTCTGTAACGGAAATCCTACGTCGCTGATTGTTCGCGCCCGGCCGGCCGTGACTAATCAGCGACAGGCCCAGTAGTCACGAATTGGCGTGGCATTCGAAAGACACACGCCACCACTACCATCAGGAGATCTGTGGCGCTAGCCGCTGATCTCCCTATGGTTGCCGCGGGTCATTTCCTGCTGAACGGAAGTCAGCGGCGACGCGGCTGGGAGATGACCGGCGCAGCACTCTATGTGCGGATGGTACCCAGGATCCAGAAGAGAGTAGACACTCCTCCAGGCCCTGGGTACTATAAACCTGTAAAAAAAATAGAATTAAAGTAAAAAATAGTGATATACTCACCTTCCGAAGGCCCCCCGGACTCTTTCCCTCCTCTCACCACGCGCCCGGCATCTTCTGGTCCCAGTAATGCTTTGCGTGAAAGATCGCTGACTAGAGTTGAGCGAAATGGGTCGAAAAAATTCAAAAGTCGCCGACTTACGCCAAAGTCGGGTTTCATGAAACGAAGCCCGACCTTAGAGTGAGGTCGGCCACGAGGTCGGCGACTTTAGCGCCAAAGTCGCGTTTAAAAAGATGCTTTAGTGCCCTTTTTCAGCCAATCAGGAAGAACTGACACTGTGGGCAACATGATGACATAGGCAGCGGTCACCACCATCTTGGAGAAGGGCATGCAAGTGACTGGCTTGCTTTGTGGGGCGTCACAGGGGGTATAAAAGGGCGTGCGTGCCGACCGCCATGTTACTCATGCTGATCTCAGAATAGGGAGAGCTGCTGATGATGATGATGATTCTGTAGGGAGAGCGTTAGGAAGGCAAATAGAAAAAAAAACTGCTTCTGCTGATAGCGCTTTTCACTGTAGTTACTGTGCAGTGAAAGGTGAAGATTTTTGCTTTTGTGCAGCAGCGCTGGTGTTGATTAGCCTGCCTTTTAAGGCTAGCTGCATTGCTGTGTGCACACTGGTGTTCAAACTGCTTTTTTAAAAGCAATCCAAATTTTATTGTTAGGTCCTGGTGAGGTCATGAGCATTCATTTTTTCACACACCGTACAGCGGTGTACGCTCCTCACACAGTACCGTGTAACAGCTGTTATCATGGCCAAATTGAAGCTATCTAAGTGTGTGACTCTGTAAGGAAAAGCCGAGGAGATTGTCAATTCTTACAGACCTACACCTTATAGTTTTGTCCGTTTTTCAAACAGTTTAGTATATCTGCTGTTTGATTACATTCAAAACTAGAGAGAGACAGCGTGTGTCAGTACGTATCCAAAAACACGGAGCTTGACAATTTTACATACACCGTACAGCGGTGTACGTGTACGCTGCTCTCACAGTACCGTGTAACGGCTGTTATCACGGCCAAATTGAAGCTATCTAAGTGTGTGACTCTGTAAGGAAAAGCTGAGGAGTTTGTCCGTTCTTACAGACCTATACTCTAGGGAGATTCCAATTCTGCCCAATTCTATATACACCTTGTAGTTTGTCATACACTAGGCAATTTCTGCCTGTCACATTGCGGTGTAATATACACAGGGCCTGACAGAATCCAACTGTGTCCTGAAGTCTAGAGAGATTCAAATTCTCCCCAGTCCTCTATACACCTTTCTTACACCATCCATAATCTGCCTGTCACATTGCGGTGTAATATAAACAGGGCCTGACAGAATCCAACTGTGTCCTGAAGTCTAGAGAGATTCAAATTCTCCCCAGTCCTCTATACACCTTTCTTACACCATCCAGAATCTGCCTGTCACATTGCGGTGTAATATAAACAGGACCTGACAGAATCCAACTGTGTCCTGAAGTCTAGAGAGATTCAAATTCTCCCCAGTCCTCTATACACCTTTCTTACACCATCCATAATCTGCCTGTCACATTGCGGTGTAATATAAACAGGGCCTGACAGAATCCAACTGTGTCCTGAAGTCTAGAGAGATTCAAATTCTCCCCACTACTATATACACCTTGTACCCTGTTTTACAGTACCATATAGTTGGTGGTTTTTTGGGTACATTTTCCCCAAAAATGAGGAAGTGTGGTGGAAGAGTCCGTGGAAGTGGGCGGGGGTTGCCAGCTGGTAATGATGGTGTTGGTGGTGGATCTGCTGGTAGTGGCAAAAGCAAAATAGCACCTAATGCAGGAGGTGTTGAGCCTGCGTCATCGTCTGGCTCCACAAGGCCTCGAAGGCTCCCTTTTCTGGGAGTAGGTAAACCGCTTTTAAAGCCGGAGCTTCAAGAACAAGTTTTGGCTTACAATGCTGACTCAGCCTCCAGCTCTATCGCCTCTTCTTCTGAAGTTTTTAAAAATAAAAGCACTGAGTCATCATTAGAGGCTCATGGTCATGAACCACACCTTTCCTTGTGTCCTTCACCCCAACCAAAATTGAAAGATGCGGCAGGCCACACTACAGATTACTCCATGGAGCTGTTTTCACATACCATGCCTGGGTTATCAAGTCAAATCGTGAATTACCCAGGCCAAGATGAATCTGACATGGAGTGCACTGATGCACAGCCACTGATAGATGATTCTGCTGGTACATTCACTCAGAGCACTACATTGTCCTCGCAGTGTACTGAGGCAGAATCTGACCCTGATGAACCTCAGGTGCCCCTTCCCGCATACTATACCACCATACACGGTGACACAGAGGAAGGTGCACATGACGTTGAAGAGGAGGTGATGGATGACCCAGTTGTTGACCCAGATTGGCATCCATTGGGGGAAGAGGGTGCCGCTGCCAATAGCTCAGAAGAGGAGGAGGAGCATCCGCAGCGGGCATCGACATCACAGCAGCTGTTATCTGACAGGCCCGGAGCAGTCCAAAAACAGGTTACAAAAACCAAAAGAGTTGCAGGACAGCTTGGCCAGACGGTCAAAATAGCACAGCGTGCAAGGCCTCAAAATGTCTTCCATAGTAGGAAGAGTGCAGTGTGGCACTTTTTTGAGCAAAATCCTAATGATCAGGCAAAGGTTATCTGTAAGAAGTGCGCAAAGACCTTTTTAGCCGAGGGAAAAATCTGAGAAATTTGAATACCAGTTGCATGCTAAGACATTTAACCACCATGCACTTGCAAGCGTGAACAGACTACCAAAACTCACGTACCACATGTGCAACTGCTCCCAAAGAAGGTTGTCAGCAACACTACATTGTTTCCCCCACTGTAAGCCCACCGGTTAGCACACTACCAGCCTCAAATGTTGAGTTGTCGTCGCAAGGGCAAATCAGTCAGGGAATCACACTGTTATTGCAACGAAAGACTGAATCTAGGCCATCAGAAAGAACACCAACTCCATCACCATCATCAACCCTCTCTCAGTCTGTCATGTCCACCGCTAGTTCCACCATATGCAGCTCTCAAGTCCAGCTCACCCTACCAGAGATTATGAGTAGAGCAAGAAAGTACTCATCCTCTCATCCGCGTACACTGGGTTTGAACGCCCACATTGCCAAACTAATCTCGTTAGAGATGATGCCCTATCGGTTGGTTGAAAGCGCAGCTTTCCACGAACTCATGGCCTACGCAGTACCACGCTATGACCTACCCAGTTGCCACTTCTTTTCTCGCAAAGCCATCCCAGCCCTCCACCTTCATGTGAAAGACCGCATTGTACTTGCACTCAAGCAATCAATGAGTGGAAAGGTGCACCTCACAACTGATTCATGGTCCATAATCACATGCTTCAAAAACTACCCATTTGTTTTTTGAAGAAAAAGGAGTGAGAAATATTTAATATAAAAATATAAATCTAAATCTTTATTAATCCATCCATTTAAATAAAAAAATAAGAAAGGTTTAGGAACAGAAAGAGAGGGACAATGGGTCTAAGATAATTCATGCCACCTGGTAAGTGCCATGTTCACAAAATGGTTCTATGAGTTCTGATTCATATGCACAGTAACCATGGAGCAAATTTAAAGCAAAGTGACACATTCACCATTTAAAGATCTATAACAGATTAACATTAGTTAGGTATCTCAATGCCTTGAAATATATTATACAAAGAAATTTTTTGAATAATTTTCATTGCACCATCGCACACTATTAAATGCCCATTTTACTATGCATTAAAATCCATGTAAAGTATCATTGTATTATTCAGACTCATGTGAGACCAATATATCTCCCTTGTGAACAAACACATAGACGCTCCCAAAACATAGGGGGATTAATGATCACGGACACATTACCTGGATCCTGGTAATGTGTCCGTGATCATTAATCCCCCTATGTTTTGGGAGCGTTCCCGGGTGGAGTCCAATTAAGCCGCAGGCTCCACTCCTGGTGACGCCCTTTTGGACATTCCTTTAAGGTTCAGCTTTGCAATAATACTGCCCCCGGAAAGCAAACACTTTGCCTTCATGGATGCTGTTTGGAGGTTTGTGGGAATAACGCTGCCCGATCGCCAGTTGGCATAATTTATTGGTGGGAAGTCCGACGGTATATGATCGTGTTCGATTTCAGAATTTTTTTTTGGTTTGTATTTTACATTTTTATTCCAGCCTTTCTTGACTTCATAAGGGCATGACAAGCCTATATCTGTGTCTCCTCAACCTCCTCCTTTTACCACCTCTTTTCTAAATGTAGTTGCCCTTTTCCATATGTTAATTTTTGTCTTCTGAGCATTTTTTCGGCTTTGGGACACCTTTTAAGGTGTTTTGTAATTGTTTTCTATGTGTTTGTTTGTGTTTGTGTTTGTCTGCCATTGTTTTCAATGTGGTTCGACGAACATTCGACGAACTTGCCTACTGTGCGACGAACCAAAACACTAGCGGGGTGGCTCAACACTACTCCTGATATATAGACGTACATTGTTAATGTTTAAACTATGCTATATATACCTGTTATCTGATGATGCTGTACACTTTGTCTAATTTTTATATACTTGTTTAATCCATACTGAGCCTGTGAGCGTCTTTGTGTGACTGATGGAATATATATGGAGATTGACAATTATCCTTTGACTGAATAGAGCCGTACGCTTCTGATACAGTGCCATATATCTAATGTTATTTTGTGTCTATTTTGTGCTAAATTTTGAAGTTTGGTGGAAGAGGCCGCGAACGTGGGCGTGGGGGGGCCAGCTGGTGCTGATGGTGGTGGTGCATCTGCTGGTAGTGGCAAAAGTTCAATAGCAGCTAAGGTAGGAGGTGTTGAGCCTGCGTCATAGTCTGGCTCCGGAACACCTGGAAGGCTACCTTTTCTGGGAGTAGGTTAACCGCTTTTAAAGCCGGAGCATGAGGGACTGGTTTTGGCTTACATTGCCGAAACAGACTCCAGCAAATATGCCCTCCTCTTCTGAAGTTTCAAAAAATGCAAGCACTGAGTCGTCAAGTGCTGGCTCCTGGTCAGGAAGAACCCCTTTCCTTGTGTCCTGCACCCCCACCCAAAGTGAATGATGCAGCAGGCCACACTTCACATTAGTCCATGTAGCTCTTTCTATCATACCATGTCTGGGTTATCAAGTCAAATCGTGAATTCCCCAGTCCAAGATGAATCGGACATGGAGTGTGGGTGGCTAGCCAGGGCAGTGGGGTTAATCGGTACCGGGCCAGTGTCCCACAGGGATGTGTCACGGTGGTGGTGACCCGTTCCGTGGTCCTGGGCGTCCATGCAAAGGGGTGAATTACGTTTATAGGTGAATGATACGTGACGCCACCTGTGGTTTCTGATTAGATTGACCAGCGCTGCAGTGTCACTTCCCTGGGACAGATGTTATGGTGCAGCTAAGATGTAGAAGCCCTGCACACGTAAGGCCATAGTCGCAGGGCAGATGAAAGAGTTGGTAGATGGTGTGCAGTGCAGGATGTAGCAGAGCCGTGTGCCAGGCACAGGAGAAAGATGACAGTCACAGTCATGCAGTTCCTTTACCTGTACTTGGTAAGTGCCGTCCAGGACCCAGAGTACAGATGGAGAAGGAGTTGGTCAGCCTGGAAGCCAATTTGGAATTCTCTCTCTGCAGATAGGTAGTGTGGCCTCCGTTCTAGCGCTTATCTGAGGTACTCGCAGTGCTGAGTTCAATGAAGTTCCCCCTGTTGACTCTCTTTTGGAACTTTCTCGTATGGCAGGCAGCCGTAGCCTTTTCCTTCTGGCTCCCACACGTCGCTGCTGTGGCCTCCGAGCCTTAGTTGGGTAGAGAGCATTTACAACTGCTACTTCCTCCGGTTTCGGTTGCATGAACGTCAGTGTCCCTACAAACTCGGAGACCGGAATCCGGACCATGCGCTCCAGCTAGGAGTGAGCCTTAACTCTGCTCATCCTCCAGCTCCCCTTCTCACATCCACACACTTCACCTTCCCTTCACAGACTGCCCTAACTTACCTCCTCCCGACCACAGAGAGCAGCTCCTCAGCAGTCAGGTTCAGAGGTCTCCCTGCTGGCCTGAGTGGGAAATGTGTTGTGTGTTGGTTTAACTGCTAGAGAGATCCTTCGTTGCTCGCAAGCATGACATCACACTCCCTAGGAGGAAGGTAATGCCACTGTAGCGACCGTGCTCCTGGGGGCGCCACAAGTGCACTGATGCCCAGCCCCTGCTAGATGATTCTGCTGGTACATTGACCCAGACCACTACATTCCCCTCGCACTCTACACAGCCAGAATCTGACCCTGATGAAACTCAGGTTACCCTTCCCATATACTGTACCACCTTACACGGTGACAAAGAGGAAGGTGCAGATGAAAGTGCAGGTTCAGCCCACCCGCCGTCAGACACACCGCCGTACTATGAGGGGCCCTGTGCCAGTGCCGTCGCCAACGAGTGGGCCCCCCCGCTTGCTCAGGATCACAGCACTTGCAAAGTTGAAATACTTACCTCTCCCTGCTCCACCGCCATGACGTCTTCCGCGTCTCCTGAAAGTGATTTTCTGATCAGAGAGCGCAATGACATCACGTCTGTACGCCCAGACTAGTACAGGGGTCCCCTAGCGAGGAGACTTATTTGAGGAGACTTATTTAATTGTTTTCAATGTTGGGACAGCAATTTTTGGGGAGCACTATACTCTGGTGAATGATATATGGGGCCCACCATACACTGGAGCATTCCAAAGGTGGACATCAGACACTGTAGCAGCATTTATAGGGCCCATTATACATTAGAGCATTAGAAATGGGGCCCATTATATATGGAGCATTATTTGGGCCCATAAGACAGTGCAGCTTCATCCATGGGGACCAACATATACTGTAGCTTTATGTGGAGTTCATCATATACTGTTTCAAACATTATATGGGACCAATGATTCTGTATGGAGAAATATATGGGCCTCATTACTCTGTATAGCGCACTATGCGGTGGCCATAATACTGTATGGAGTAATATACTGTCCGTTTTTGGAGCTATTGGAGAATTTAAAATGGATATCAGCCATGAGATGTAAAAAGTGAAGTATTTTTCATTGCACTATACCGCTATTTCTCTGCCGTATCGGAGCATCATGAGTTGTACTATGTGTTAAAGGGGCGCTCTTTGGCCCACGGCATATGAAAACCTGGAGCCAGCCCTACCCCTCCCCACAAATTTAGCCAAATAACCCCCATTTTTCAGTGCGTAACTAGTATTATGAAGTAAATTAATGTTGAATTGCTTCAGTAATAAGAATTGATGTTTTTGGCATTCAAAAGGGCACTGTAGGTGTGTTTCCTGTCCTCCACTCCCTGCCGACTTTGCTTCCCCATTGACTTGCATTGGGTTTCGTGTTTCAGTCGGCTTTCGACTTTTCACAAAAATCGTCCGATTTCGTTCGACCCGACTTTTGCGAAAGTCGGGTTTCATGAAACCCGACTCGACCCAAAAAAAGGCAAAGTCGTTCATCTCTATCGCTGATGACGTCTCACTCTCGCGAGAGTGACGTCATCTCCGGTCCTTTACTGGGACCGGAAGATGCGTGGAGAGGAGATCAGGGGCCGTCAGAAGGTGAGAATATCCTTTTTTTAATTTTTTTTTATTATTATTTTACATTCTATCTTTTACTATTGATGCTGCATTTTTTTTGAAAAAAATATTTTTGAGGATTTTTGAGGATTATTATCTAAATTGAATGGTTTAACATTTTTCTGTGTTTTCACATGGCCCAGATTCATGTACATGTGCTGCTGTATTCTTTTTCTCTACATTGTGCAGTTTTTGCAGCTTGCACGTGTTCACACTAGGAGGTGCTGGTCGGTTTTTTTTTTTTCTCTTTTTTCTCTCTCTCTCTCTATATATACACACAGTATATACAGTACATATACTGCTTAAAAAAACACATCCTAGTACATTGTGTTGTTAAAGCGTTCCCTTTATCATTTTGGGCAGTGTGTGTGTATGTATATATATATATATATATATACATATATATATATATATACAGTATATATGAATATACAGTATATATATATATATATATATATATATATATACACTAGCTGAAGAGCCCGGCGCTGCCCGGGCATAGTAACTAACTGTGGTTAGTTATAGCAAATTATAATTATCCTCCATCCCATAGGCCCGTGCCCGTATACCCATCAAACATATCCACGATCCCATAGGCCCGTACCCATATACCATCATACATATCCTCCATCCCATAGTCGAGTGCCCGTATACCCATCACATATCCTCCATCCCTTAGTCCCATGCCCATATGCCCATCATACATATCCTCCATCCCATAGTCGAGTGCCCATATACCCATCACAGATCCTCCATCCCATAGTCCCATGCCCATATACCCATCACACATCCTCCATCCCATAGTCCCATGCCAAATACATAATCGCCATCCCATAGTCGAGTGCCAATATATCCATCACACATCCTCCATCCCATAGTCCCATGCCCATATACCCATCATACATATCCTCCATCCCATAGTCCCGTGCCCATTTACCCATCATACATATCCTCCATCCCATAGTCCCATGCCCATATACCCATCACACATCCTCCATCCCATAGTCCCGTGCCCATATAACCATCACACATCCTTCATCTCATAGTCCCATGCCCATATACCCATCATACATATTCTCTATCCCATAGGCCCATGCCCATATACCCATCATACATATCCTCCATCCCATAGTCCCATGCCCATATACCCATCATACATATCCTCCATCCCATAGTCCCATGCCCATATACCCATCATACATATTCGCCATCCCATAGTCGAGTGCCCATATACCCATCACACATCCTTCTTCTCATAGTCCCATGCCCATATACCCATCATGCATATCCTCCATCCCATAGTCCCATGCCCATATACCCATCATATATATCTGTCATCCCATAGTCCCGTGCCCATATACCCATCATACATATCCTCCATCCCATAGTCCAGTGCCCATATACCCATCACACATCCTCCATCCCATAGTCCCATGCCCATATACATATCCGCCATCCCATAATCCCGTGCCCATATACCCATCACACATCCTCCGTCCCATAGGCCTGTGCCCATATACCCATCATACATATCCTCCATCCCATAGTCCCGTGCCCATTTACCCATCATACATATCCACCATCCCATAGACCCGTGCCCATATACCCATCACACATCCTTCATCTCAAAGTCCCATGCCCATATACCCATCATACATATCCTCCATCCCATAGTCCCGTGCCCATATACCCATCATACATATCTGCCATCCCATAGTCCAGTGCCCATATACCCATCACACATCCTCCATCCCATAGTCAACCATTATGACAGGGCTTGCAACCTTTGATGACATCAGCGTCGCCATGGCAACCATTATGACATCATAATGAGGGGCGGGGCTTGATACGCACACACTGTTTCCTTATTATGCAAATAGGGGCATTATGACATCATAATGAGGGGCGGCGCTTGACACGCACACACTTTTTCCCCAGTATGTAGATACGGCAAAATTGTTTGGTAAATTGGAACGCGCGGGGTTAAAATTTCGCCTCACAACATAGCTTAGGACGCTCTCCGGGTCCAGACGTGTGACTGTGCCAAATTTTGTGGCTGTAGCTGCGACGGTGCGGATGCCTATCCCGGACATACACACATACACACATACATACACACTTTGAGCTTTATATATTAGATACACAGCTCTGACAAAAATTAAGAGACCACTGCACAGTTTTATAAAAACCAGCTCCTCTACGTGTCTGACAGCCATTCCATTCCAGTGTCAGTTGAATACCAACCAGAGTACACCTCATTTTACGTAATGTGCTTCTGATTAGGTGATCACCTGAACAAAATCTTATTAAACGAAGGAAAGCATAAAAAACCATGCTGTGGTGTTCAACTGGATGGCTAAACAAGTGCTAGCAATAAGAGTGGAGCGAAACAGGACGGTCAAATTCAAAAGTCAACGACTTTTGGTGAAGTCGGGTTTCGCCGACCGAAACCTGACCATAGCGTGAGGTCGTCCATGAGGTCGCTGACCCGCACGCCAAAGTCGCGTTTCCCATCATGCTTCCAGTGCCTTTTCTCAGCCAATGACGCACACTGTGGGCAACGCGATGACATAGGCAGCGGCAACCACCATCTTATATATGGGCATTACAGTGATTGGCTGGCTTTGTGTGGCGTCACAGTGGCTATAAAGCCCTAAATGCCGACCGCCATCTTACTTCTGCCGATCTTAGCATAGGGAGAGGTTGCTGCTGCTCGTTCTCAATAGGGAGAGTGTTTAGGCAGTAAACAAAAAAAAATCTGCTTCTGCTGATAGCAATTTTCACTGTACAACACAACAGTTAGTGTGCAGTGACAGGGGAGGATATTTTGTGTGCAGCAGCTCTGGTCGTTATTAGGCTGCCTTATAAGGCTACCTGATAGCTGCATTGCTGTTTGCATACTGCTGTGCAGACTGTTTTTTTCAAAGCAAAAATACTTTTATTCCTTTTTTCTGCACAGTTAGCGACCGTTCATTTTTTCACACACCGTATAGAGGTGTACGCTCCTCACACACTACCATGTACCGGCTGGTATCACGGACAAATACATGCCATTTGTGTGTGACTCAATACAAAGATAGATGGAGATTTTCATTTTTCCATTGATACACCATATAGAGCTGTCCGCTTGTCAAACAGTATCCTATATCTGCTGTTTGATTATGGTCAAATCGATACAGAAACAGCGTCTGTGTGTGAAACTGGATGGCAAAACAAGTGCTAGCAATAAGAGTGGAGCGAAACAGGTCAGTCAAATTCAAAAGTCAACGACTTTTGGTGAAGTCGGGTTTCGACGATCGAAACCCGACCATAGCGTGAGGTCGTCCATGAGGTCGCTGACCCGCACGCCAAAGTCGCGTTTCCCATCATGCTTCCAGTGCCTTTTCTCAGCCAATGATCAATGACGCACACTGTGGGCAACGCGATGACATAGGCAGCGGCCACCACCATCTTATATATGGGCATTACAGTGATTGGCTGGCTTTGTGTGGCGTTACAGTGGCTATAAAAGCCCTGAATGCCGACCGCCATCTTACTTCTGCCGATCTTAGCATAGGGAGAGGTTGCTGCTGCTCGTTCTCAATAGGGAGAGTGTTTAGGCAGTAAACAAAAAAAAATCTGCTTCTGCTGATAGCGATTTTCACTGTACAACACAACAGTTAGTGTGCAGTGACAGGGGAGGATATTTTGTGTGCAGCAGCTCTGGTCGTTATTAGGCTGCCTTATAAGGCTACCTGATAGCTGCATTGCTGTTTGCATACTGCTGTGCAGACTGTTTTTTTCAAAGCAAAAATACTTTTATTCCTTTTTTCTGCACAGTTAGCGACCGTTCATTTTTTCACACACCGTATAGAGGTGTACGCTCCTCACACACTACCATGTACCGGCTGGTATCACGGACAAATACATGCCATTTGTGTGTGACTCCATACAAAGATAGATGGAGATTTTCATTTTTCCATCGATACACCATATAGAGCTGTCCGCTTGTCAAACAGTATCCCATATCTGCTGTTTGATTATGGTCAAATCGATACAGAAACAGCGTCTGTGTGTGACTCCGTTAAAAAACATAATGATAATTAAAATTTTCCATCAATACACCGGATAGAGCTGTCCACTTGTCAAACAGTATCCCATATCTGCTGTTTGATAACGGTCAAATCGATATAGAGACAGCGTCTGTGTGTGACTCTGATAAAAAATAGACGGATAATTCAAATTTTCCATCCATACACCATATAGAGCTGTCCGCTTGTCAAACAGTATCCCATATCTGCTGTTTGATTACGGTCTAATCGATACAGAGACAGCGTCTGTGTTTGACTCCATTAAAAAATAGACGGATAATTAAAATTTTCCATCCATACACCGTATAGAGCTGTCCGCTTCTCATACAGTACCATATCTCTGCTGGTATTTTTGGTACATTTTGCCAAACATGAGGAAGTCTGGTGGAAGAGGCCGCGTATGTGGGTGGGGGGGCGCAGCTGGTACTGATGGTGGTGGTGGGACATCAAAAGCTCAAAAGTTATGTCAAAAGGACAATAGCAGCTAAGGCAGTAGGTGTTGAGCCTGCATCATCGTCTGGCACAAGAAGGCCTTTAAGGTTCCCTTTTCTGGGAGTAGGTAAACCGCTTTTAAAGCCGGAGCATCAGGAACAGGTTTTTGCTTTCATTGCCGAAACAGCCTCCAGCTCTATTGCCTCCTCTTCTGGTGCAGGCTTCTGGTCAGGAACAACACCTTTCCTTGTGTCCTTCACCCACACTAAAAGTGAAGGATGCGGCAGGCCACACTTCAGATTACTCCATGGAGCTGTTTTCACATACCATGCCTGGGTTATCAAGTGAAAGCATGAATTCCCCAGTCCAACATGAATCAGAGATGGAGTGCACTGATTTACAGCCACTGCTAGATGATTCTGCTGGTACATTCACCAACAGCACTACATTCCCCTCGCACTCTACAGAGCTAGAATCTGACTCTGATGAAACTCGGGTGCCCCTTCCCGCATACTATAGCACCTTACACAGTGACACAAAGGAAGGTGCTGATGAAAGTGCCGGTTCCCTGAACAGGTGAGGGGGCATACTTGTGGGCGACGGCACTGGCACAGGGCCCCTCATAGTATGCAAAAGTGTCTCTGCCG
The DNA here is from genome assembly GCF_039654945.1 of Dendrobates tinctorius. NCBI lineage: Eukaryota > Metazoa > Chordata > Amphibia > Anura > Dendrobatidae > Dendrobates > Dendrobates tinctorius. The sequence continues at coordinate 14,026,837 of NW_027361741.1, read as the reverse complement.
GTGGGAGGGCCCACTCACCATCAGACACACAGGAGTACTATGAGGGACCCTGTGCCAGTGCCGTTGCCCACAAGTGGGCCCCTCCTGCTTGCTCAGGGCCACAGCACTTGCAATACTTACCTCTCCCTGCTCCACTGCCGTGATGTCTTCCGCGTTTCCTGACAGTGACATTCAGGTCAGAGAAGGCGATGACATCACGTCTGTATGCCCTCTGCCTAAACAGTCCAAGTGCAGACAGCTGGAAGATGTTGACGCTGAGGAGTCCAAAGTAGAGCAGTGCCCAGCGAGGAGAGGTATTTTTTTAAAGGTTGGGATCAATTTTTGGGGAGCACTATACACTGGAGAATGAGATATGGGGCCCATGATATGCTGGAGCATTCTAAATGGGGGATATCAGACACTGCAGCAGCATTTATGGGGCCCATTATACACTGGAGCATTATTTGGGCCCATAAGACACTGGCGCATCATCCATGGGGCCCATCATATACTGGAAAATTCTAAATGGGGCAGATCAGACACTGGAGCAGCATCTATGAGGCCCATTAGACACTGGAGCATTAGAAATGGGGCCAATTATATATGGAGCATTATTTGGGCCCATAAGACAGTGGAGCATCATCCATGGGGACCAACATATACTGTAGCATTATGTGGAGCTCATCATATACTGTATGGAACATAATATGGGACCAATTATTCTGTATGGAGAAATATATGGGGTTCATTATTCTGTATGGCGCACTATGTTGTGGCTATAATACTGTCTGGAGGAATATACTGTCCATTTTTTTAGCTATTGTTGAATTTAAAATAAATATCAGTCATGTCATGTAAGCAGTGACGTATTTTCATTGTACTATACCTATATTTCTCTGCCGTATCGGAGCATCATTAATTGTGTTGTGTTAAAGGGGCTTACTGACACTCTTTTGCCCGGGGCACACAAAAACCTGCAGCCAGCCCTACCCCCCCCCACAACTTTAGCAAAATAACCCCCAGTTTTCAATGCGTAGCTATTATTATAAATGAAATTAAGGTTGCCAAGCTTAAGCAATAAGAATTGATGTTGTTTGCATTGAAATGGGCACTGTAGGTGTGTTTACTGTCCTCCACTCCCTGCCAACTTTGCTTCCCCATTGACTTGCAATGGGTTTTGTGTTTCAGTCAGACTCCAACTTTTCCCTATAGTCGGCCGATTTCGTTCGACTCGACTTTTGAGAAAGTCCCTAAAAGAGGCAAAGTCGCTCATCTCTACTAGTAATATCCCAAAAGGAATAGGAATGAAAAAATAACTTTTAACCATGACAAAGGAGTTGAAAAGAGAAGTCTTGAGTGAGGAAAAGAATGACTCCATTCTGGCTTTACTAGGAGAGGAATACAGTGAGCATCATGCTGCCTCCATCCTTAAAATTTCTAAGGCGGCAGTCCATTACAACAAGGTGAAGCAGCAGACATTGGGGACAACAAAGCTACAGACCAGCAGAGGGCGAAAACGACTCTCCACTGACTGGGATGACTGTCATCTTATTTGAATATCACTCTGCAACAGCAGGATAACATCAAGTGACATGCAAAAGGAATGGCAAATGGCAGCTGGGGTGAACTGCATGGCAAGAACAGTTTGTAACAGGCTCCCAGAGGCAGGGTTCAAGTCATGCAAAGCTAGAAAAAAGCTTTTCATCAATGAGAAACAAAGGAGAGCCAGGCTGAAGTTAGCCAACCACCATAAGGATTGGACCATAGAGGACTGGAGTAAGGTAATCTTCTCTGAGTCTAATTTTTAGCTTTGTCCATCACCTGGTCGTCTAATGGTTAGACAGAGACCTGGAGAGGCGTACAAGGCACAGTGTCTTGTACCCACTGTGAAATTTGGTGGAGGATCGGTGTTGACTTGCGAAGGACGTATGAATCAAGCCACATACAAGGTTATCCTGGAAAAACAGTTGATTCCTTCTGCTCAGGCAATGTTCCCCAACTCTGAGGACTGGTTTTTCTAGCAGGACAATGCACCATACCACACAGCTAGGTCAATCAATGTGTGGATGAAGGACCACCACACCAAATCCCTGTCATGGCCTGCCCAATCTTCAGACCTGAACCCCATTGGAAACCTCTGGAATGCAATCAAGAGGAAAATGGATAGTCACAAGCCATCAAACAAAGAACTGCTTACATTTTTTTACCAGGAGTGGCATAAGGTCACCCAAAAGCAGTGTGAAACACAGGTGGAAAGCATGCCAAGACGCATTTAAACGAGGAATAAAAATTATGGTTATTCCACAAAATATTGATTTCTGAACTCTCCCCGAGTTAAAACATTAGTATTGTTGTTTCTAAGTGATTATGAACTCATTTTCTTAGCATTATTTGAGGTCTGCAAGCACTGCATTTTTTTGTTATTTTGACCATTTCTCATTTTCTAAAATAAATACAAAATTTAGTGCTTGGAAATTCGAAGACATGTTGTCAGTAGTTTATAGAATAAAAGAACAATTTACATTTTACTCAAAAATTTTACTTATAAAGAGAAAAACAGACAAACTGAAAATTTTGCAGTGGTCTCTTTTTACAGAGCTGTATATATATATATATTGTTGTGTTTTCTGGAGACAGTAGATACATGGATGATTTGCAGAGATGTTTTTCTTTCCTAAGTAAAAGTCCAATCTAAAATACCGGACCATTCATCTTTCTCAACACAAGATGTTTTGCTTTCTGCTTTACGTTTTTTTTTCAATTAGCAGATAACATGCAAATGGGAAATATATGCAACTAACAAATTAAATTTGCAACAAAGCTATCCACGCTTTCATCCTTATGAGCTCAAATGTAATAAAACCCTTTTGACTGCTTTAAGAAATTGATTCATAAACATAAATTAAACTACCAATGCGTATCAATGTGATATATTGCATCTTTGTGCATCTTAAGGGCATCAATATAATGTGGAATTTTTTATAATCTTTGTTAAGTATTTGTTCAGTGTTCTGCATCAGTACTTGTAAGCTAGGAAATGAGGAAACCTACATGGAAAAAAATCTAATAAAAATATTGGCACCGCTTAGTATTTTGGAGCCACTACTGGTTTTGGCATATACAGTGGGGAGAAATGAGTATTTGATCCTTTGCTGATTTTCTCAGTTTGCCCACTGACAAAGACATGAACAGTCTAGAATTTTAAGGGTAGGTAAATTTTAACATTGAGAGATAGAATATCAAAAATAAAATCCAGAAAATCACATTGCATAAATTATATAAATTTATTTGCATTTTGCAGTGGGAAATAAGAATTTGATCCCCTACCAACCATTAAGAGTTCTGGCTCCTACTGACCAGTTAGATGCTCCTAATCAACTCGTTACCTGCATTAAAGACAGCTGTAGTACATAGTCACCTTTATAAAAGGCTCCTGTCCACAGACTCAATTAATCAGTCAGACTCAAACCTTTACAACATGGGCAAGACAAAAGAGCTTTATAAGGATGACAAGGACAAGATCATAGACCTACACAAATGGACTACAAAACCATAAGTAAGATGCTGGGTGAGAAGGAGACATCTGTTGGTGCAATAGTAAGAAAATGGAAGAAATACAAAAAAATTTACTGTCAATCGACATCGATCTGTGGGACCATGCAAAATCTCATCTCATGGGGTATCCTTGATCATGAGAAAGGTGAGAGATCAGCCTAAAACTACATGGGGTAAACATGTTAATGATCTCAAGGCAGCTGGGACCACAGTCACTAAGAAAACTATTGGTAACAAATTGCACCGTAAAGTTTTAAATCCTGCAGTGCCCACAAGGTCCTTCTGTTCAAGAAGGCACATGTGCAGGCTGATTCTGTGAGTGATTGGGAGAAAGTGATGTGGTCAGATGAGACAAAAATTGGGGTCTTTGGCATTTACTCAACCTGCCGTGTTTGGAGGAAGAGAAATGCTGCCTATGGCCCAAAGAACTCCACCCCCACTGTCAAGCATAGAGGTGGAAACATTATATTTTGGAGGTGTTTCTCTGCTAAAGGCACAGGACTACTTCACCGCATCAATGGTAGAATGGATAGAGTCATGTACCGTAAGATCCTGAGTGACAACCTCATTCCCTCCACCAGGACATTAAAAATGGGTATTGGCTAGGTCTTCCACAAGACAATGACCCAAAACATACAGCCAAGGCAACAAAGGAGTGGCTCAAAAAGAAGCACATTAAGGTCATCGAATTGCCTAGCCAGTCTCTAGATCTTAATCTCATAGAAAACTTATGGAGGGAGTTGAAGCTTCGAGTTGCCAAGCGACAGCCTCAAAATCTTAATGATTTAGAGATGATCTGCAAAGAGGAGTGGACCAAAATTCCTCCTGACATGTGCGCAAACCTCATCATCAACTACAAACAACATCTGACTGCTGTGCTTGCCAACAAGGGTTTTGACACCAAGTATTAGGTGTTGTTTGCCAGAGGGATCAAATACTTATTTCCCACTGCAAAATGCAAATAAATTTATATAATTTATACAATGTGATTTTATGGATTTTACTTTTGATATTCTATCTCTCAATGTTAAAATTAACCTATCCTTAAAATTATAGACTGTTCATGTCTTTGTCAGTGGGCAAACATTCAAAATCAGCAAGGGATCAAATACTTATTGCCCCCACTGTAAATACTGAGGCAAAATACTGTATTCCATCTATGATTTATAGTCCTGAATCCATTTGGATCCTTATGCCAGCTATCAGATTGGGACATGCATCCCTAATGCATTTTAGTGAAGTGAAGCACTCACAGGGATTATGACAAACTAAGCTGCATACTGTGTGTGTGCAAGTGTAAGGTAGTAGAGGTGCTTCCCACATCTCCTTAAAGAGATATTTATTGCAATATAATGCATTGCTGGGGGATTCTTAAGTAACAATGGACTTTGAAAGATATAGTGATGAGTTGTACCAAGGTACCTCAAGCAGTGGAGTCCTCATTAGTCAGTTGGGAACTGAGAGTAGCAGTGGAAGCCAAAGTCTACCATAACTGTTGGCTGGGTTGTCATTTGTCATGAGATGCAAGCGTGAGAAGTGCAAGAGTATAATGTATAATGTAGTCTTATGTAACCGAGAAGTGGCCATGCCTGCTTAATGTAATTTACTCTCTAACATCTGGTCCTAGTCTGCTCGATATAGCAACACCATGCAGTCTGCAGAGGTGTATCGCCCAGGTAACCACTGTTGCACACAGTCAGGACCCTCATTCTCATGTAGAGTGCTGGGGCATGGAAGACAAGTACCTTGCCCATGGCTACCGCCCTGTGCCATGCTACACAAGAAAGATATTTTCTGAGATAGCAAGTCCTATAACTTTATTGGATAAAGTGGAAGTTTTGATCCTAATATGGCCAGAACATCCTGGATCCTCGGAAGCAGAACAAACGAAAGGAGAGTTCAGCTACAGTGGGTATGGCTAAGGAGTAGTGATGAGTGAGTATGCTCGTTACTCGGGTTTCCCCAAGCATGTGTGGGGAAGGTGACTTGACGGACAGACTTGACTGGAAGTAGGAGGGGATGATTTGTGCACTACAGATGGAGATTGGCAATGACAGAAAGGTAACAGCAGGGAAAGGCAGAAAAGGGAGTGCAGTACCGAAATTTGACCACAAGATAGCAGGGGGAGTGTAGTTCAGGACTTAACATCAGCTTACGGCTATAGAAACTGCTTAGTCATGGGGGGCGGGGAGATAGGAACCCAGGAGGGAAATTCCCAGTGAGAGAAGGGATAAATAGGACTGGTTGGGGTTCCAGAGGCTAGGTTAGTCCCGGGAGAAGCTCAACAGAGGAAGACTCAGGACAGAAGACGGAGAACGGTGAAGAGCTCGACCAGGGGACTGACAGGAGAAGACAGTCGGGGGGGTGGCCCTGACACGACGTACCGCAGGACAGACGAGGCCCCGGGGGTACCGATTGGACGACCACCTCAGGCAGGTGAAGCGCTGGCGGTAGATTGGTCTAGGACAGCCCCAGCGAAAGATCCATGAGGGACGTCATCACAACTAAAGGAAAGGTGACAGGTACCCGGGCCTGGAAACAGGGCGCTGTAAAGGAACTGCGGTGCATGGCGAAGGTCGTCAGGAGGACGGCCAATAAACCCGGATCTGTTACAACTGAATTCTGCCTCCATCTCATCTTTACATCGTCCGGTCGTGGTAAGCAGAGGACCACCCCCCAATCCCGGCCCCTACCACATTTTGTGTAGTCGGCAGGATTGCCGCCGTTAATATGACATCTTCCGCGGCAGGCCTGCGCCTGGAGTACCCAAAAGGACTTGAGCTGCCCACCCGTGGATTGGAAGTTTGCTCCCCTGTGGATTACAAATTTGCTCGCCTGTGGATTACAAACCTGAGACTTTGTCCCGGACCATTGGCTGTCATCGGAGGATCCGGAACCGGAAAAAAAAAACTTTGCGAGATGGTGCCCGAGTGGAATACCAATTGGGACTGTGGCTGGACCCATCCAAGGAAAACCCGAATGAGACTCTGTGCCCCTGCAACATTGGTGACCTGCGAGGGGGGTGGCGCTGAAGTGGATTACCCGGGGCGGCCGCTAAAGGAACTGTCGCCGACCGTCCCTGCGGAACTATCCGGCCTGGAGGCTGGTCCTGCAGAAGGGCGGGATGAAGAGCAGCGGCGGGCACCAGATGACGGGAGAGGGAGCTGCGGAGGAGCAGCGGAGGCCAGCTGCTTCCCGGACCGACTTCTGGGAGAGCGGAGGAACAACCTGCAGAAAGCCGAAGGTGAGAGTTCCCCCGGCTCTACTGGCGGCTACACAAGCGCCCCCCCCCACTCGGCCTCCCCGCGCGGCCTCCTATTTTCCAGCGGCCCCAGTTGCGGAGGGCTCTGGAGCCTCTGCTGGGCTGACCGACGCTCTCACCCACCACCCTGAGCCACCCCACCCGGCGGCGCATCGGCCCGCGTCACCGGTGCGGAACCAGCCCGTGGCCGACGCTGCTGCGTTCCACCTGGCAGCAGTGGTTTACCACCCGAAGCCTGCCGCCACTCCGGCCTCCTCTAGGCCTCCTCATCAGTGCCAGCCACCACTCCGGCCCCGTCTCCGACTCCGGTTGCAGCCTGCTCCGCGGCCGCCTCTGGTTCGATTGCGGCGCCGGCTGCAGCCTACCCAGCAACACCCGCGACCGCCTCTGCCTCGCTCTTGGTTCCAGCTGCGGCCTGCTCACCGATGTCTGGGGCTGCCTCTGCCGCACTCCATACTGCGGCTGCAGCCTGCCCATCAAGGTCCGTGGCTGCTCTGACCCCGCTCCGGATTGCGGCTTCGGCCGGGTCATCGGGTTCCGCCGCCTCTGCGGAGCTGTCTGCCATCCACACTAGAAGGCCCCAGCTTCGCCGTTCCTTCTCACCAGTCAACAACCTTGGTCCCTCACCTGCAGTTAGAACTGCAGGAGCTGGGGGCCAGATGGAGCGAAGCCACCATGTCGACAGAGATGAGCATGTCCACGACACCACCGGTGGTGGACTGCTGGTCCCCAAGTAGAGAAATGGCACGGAACGCGCGCCATGGAACAACTTTCGGCCCCTTCTACCCCTTTTGACTCATCTCTCAGGAGGGAGATGACCCCTGAGCCCAGGGCAAAAAGAACACTCGGGGCTCAGGAACAGTCGAGACATCCCGGGAACCTCAAGGCTGTGGGGTTACCCTGCTGGACTGGTGCAACAACGGCCATCAGGAGATGGACTGGACAGTAGGGATTTCGCTGCACCGTTGTGCAGGCCCCAAGAGGACAGTTCGACATCCAAGATAAGGGACATGTTTTATTGTTGATTGTTTGCTCCTGGCATAGCGGGGATATGGGAGAGGAAGTACTCATGTTAAAGGGAGGGGGAGTATTTATGTTCTGTTTTAAAATGTTATGTTGAAAGAAAAAAAAGGAAAAAGAAAACGAAAAAACAAACAAGGGAAAAGGGGTTACCGTGGTTGGGTAACTAATATTATTATTAAGGTAGAGATAATGGTGTGCTACAAGTTGATTTAATGAGTACTGTGTGTAACAAAAAAAATGTGTGTAACAGGTCCCGGGTACGAGGTAGATGTGACGAAGACGCCGACCATGACTCTTTTAAGTGAAGGACAAAGAGACGAGAGATATCGAACCAGACAGTGGTCCGTCAGTCAGGTCCCCGACACCACGGGCAACCCAAAAGGACAGGCGGGCACCAATGATGACCTGTTAGGCAAAAGGCCTCAGTCATGGCGTTCCGGACAGCTGAAGGTAGTAGAAGGGGAGAGTAGTGGGAGGTGCACGCCATAGAGTAGTCAGGGTGGACCTCGCCAACCTGAAAGAAGGTGTCACGTGGCGTGCGCGCCGGCGGGTAGCAGTAGGCTGCTTGGAGCATGGTGCTCCCGGTTTGGTTTGGCCCCCATGGGCAGCGGGTTTGGCCCAATGACTGGTCCGACAACAGACTGTGGACAAGCTTCAGGATGACATAGGTAGGGAGTACGATTGTCGGGACGACAATGGACAAAAGAAGGGAGAGTGTGGGGAAGGTGAATTCACGGACAGACTTGACTGGAAGTAGGAGGGGACGATTTGTGCCCTACAGACGGAGATTGGCAATGACAGAAAGGTAACAGCAGGGAAAGACAGAAAAGGGAGTGCAGTACTGAAATTTGACCACAAGATGGCAGGGGGGAGTGTAGTTCAGGACTTAACATCAGCTTACAGCTATAGAAACTGCTTTGTCATGGGGGCGGGGAGATAGGAACCCAGGAGGGAAATTCCCAGTGAGAGAGGGGATAAATAGGACTGGTTGGGGTTCCAGAGGCTAGGTTAGTCCCGGGAGGAGCTCAGCAGAGGAAGACTCAGGACAGAAGATGGAGAATGGTGAAGAGCTCGACCTGGGGACTGACAGGAGAAGACGGTCAGGGGGTGGCCCTGACACGACGTACCGCAGGACAGACGAGGCCCCGGGGGTACCGATTGGACGACGACCTTGGGCAGATGAAGCGCTGGTGGTAGATTGGTCTAGGACAGCCCCAGCGGAAGATCCGCGAGGGACGTCATCACGACTAAAGGAAAGGTGAAAGGTACCCGGGCCTGGAAACGGAGAGCTGTAAAGGAACTGCAGTGCATGGCGAAGGTCGTCAGGAGCACGGCCAATAAACCCGGATCTGTTACAACTGAATTCTGCCTCCGTCTCGTCTTTGAATCGTCCTGTCGTGGTAAGCAGTGGACCACCCCCCCAATCCCGGCCCCTACCACACATGCACGGGTGGTCTCCGAGTATTTGGAAGTGCTCGGAGATTTAGTTTCTGTCGCCGCAGCTGCATGATTTGCAGCTACTTGACAGCCTGAATACATGCGGGGGTTGCCTGTTTGTTAGGGAATTCCCACATGTATTCAGGCTGTCAAGTAGCCGCAAATCATGCAGCTGGGGCAACAGAAACTAAACCTCCGAGCACGCCAAAATACTCAGAGATCACTCGAGCATGCTCGGGAATACCCGAGCAATGAGCATACTCGCTCATCAGTAATAAGGAGGTATATCTGTGGATTTTGGGTAAGCTTGAGACAGCAAAGGTGAAGTTGGACTAAAGAGACATTGTTTAGGCCAGACCTGGTAGTCTTAGTGTAGAAGTAGTGGACTTGCTAAGACGGAGGAACAGGTACTGCTGAAAATGGGCCGTGAAGGACAATTAGTTGAAATTAAGTGTTCATGTCACCTATGCCGAATTGCTGAATTATTGTTGCTAACAAGGGAAGTGCCATCACATAAACCATTATGCCTGTGCCTCTGCGGAAATCAAGCTTTGCACCTGCTACCTACTGTATATTGGTTTCACCAGATCCAACAGTAAAATCCACTTTATTTTTTAAAAATGGACTAAATCCTTCTTTACTAATGCATTACATATGTAGTTCCTTTGTCATCAGAAGATATGGGGCATGAGTAGGAACATCTGAAGGGAATAACATCACTCATACCCATAGGAAGACATTTCACTGGTCATTGTTAAGGGTCACAACAGAACACTTTAGCCTGGGTGACTCTTAAATGCATACAGTCTCTTTATACATAGCAGTCAAATAGAGAAGAGTACATGAGCTGGGTCTGTACAGCGCTCTCACTGTGACTACAGCATGTTCTTCCCTATTCACCCTTGTACAGGAGAGAACACAATGCAAACACCTTTGTCTCTAGAGCCACAGACCGCCTGTCTGCTTTCCGTACAAGTGCTTTGAAACCCTTGCTCCTGCACAGTGCTCTTACTGTGACAACTGTATTCAAATAGACTGCATACAGTGTGAAGAATGCTTTCCTCCCACACTCATAACTTTGTAGATTCCTACTCAAGATTACAGATAACAGATATACTGTATGCACAGTATAGTACAATGTGGCATCTAATGTTTGCACAAATGCAGCATAATAAGAAAATTAAGTTAAATATTAAAAAAAAGATTAATTACCGCATATATTCACGTATAAGCCGAGATTTTCAGCCAATTTTTTAAGGCTGAAAGTCCCCATCTTGGCTTATACGCAAGTCATATACCGGGGGGGGAGCGGGGATGTCAGAGACCATACTCACCCTCCTGGCATGTCTTTGCAGCCCCTGCTTCTCCATAGGTCTCCTGCGCCTGTGTTCAGTGTTACGTGGTACTGCTCATTAAAGTCATGAATATGCTGATACCACGTGACTGCTGAATGCAGGAAGAAGACGACAGATGGAGAAGCGGGGCTGCAGAGTAGACCGTGCACCAGGAGGGGGTGAGTATGACGGGGCAGAGCAATATTCACCTGTCCCCGTTCCACCGCCGTGCACTGCTCCGTCTCCCGAGTCCTCTGGCTGTGATGTTCAGCAGAGGGCGCGATGACGTAGTCAGTGCATGCCCTCTGCTGAACATCACTGCAGAGACCCGGGAGACACAGCGGCGCTCAGCGATGGATCGGGGACTGGTAAATATCGCCAGTGCTCGGGGCCTGAGCAAGCGATGACACCGGCACCTGGCCCCCCAGCGACGAGAGGTGAGTATATCATTTTTTTCTAATTGCAGCAGTGTCAGCAGCAATATATCGGGGGTATTTATGGAGCATCTTCTTTGGCCAGCATTAACCCTTGTGCAGCAGCATATGGGGGTTTTTTTTATCTATGGAGCGTCTTGTTGGGCCACCATTAACCCTTGTGCAGCAATATATGGGGTTTTTTTTATCTATGGAGCATCTTCTTGGGCCACCATTAACCCTTGTGCAGCAACATATGGGGGGGTTTATCTATGGAGCATCTTCTTGGGCCAGCATTAACCCTTGTGCAGCAGCATATGGGTTGTATTTATGGAGCATCTTCTTGGGCCACCATTAACCCTTGTGCAGCAACATATGGGGTTTTTTTTATCTATGGAGCATCTTGTTAGGCCACCATTAACCCTTGTGCAGAAATATATGGGGGGTTTTTATATATGGAGCATCTTCTTGGGCCACCATTAACCCTTGAGCACCATTTTATGGGGGGTCTTTATCTATGGAGCATCTTCTTGGACCACCATTAACCCTTGTGTAGCACCACCCTTGGCTTCTACATGAGTCAATAAGTTTTCCCAGTTTTTTGTGGTAAAAATAGGGGGGTCGACTTATACGCGGGTCAGCTTATACACGAGCATATATGGTAGTTTAAAACAATGTATTAATTCTTTTAAGCATCTGAGTTTTCCACTAAGAGTTATTGCAACCAATGTTTAGACTCAACCTTAAAATTAAGAACCCCCTTCATCTTTAGCATATACAAACTTTTACATGCCACTAAATACATGAAGTAGAATAGCCAGCATAATATATGTGTATAACAATGTAGTATGAAACCAATTTGCAAACTCTAATAAAAGAAATCTCACCTTCTCCTGAAGGTTTTGCTTTGCTTTCTGAGTATCTTCTAGCTTAGTCTGGAGTTCTCGAATAAGTGTAATATCAGTTGCAGACTAATTGGAAAAAAAAAAAGAAAACTATAGGTTTGCCATGTACAACATAAATATCTAGAAAGGTTTTCTAGTCCAAGAACACAAATCTGCAGTCACTATATGTGATGCGCACACTGTCATGATTTCCCCTGTATTCCCCACCTACCAGTGGGCGGCCACATATTAATTGTGAAATGGGAGGTGCCAGCTTCACTCATGTATTTAAAACATTTAGGATAATAATTAACGGAATTTTCTACTACACTGATATTGATGATTTGTCGTTGCGATAGGTAATCAATATCAGATCAGTGATTGACCAACACAGTCCACTCCCAACAATCAGTCTCTATCTACTATTGCAGCAGCCAGATGTTAAGAAAAATGTGACAGAGTGGAACACCACTGCTTCCTCACACTAAGGTGGATGCTCTTTGATTGCTGCAGGTAAAATGAACTGTGCATTTCTGCACCAAAGAGCAGTCAACTGTCTAAACAGGTTGTTAATCAGTGATTGATGGTTGTTTAATGCCGCAAGTAAACAAGCACTTACTTATGCAACTATGGGAATGTCACTCACATAAGATGTACTAACAGTATTATTATAAGCGAACTTGTCAGCTGATACATTCTACCTGATCGAGCAGGTATTAGACACTGATTTCAACCAGGCATATTTGAACCTAAAATGCTGTGGCATTTCAGAAAAAAATGTACTTTAACACATTAACCACCAAGGGTGATTTGCACGTTAATGACCTGGACAATTTTTACAATTTTGACCACTGTCCCTTTATGAGGTAATAACTCTGGAACGCTTCCATGAATCCTGGTGATTCTGACATTGTAATTTTCATGACATATTGTACTTCACGATAGAGGTAAAATTTAACTGATATAACTTGCGTTTATTTGTGAAAACAATGGAATTATTACAAAAATGTTGAAAATTTCACAATTTTTCAAATTTGAATTTTCATGCCCTTAAATCACAGAGATAATGGCACACAAAATACTTAATAAGTAACATTTTTCACATGTCTACTTTACATCAGCACAATTTTGGAACCAAAATGTTTTTTTGTCAGGAAGTTATAAGGGTTAAAATTTGACCAGCGATTTCTCATTTTTAGAACACCACTTTTTTTTAGGGACCACATCACATTTGAAGTCACTTTGAGGGGTTTATATGATAGAAAATACCCAAAAATGACACCATTATAAAAACTGCACCCCTCAATGTGCTCAAAACCTCATTCAAGAATTTTATTAAACCCTTCAGGTGCTTCACAGGAATTTTTTGAATGACTAAAAAAAAAAGAACATTTAACTTTTCTTTACAAAAAAATTACTTTAGGTCCAATTTTTTTATTTTACCAAGGGTAACAGGAGCAATTGGACCAAAAAAGTTATTCTGCAATTTGTCCTGAGTATGCTGATACCTAACTGTTTCGGCGCATGGCAGAGTTTGGAAGGGAAAGAGCGCCGTTTGACTTTTTCAATGCAAAATTGGCTGGAATTGAGATCAGATGCCATGTCGCATTTGGAGAGCCCCTGATGTGCCTAAACAGTGGAAACCCACTACAAGTGTCCCGATTTTAGAAGCTATACCCCCAAGGAACTTATCTAGTTGTGTGGTGAGAACTTTGAACCCCCAAGGGCTTCACAGAACTTTATAACGTACAGCCGTACAATTAAAACATCATATTTTTAAAAAATATCTTTTCACCCCCAATTTTTATTTTCCCAAGGGAAACAGGATCTCAAAAGTTATTGTGCAATTTGTCCTGAGTACGCTAATACCTCATATGTGGGGGTAAACCACTGTTTGAGCGCATGACAGAGCTCGGAAGGGAATGAGCGCCGTTTGACTTTTTCAATGCAGAATTGGCTGGGTGCCATTTTGCGTTTGGAGAGCTTCTGATTTGCCTGAACAGTGGAAACCCCCACAATTGATCACATTTTGGAAACTAGATCCCCAAGGAACTTATCTTCACGTGTGGTGAGCAATTTGAACCCCCCAGTGCTTCACAGAAGTTTATAACACAGAGCCGTGAAAATAAAAAAATCAAATTTTTTCAACAAACATGATCTTTTAGTCCCCAATTTTTATTTTCCCAAGGGTAACAGGAGAAATTGGACCTCAAAAGTTGTTGTGCAATTTGTCCTGAGTACGCTGGTACCCCATATGTGGGGGGAACCACTGTTTGGCACATGTCGGGGCTCGGAAGGGAAGTAGTGATGTTTTGGAATGCAGACTTTAATGGAATGGTCTGTGGGTGTCATGTTGCATTTGGAGAGCCCCTGATGTGCCTAAACTGTGGAAACCCCCCACAAATGACCACATTTTGGAAACTAGACCCCCCAAGGAACTTATCTAGATGTGTGGAGAGAAGTTTAAACCCCCAAGTGCTTCACAGAAGTTTATAACGCAGAGCCATAAAAATAAAAAAAATCATATTTTTTTCCGCAAAAATGATATTTTTGCCCCCAATTTTTTAATTTCCCAAGTGTAACAGGAGAAATTGGTCCCCAAAAGTTGTTGTGCAATTTGTCCTGAGTAGGCTGATACCCTATATGTGGGGGTAAACTACTGTTTGAGCGCATGGCAAAGCTTGGAAGGGAAGGATACTTTTTCAACACAGAACCCTAACCCTAGCCTTAACCCAAGCGCTAATGGGAAAATGGAAATAAATACATTTTTTTAATTGTATTATTTTTCCCTGAGTAAGGGGGTGATAAAGGGGGGTTTCATTTACTATATATAGCGGGTTTTTATGTTTGGCAGATGTCAAACACTAAAAGACGCTTTTTATTGCAAAACATAGTTTTTGCATCACCACATTTTGAGAGCTATAATTTTTCCATATTTTGGCCCACAGAGTGATGTGAGGTCTTATTTTTTGCGGAACGAGTTGATGTTTTTATTGGTATCATTTTCAGGCATGTGACATGTTTTGATCACTTCTTATTACGATATTTGGGAGGCAGAATGAACAAAAACCAGCATTTCATGAATTTCTTTTTTTGGGGGGGCGTTTATACCGTTCTGCATGTGGTAAAATTGATAAAGTAGTTTTATTCTTTAGGTAAGTACAATTACAGCGATACCTCATTTATTCCATTTTTTTATGTTTTGGCACTTTTATACAATAAAAACAATTTTACATAAAAAATAATTATTTTTGTATCGCTTTATTCTACGAGCTAAAACTTTTTAATTTTTTTTCTGATGATGCTGTATGGTGGCTTGTTTTTTGCAGGACAAGATGACGTTTTCAGCGGTACCACGTTTATTTATATCTGTCCTTTTGATTGCGCATTATTGCACTTTGTTTGGTGGTATGATGATAAAGCATTGTTTTTTGCCTTGTTTTTTTGAAGGGGTTCACTAAAGGGGTTAACTAGTGTGACAGTTTTATAGGGTGGGTCGTTACGGATGCAGCGATACTAAATATGTATACTTTTATTGTTTTTTTATTTACAAAAAAAAAATTATTGGGGAATATTTTTTATTTATTTAGGAATTTTGTCATTATTATTACACGTGTTTTTTTTTACTTTATTACATTGTCCCAGGGGGGAGGCGACATTACTACATAGTGTCAGATCCCTGATCTGACACTTTGCAGTTCACTGTGTCAGATCAGCTATCTGACAGGCACTGCAGGCGGCTTCTCAGCGCCTGCTCTCAGCAGGCACTGAGAAAGCCGCATCCCTGCAGGACCCCGAAGGCCCTCGTGGCCATCTTGGATCTGGGGACTTGTAGGGAGGAGGCTCTCGGAGCAACGTGAGCACATTGCGGTGCTCCTATAGTTTCAGGGAAGCATGCAGGGAGCCCCCTCCCTGTGCGATTCTTCCCTATGCCCCGGTACACTGCAATCATGTTTGATCGCAGTGTGCCAGGGGTTAATGTGCTGGGAGCAGTCCGTGACCACTCCTGGCACATAGTGCCAGGGGTCAGCTGTGATATTCAGCTGACACCTGGCTGCGATCAGCGGAGCTCCCCCCGTGAGCGCCGTTGATCTATGATGACGTACTATCCCGTCCTTGTGAATTAAATCCCAGGGCACATGGACGGGATAGTACGTCATCTGTCAGAAAGGGGTTAAAAGCCACTGGGAACCAAGCTGCCCTTAGTTGGAGAGGTGGGTACCTGGCAGTTTCTCCCTGCCCACTTCTATTGATGTCTGTAGTCATATTATATCATATAGAGGGCCATTTATGGCATGAGGCAAAATGAGCATCTAGCCCCAGGCAGCAGTCTGAGCTGCATCCCAAAGGGCAGCTTTTTTTGACCCCTCCGAAGTGGAATAAAGGCGCATGTTAAACTAATAGTTGTCTTGGACAATCATTAGATGGTCAGTTTGGAGAGTGGGAACAGGTGTGAGAGGGGCACAGTATAGAAAGGGAGCAGCATGGAGTGGATGTATGGAGCGGTGGCAGCATGGGGGGCAGCAGAGGCAGATTGATGGGGAGCAGGCAGGGCATCTGCCCCGAGTTCAACTGGCAAGGGACACTGTCGGGCCGCCTAATGCGGCAGTCTGTAGTGTCTCCTCAGCAGCTGTAGTTTGTCACCCCCCAGAACTAGGAGTCGGCCATTCTCTGAGTAGGTTGTAAAGGTGACAGCCGGCTCACAGAAGGTGCAGTGCGCTGGCTCCCAGTATCCCAGTAAACAATTGTATTCACATCTTTTAGACAGCAAGGTCAGAGCTATGTCAGCAGCGTGATCAGATCATGTGATCATGCTGCTGACATCACTCTCCAGCGATGCAGAGGCGTGCATTGGTGGTAAGTGCTCAATAGCTTAAGACACCAGAGATTAAGTGTAATATGAAAGTATTTAGTGTGTGGAGGAAATTTAGGGTGGGGGGAGATTTAAGCTAGGGTTATTTAGTGTGGGCGAGATTTGGGGTTGGGGATTTAGTGTGTGGGGGGAGATTTAGTGTATATGGGGAGATTTTGGGGAGGGAGAAGATTTACTGTTGGGGAAGAGTGGGAGATTTAGTGTAATGGTGGGAAGATTTGAGGATACAATTTAGGAATCAAGGAAGAGACTGGTGTAGACACAATATAGGAAGTGGAACAAATTTGAAGACACTGTATGAGGAACAAGGGGGAGATAGGGGCATGTTGAAACAGTATGGAGATGGGTGCAGACACTATGGTGAGTGGGGAGATGGGTGCGGACACAGAATGGTGAGTGGGGGATGGTGCAGACACAGTATGGTGAATAAGGGGGTAGGTGTAAACAAAGTATGAGGAGCAAGGGGGAATATATGAGGTGGGGATGGGTGCAGACACATTATGGTGAGTGGGCAAAAACAGAATAGGGAGGATGGGTGCAAATGCAGAATGGGGAACAAAGAGGGGAATGTTATGAATGGGTCACCGAGGAGAAGAAAGCAAAACAAGCTAAGTCACAGAAAACCAGAGAGGTTGGTAACTATGCAGATTGCAGATCCCTGATCCTACCACAACAACTAGCAGTAGCCGTGGAGCGTACCTACGATGATCCTAGACACCTCGTCACAGCCGGAGGACTAAATAAGCCTAAAGCAAGAAAAGGGGAAAACTAACTACCCCAGAGCAGACCACAAAGGAAAGACAGCCCCCACACATGTATTGACGGTGAAACAAGATGAAAGCACAAACACAGGCAGGAAAATAGGCTGAGCAAACAATGGGGCCCAAACTAACTAGAAAGGAAAGGAAAGACACTGTCTGCAACCTGCAAAAAACGCTACAAAAATAATGTCCAACACTTCTGATAGCAAAATTAACCTTGAAGTCACTAGACTTCTTCCACTATATCAGCACTCTGAAATATTCTGAGACAGAGCATAAAGAGGCCAAACTAGTAAGGGACAAAAAGCAAATTGGCAAATACAGATAAATAAGAGTGGAAATTCAGCACGGCCCCCAGCCGGGGCTGGCTGACCATACAAAAAACTGAATAGACCAACAAAATCAAGTGTGAACATTAGCAGAAAAAACTTAGCTTTAGATGACTGGAACAGAGCTGAAAACCATAGAGCTGACAAGCCAGAAGGAATCACCAGCAACAGAATAGTGCGTCGGCTGTCTTAAATCCAATCTGAGACTCCAGAGGTCCAATGGTCATCCCATTCTTAGGTGGCAGATCTCCACTGATCAAATCAGCCTCAATACCTCCTGTCACCACCAGAGGGAATCTGGAAGGAGAACTCACAACAGGTGAACCAGATATTGAACTCACAACAGTACCCCCCCTTGAGGAGGGGTCACCGAACCCTCATCCACACCACCAGGCCGATCAGGATGGGCCCGGTGAAAAGCACGAACCAATTTGTTGGCATGAATATCAGAGGCAGAGACCCAAGAATTATCCTCCTGGCCATAACCCTTCCATTTGACCAAATACTGGAGTCTCCATCTAACCAAACAAGAATCCAATATTTTCTCTATCTCATATTCCACATTGCCTTCAACCAACACAGGGTCAGGAAGTGCTGCCATAGGAACCACTGGCTCAACAAACCTCTTCAACAGAGATTTGTGAAATATGTTATGGATCTTGAACGTAACTGGAAGAGCCAATCGAAACGAAACAGGATTAAGAATTTCCAAAATCTTATAAGGACCAATAAATCTTGGCTTAAATTTAGGAGATGCAACCTTCATAGGAATATTCTTAGATGACAACCAAACCATATCACCCACATTAAACCGGGGACCAATGGTCCTATGCCGGTTGGAAAATCGCTGGGCCTTTTCCTGAGAGAGTGACAACTTATCCACCACTTGGTCCCATATCTGCTGCATTCTCTCAACCACAGTGTCCACACCTGGGCAGGACGAAGATTCCACTTGCCCTGAAGAGAATCGAGGATGAAACCCAAAATTACAGAAAAAGGGTGACATCAAAGTGGCAGAACTAGCGCTATTGCTCAGTGCGAATTCGGCCAAGGGCAAAAATGAGACCCAATCATCCTGATCAGCAGATATAAAACATCTCAAATAAGACTCCAAGGTCTGGTTTGTTCTTAGTCTGTCCATTGGTCTGGGGATGAAACGCGGAGGAGAAGGATAACTGATTTCCCAGATTGGAACAAAAGGCTTTCCAGAATCTGGAACAAACTGGACTCCTCTGTCGGACACAATGTTCGCAGGAATCCCATGTAACCGAACCACCTGTTGTAAAAACAAGGGCACCAACTCAGAGGAAGATGGCAACTTAGGGAGTGGTACAAGATGGACCATCTTCGAAAATCTATCACAAATCACCCAGATAAGTCATTCTCTGAGAGACCAGAAGATCAGAAATAAAATCCATTGAGATATGGGTCCATAGCCTCTTGGGCACCGGCAAGGGCATCAGCAACCCACTAGAACGAGAACAGGGTTTAGACCGAGAACAAGTCCCACAGGACTGTACAAAATTCATGACGTCACGAGATAAGGCAGGCCACCAAAAGGACCGACTCACCAAATCTCTGGTACCAAAAATACCTGGATGACCAGCCAATGCGGAGCAATGAATTTCAGTCATCACTCTCTTTCTACACTGGTCAGGAACATACAATTTTCCCATAGGGCAATGCTCAGGTTTATCCTCCTGAAATTCCTCCAGGGCGCGTCTCAAATCGGGCGAAATGGCAGAAAGAACTACCCCTTCACCTAGGATGGTAGTAGGTTCGATCACACGAGAATCGACAAAGAAACTCCTAGAAGGGGTGTCTGCCTTAACATTCTTAGTGCCCGGAAGAAAAGAGACCACAAAATTAAAACGCGTGAAAAACAAGGCCCATCTAGCCTGTCTAGGATTAAAGCGTTTGGCCGACTCCAGATAAATCAAATTCTTGTGATCAGTGAGGACCACAACTTGATGTCTAGCTCCCTCCAACCAAATGTCTCCACTCCTCAAATGCCCATTTCATGGCCAACAATTCCCGATTCCCCATGTCATAGTTGCGTTCAGATGGGGAGAACTTTCGAGAAAAGAAGGCACTGGGATTTATCTTAGAGGTCACAGGGTCTTTTTGGGACAAAACAGCTCCTGCACCAATCTCAGAAGCATCTACCTCCACTTGAAATGGAAGTGAGACATCAGGTTGCCTTAAAACTAGAGCTGAAGTAAATCTCTGCTTAAGCTCCTGAAATGCTGAGACAGCCTCAGTAGACCAATTCAGCACATCAGCGCCCTTCTTGGTCAGATCAGTCAGTGGTTTGACAATACCAGAAAAATTACCTATAAATTTACGATAGAAATTAGCAAAACCCAAAAACTTCTGGAGGGCCTTCAAAGAAGTAGACTGAACCCAATCATAAATGGCCTGTACCTTGGCCAGGTCCATTTCAATAGTCGATGGAGATAAGATAAATCCCAAAAATTAAATCCTCTGTACACCAAAGAGGCATTTCGATCCCTTAACAAACAGGGAATTCTCCCTCAAAATCTGGAACACAGTCCGGACGTGTTCCACATGAGAATCCCAATCACTAGAAAAGATCAAAATATCATCCAGATAGATGATCAAAAACTTATCCACAAAGTCACGGAAAATATCATTCATAAAGGCCTGGAAGACAGAAGGGGCATTAGTGAGGCCAAAAGGCATCACCAGGTACTCAAAATGTCCCTCAGGAGTATTAAATGCCGTCTTCCATTCATCCCCGTGCTTGATGCGAATAAGATTATACGCCCCCTGAGGTCAAGCTTAGTAAACCAGCAGGCACTCTTAACTCTGGAGAATAAATCAGACATCAGAGGTAATGTGTACTGATATTTAACCGTCATCTTGTTAAGGGAACGATAATCAATACACGGTCTTAATGAACCATCTTTCTTGGCCACAAAAAAACCCCCAGCACCTAAAGGTGACGAGGATGGTCTAATATTACCTTTCTCCAATGACTCCTTATTATAGGATCGCAAAGCATCATGTTCGGGTACTGATAAGTTGAAAAGCCGACCCTTGGGAAATTTACACCCAGGCATCAACTCAATTGCACAGTCATAATAACTCCTATGAGGTGGCAAAGACGCATACTTGCTCTCACTAAATACATCAGAAAAATCGGCTAGATAATCAGGAATATCATGAGACTGAGGAGAGGTGGAGAAAACAGGAGCGTCCCTAAGAACACACTGACAACCCCAACTCACCACAGACCCAGATTTCCAATCCAAAACTGGATTATGAGTTTGCAACCAAGGAAAACCCAGAACAATAGTATCATACAAATTCTGCAGCACCAAAAATTTGCAATTTTCTTGGTGGTCTGGGGCAACTCGCATTGTCACCTGGGTCCAAAACTGAGGTTTATTCTCCGCCAAAGGAGTAGCATCAATACCCCTCAAAGGAATAGGCGTCCGCAGAGGCGTCATGGAAAAACCACAACGTTTAGCAAAGTCCAAATCCATCAGATTCAACGCTGCTCCTGAATCCACAAAAGCCTTCGTGGAAAACGTGGATAAGGAGCAGATCAGAGTAATTGCCAAAAGAAACTTAGGTTGTACACTGCCCACAGCAAACGTGTGTGCAAAACGTTTCTCTCGTTTAGGGCAGATAGAAATAGTATGAGAGACGTCTCCACAGAAAAAACACAGCTTATTACGCCTTCTAAACTCCCGACGTTGCGCCCTAGACAAAACAATATCTTATTGCATAGGTTCAGACGTTTGTTCAAAAGGTGGCAGCGCCTCACGTGTAGTTTTACGTTCACGTAAACGCCGATCAACTTGAATGGCTAATGACATAGAATCATCCAGACCAGAGGGAACAGGAAATCCCACCATAACATCTTTTACAGTCTCTGATAAACCCTTCCAAAAGAGAGCTGCCAATGCACTATCATTTCATATAGTAAAGACCACCCATTTTCGGAATTTTTGACAGTATACAGTCATATGTAAAAGTTTGGGCACCCCTATTAATGTTAACCTTTTTTCTTTATAACAATTTTGGTTTTTGCAACAGCTATTTCAGTTTCATATATCTAATAACTGATGGACTCAGTTATATTTCTGGATTCAAATGAGGTTTATTGTACTAACAGAAAATGTGCAATCTGCATTTAAACAAAATTTGACCGGTGCAAAAGTATGGGCACCCTTATCATTTTCTTGATTTGAACACTCCTAACTACTTTTTACTGACTTCCTGAAGCACTAAATTGGTTTTGTAACCTCATTGAGCTTTGAACTTCATAGCCAGGTGTATCAAATCATGAGAAAAGGTATTTAAAGTGGCCACTTGCAAGTAGTTCTCCTATTTGATTCTCCTATGAAGAGTGGCATCATGGGCTCCTCAAAACAACTCTCAAATGATCTGAAAACAAAGATTATTCAACATAGCTTTTCAGGGGAAGGATACAAAAAGTTGTCTCAGAGATTTAACCTGTCAGTTTACACTGTGAGGAACATAGTAAGGAAATGGAAGAACACAGGTACAGTTCTTGTTAAGCCCAGAAGTGGCAGGCCAAGAAAAATATCAGAAAGGCAGAGAAGAAGAATGGTAAGAACAGTCAAGGACAATCCACAGACCACCTCCAAAGACCTGCAGCATCATCTTGCTGCAGATGGTGTCACTGTGCATCGGTCAACAATACAGCGCACTTTGCACAAGGAGAAGCTGTATGGGAGAGTGATGCGAAAGAAGCCGTTTCTGCAAGCACGCCACAAACAGAGTCGCCTGAGGTATGCAAAAGCACATTTGGACAAGCCAGTTACATTTTGGAAGAAGGTCCTGTGGACTGATGAAACAAAGATTGAGTTGTTTGGTCATACAAAAAGGCGTTATGCATGCGCTGTATTGTTGACCGATGCACAGTGACACCATCTGCAGCAAGATGATGCTGCAGGTCTTTGGAGGTGGTCTGTGGATTGTCCTTGACTGTTCTCACCATTCTTCTTCTCTGCCTTTCTGATATTTTTCTTGGCCTGCCACTTCTGGGCTTAACAAGAACTGTACCTGTGTTCTTCCATTTCCTTACTATGTTCCTCACAGTGGAAACTGACAGGTTAAATCTCTGAGACAACTTTTTGTATCCTTCCCCTGAAAAGCTATGTTGAATAATCTTTGTTTTCAGATCATTTGAGAGTTGTTTTGAGGAGCCCATGATGCCACTCTTCATAGGAGAATCAAATAGGAGAACTACTTGCAAGTGGCCACTTTAAATACCTTTTCTCATGATTTGATACACCTGGCTATGAAGTTCAAAGCTCAATGAGGTTACAAAACCAATTTAGTGCTTCAGGAAGTCAGTAAAAAGTAGTTAGGAGTGTTCAAATCAAGAAAATGATAAGGGTGCCCATACTTTTGCACCAGTCAAATTTTGTTTAAATGCAGATTGCACATTTTCTGTTAGTACAATAAACCTCATTTGAATCCAGAAATATAACTGAGTCCATCAGTTATTAGATATATGAAACTGAAATAGCTGTTGCAAAAACCAAAATTGTTATAAAGAAAAAAGGTTAACATTAATAGGGGTGCCCAAACTTTTACATATGACTGTAACTCTGCAGAATCCTGACCCTGGTTTAATGCCAACAGGGTTCTCTCAGCTTAATCAACATCATTAGGTTCATCATACAACAACCCCAAGGCTTGAAAAAATGCATCCACATTAGTCAGAATAGGATTTTCAGGTGTCAGAGAAAAAGCCCAATCCTGGGGATCGCCGCGCAGCAAGGAGATGACAATTTTAACCTGCTGCACAGAGTTCCCCGATGAGCTAGGCTTCAAGGCCAGAAATAATTTACAATTATTCTTAAAATTCAGAAATTTTGACCGATCCCCAGAAAACACATCAGGAGTAGGGATCTTAGGTTCAGCAGCATGTGACTGAATGAGGTAGGTGGAAATTCCCTGCATTTCAGCAGCAAGTTGCTCCACACGATCAGACAATTGCTTAATCTCCATTAGGAAAAAGAAAAAAAATCCTCCTACGGCCCCAGAGAAAAAGAGGAAAAAATATATTTAAAAAAAAAAAAATCTGACATTTTTTTCTCTCTCTTTTTTTTAGCAACTTTTTCCTGCTTTTGAGTACCCTAGAATCTGCAGTATGGCTGGTGATTCTGTTATGAATGGGTCACCGAGGAGAAGAAAGCAAAACAAGCTAAGTCACAGAAAACCAGAGAGGTTGGTAACTATGCAGATTGCAGATCCCTGATCCTACCACAACAACTAGCAGTAGCCGTGGAGCGTACCTACGATGATCCTAGACACCTCGTCACAGCCGGAGGACTAAATAAGCCTAAAGCAAGAAAAGGGGAAAACTAACTACCCCAGAGCAGACCACAAAGGAAAGACAGCCCCCACACATGTATTGACGGTGAAACAAGATGAAAGCACAAACACAGGCAGGAAAATAGGCTGAGCAAACAATGGGGCCCAAACTAACTAGAAAGGAAAGGAAAGACACTGTCTGCAACCTGCAAAAAACTCTACAAAAATAATGTCCAACACTTCTGATAGCAAAATTAACCCGAAGTCACTAGACTTCTCCCACTATATCAGCTCTCTGAAATATTCTGAGACAGAGCAAAAAGAGGCCAAACTAGTAAGGGACAAAAAGCAAATTGGCAAATACAGATAAATAAGAGTGGAAATTCAGCACGGCCCCCAGCCGGGGCTGGCTGACCACACAAAAAACTGAATAGACCAACAAAATCAAGTGTGAATATTAGCAGAAAAAACTTAGCTTTAGATGACTGGAACAGAGCTGAAAACCAAGAGCTGACAAGCCAGAAGGAATCACCAGCAATAGAATAGGGCGTCGGCTGTCTTAAATCCAATCTGAGACTCTTGAGGTCCAATCATCATCCCCATTCTCAGGTGGCAGATCTCCACCGATCAAATCAGCCTCACTACCTCCTGTCACCACCAGAGGGAGTCTGGAAGGAGAACTCACAACTGGTGAACCAGAGAATGGACTCACAACAGGGGAATGTATGTGGACACAGTATGGGGAGCAAGTGGGGGGATGGGTGCAGACAGAGTATAATGAGTGGGAGGATGGGTGCAGACAATATGCGTAACGAGGGGGAAAATGTATGTAGACAAAGTTTGGGGAATGAGGGTGATGTAGACACAGTATGGGGAGCAAGAGTGATGGGATGTATGCACACACAGTATGGGGAGCAAGGGTGATGGGACAAGTGCAGACACAGTATGGAGAATTAGGGTGATGTGTGAGAAATCAGTGTGGCGATTGAGGGGGTAAATATGTGAAAAACAGTATGGTTAGCAGGGGGAATGAGACAGAAGTCAGTATGAGGAGGGAGGGAGAAATGTGTGGGGAGACTATTGAGGGGAATAGTGTGAGAAGACAGTATGAGGGGAGAAAAGTGTGAGTGAGCACAGTAGTTTGTGTGGGTGCTAGCATGTGGGAACAAAGTAAGGGCACAGGCAGGAGGGAACAGTTTGCCAAGGAGGCAGAGTGTGATGAGGGGGCACAATATAGAAACTGGGCCTTATAGAGAGGGACACAGTGCGAGAGGATAGTTTGAAGAGGGGGCCCAGTATGGAAAGGAGAGGGCAGTATGGAGTTCATATACCATAACAGGGAGAGCGTGTGGGTCATATTTTGTGCAGGGAATATAGTGATGGGCAATTATTTATTCAGGAGAATTCTAATAACATTCTTATTTTTAAGGACATGGTGTGGGGATGTGCTGTCCAAGACCGGATAAGATGAAAGTCTGCAGAGATGAGCTGTGGATGAGAAAAGTCATCATAGTCTGGACAAGATGAAGAAAAGAAGAATGACTCCAGAGACATTATCTATAAGGTACCTGGATGTAAATGTGTTTTTTTTGTGAACCAGACTTATTCTCATATTTTTATTTATGTTAGGAACATTAAAGGATTGTTCAAATATGTAATGAGTCTACAGTCATTCATTGTGACTACAGACTTCTGAATTCTCACAGAGCGCAATGCATGCTGTCAGGATAATCTGATGCCGGTAATTTGCATACAGACAAGAGAGAGGCTTTTATTCATTTGTTAAAGCAAATACAAACATAATATTGCTGCAAAATGTGCAGCAAAGTTAGACATTTCGACCTCGCCAGGGTCTGGTTGTTGTGATGGCGAACCTATGGCACGCATGCCAGAGAGGGCACACAGAGCCCTCTCAACTAGCATGCGGCCTCGCCTCACTGCTCCGGAGCTGCAGCTTCCTCCTTCCTCTCACTTCCTCTCACTTATTGAGCGGTGTGGCCGAGGAGCTGAATGATGATGTCATCCCACCGCAGCTGCACCTCTCAATGTGTGAGAGGAAGTGAGAGCCGAGGAAGCTGACGGCACGCAGAGAGGTGTGTGTGGACGCTGGTGTGTGTGGCAGCTGGTGTGTGTGTCTGTGGGTGTGTGTGTGTGGCCGCTGGTGTATGTGTGTGTGTTTGCCAATGATGGGGAGATGGCCAATGATACGGGGAGATGGCCAGTGATATGGGGAGATGGCCAGCGATATGGGGAGATGGCCAGTGATATGGGGAGAGGGCCAGTGATGGGGAGAGGGCCAGTGATGGGGAGAGGGCCATTGGGGGGGAGGGCCATTGATGGGGAGATGGCCATTTATGGGGGTGATGGGGAGAGGACCAATGATGGGAGTGATGGGGAGAGGGCCAATGATGGAGGTGGTGGAATGGGCAATTTCTACATGAAGGGGATCATTATGGGGCATATTTCTACATGAAGGGGATCATGAGGGGGCATATTTCTACATGAAGGGGATCATGAGGGGGCATATTTCTGCAGGAAGAGGATCATGATGTGGCATATTTCTACATGAAGGGGATCATGATAGGGCATATTTCTGCACGAAGGGGATCATGATGGGGCATATTTCTGCATGAAGGGGATCATGATGGGGCATTTCTGCATGATGGGGATCATGATGGAGCATTTCTACATGAAGGGGATCATGACGGGGCATTTCTACATGAAAGGGATCATGATGGGGCATATTTCTACATGAAGGGGATCATGATGGGACATTTGGCACTTCGTCATAAATAATTGGGTTTTAGGTTGCAGTTTGGGCACTCGGTCTCAGAAAGGTTCGCCATCACTGGTATAGGCAATAAAGTGCTGTGTTGTCATGGCTTCATGTGGCCCTCCAGCTCCTATGTGGCTGTTGGCAGGTGATTTTCATACATGCGGTCAAATGCTGACTAGATATGTTTTTCCTCACTCAATGAAAATGAATTGAGGAGGCGGAACTCATCTTGACAGAATATAGCCAGAAGTATACAAATCGCATGCTTGTGCTGACATAACTGAAAAGTATGTAGTGCATGCGCTGTGAGAATTCAGAAGCCTTCAGTAATAGTGTGACTCCATACTATCATCTCAAACTTGGACAAACCCTTAAATAACAAAATTAAGCCCTGTAGCATGCCAAGCATGTAATATCCTCGCTGTCATGATTCTACTCTGCTTGCAGATTCCAGCAGTCATCACATGATCACTTCACTCATATACAATCTATCGGTCACGTGACAACGATCTTTTCTTCCTGCCTCTCTGTTTTTCAATGAACATTGAGAGAATTAGTGAGAACAGCTAGTTGGCATGTGACGGTGTGCAAATCACAAATGTACTTGGGGGATTGGGCACACTGAATTCTTTCCCCGGGTGCCAGAACACCTAGATACACCTCTGGATCGTAGTATGGAGTAGTGGTAGAGTGAGGGACAGCATTTCTAAATATGCAGTTTTTATTGTGTTTTTATAGCAATTTTAAAACATGTCTTTAATAAGATTTCTCACGATTGAGGTCTATGGTAGAAAGGTGCAGTAAAATGTCACTGAAAGCATTATAGGTGAACACAGCTGTTGACATAGGAGCAGTTGGAGGGTGTTAAAAGCAATAAATAGTCCAATAACTAATGTTTAACTCCTTAGAAAACAAAGAAAATTATTTTAAAGAAATAATTGGGAAACGATATACTAGTATTTTTGATTTGTCTTTAAAGCTAGTCATGTAATTTTAGATCACGGACAACAGAGATAAGAAAGGCTGTGACATGCACGTCAGATAGATTTGGAGTGTTTGTTTCACCTTACACAGCACTGTGACGAAGTGGCGCCTTCTTGTCAACCTAATGTCACAGTGCTCATTTCTGATCCATATGAGGTGAGTAATGCACATCCAGAAACATGTCCTTGAATAAATTGCACTTTCTATTTCTTTTCAAACAAAATACGATTTAGTATGTGTGTTCTCTTCATTGACTAGACACTGTGGAAACCTTTGTTGCAGGCTTTCTGTTCCTACCTGTGCAATGAGTGCTTTGTGTTTCTTCATAAGCTCATTCAGGTCTTCCTGATCCTCATCGATCCTTTTCAGAAACTCTGCTCTTTCATGCTGCAGCTGGAACAATTGTTCATCGGCCTTAAAATGGGAAAAATACAATGCAAGTAAGAAAGGTATGCTTTCTGGAACAGCACATTCACGTATTAAAGAACGGACATTGGATGCTAGGAAATGGCCATTATGTGTCCACAAGCCTTATCCTTTTAACTCTGCTCTTGCCAAAAGTCTCCTGCAAAGCAAAACATGACATCATGTTTCTGACTGGTGGAGTATACAATTAGTAATTGTGGCAAAAGGATCTTAGAAGATAATTGTTATGTTATATTTTTGCATGAAACACTCTATTTCTAAACCAGTATCAAACATTATGTATTAATGAGGAGCTGTCAGCTGTCCTGACATGCTTGCATTAAAAAGACATCCTCATCTTCACTCTTCAGGGACGCACCAGAAATCTGGTGTTAAGTGTTTTGAAAAATTATAACATTTCTTTGCGCTCTCAGTTGGAAAAACAAGATAATCTTGTAGTTATGATACCTTCAACGGCTAACAAAAATGAAATAAATGATACTACAAAGCAAGCTTTTAGGACTTCTTAGGTCTCTTCCTCAGGGATGGTATAGCAAAGTTTCTGAAGAAACACAAATATATGCACATATGGGTTTTTTTTGTACATATATTTGTGTTTCTTCAGAAACTTTGTTATACCATGCCTGAGGAAGAGACCTAAGAAGTCCTGAAAGCTTGCTTTGTAGCATCATTTATTTCATTTTTGTGAGCCATTAAAAGGTTTCATAACTACAAGTTTATCTTGTTTTTCCACTGAGAGCCTTTTTTTTTAAACTGCCTGGCACAGTACCAAACCCATTTTTTCACAACACATGGTTGGGCCAACATCTTTGTGACTTTTGGAATTTTCATGACAGTTTTTATCAGTTCTGCCAAAATGGCAGAGCTGGAGGCTGAGATGGGGCATGGCAACATCCACTCGTCTAATTCATGATGAGCTGCGATGTACCTCAAGATGTAAATCTTACTCCTCCTTGACAAAAATAAGATTTGTGGAGGGGAACACCACTTTTCAGTCATGCCTGACTCATTAATGTGGTGTGCTTTCTCTGACTCATATGCACCCCTTCATGAAGACTGGCAGAAACAACCAAACATTTCATAGTGAGAGATACTGTGTATAATAGAACTATGGCATCTGGAAATAAAATCCTTTACCCTTCCAGAGAGATAAATCTTTATATACTTTTGCCTTAGTACAAATATAATGAATATTTTAGTTTGTCCTCTTATAGTAGTAAAGTCATTTACTAATTCTTGGACAATGATTTGCCAGTACTCGAAGAAATCATGCCAGCAGAGAGATTTTGGCACCTTTTCTGTCATATAAATGCTATAATCAGAATTCTCTAAACAATAATTAAAAGAATAAATAGCATTATATATATATAAATAAATGACTATTTTATGGGTCATCCCATTCATTATTTACAGATGCCATAATCATTTCAAGTCGCTTACAAAACCAAGTACGGTATCTAATAAAAATGTAACTTACCATATTCTTATTCCTGGTAATATTGTCTAGTTCCATGTGGAGACTTTCCAGCTCTAAGCTCAGTGATCTCTGAGATTTCTGAGACTCTGCATACCTGGCCTCACTCTCTTCAAGCTGAAGCAGAGAAGAATGTAATACAGAAGTCAATGAAAATCGCTGACAGAAGCTATTTGTAAAAATAAAAAAAATTCAGCGTGAGAATGAACCTCATGAACCACAATGAACATACATTTTTCTAAATATTTTTCATTATTTGTGTATATAAAGAAATCTCAGTATTTTTTTCCCGAACCCTAACTCTTTATGTGGTGTAGCGCATGCTTATTAGAATACCGAATGATTGCCATCTTCCCTGGTTGCAACGCCACTCTTGCACTCTTCTGGTCCATGTGACAGGTCTTCAGCTTTGCCTGTTTACATTGTGTGGAGTGTTGCTTCTTTTCCAAGGTAAGTTTAGGAGGACCAAAGCATGGCTCCATAGACTTACACTGAGAAAGACTTCCATTTCACACATAAACATCAGTGTGAGTCGGTTAGTCGGTTTCCGGGTCACATGGTCCAGTGGAGGTCTTTAGTGGTGCTGGAAATCAGGGAAGATGGTGACAGTGAGTACGTTAATGCTGTTGCTCTATATCACGTACATAATTAGGAAGGTTTAGTGGGAAAAAATAACTGAGACTTCTTCTTAAGGTATTGACTCAACACCTTAAACAGACCATAAAAGCCATGCCATTGAAAAAATTCTTATAATTTCATTCACTTTGTTGCCCCAGTATAGCATAAATTAAATACTATAATTACTGAATACAGTGGTGCTTGACTGTTTGTGAAACCTTCAAAATGTTCCATAATTCTGCATAACTTTGACCAAAAACTAAATCAAATGTTGAGACAAGTTTTAAAAGTAAATAAAGAAAATCAAATAAAACAAATGGGTCAAAAATAATACACTTTGTCATTTCTTATTAAAGGGAATCTGTCTGGTCCCTCATGCCCTCCAACCCAGCAGCATTTACATACATGTGACTAAATTCCCTGCCTAACCAGCCCTGTATAATGTTAATCATCTTAATTACTGTTTTTGAAAAACAATTATAAGGTCCACTTTTCTACTGCTAATTAGGGCTTTGACTAGTCAATGGGACGTTTGCTTTTCCAGACTAGTCAGCCCTCTTTCCATGTTATCATGCTCCTGTAGGCGTGATAACATAATTTGTACAAGTCAGTGTCATCGCCAGCTCATACAAATCTCACAAATGCTCATTTTGGCAGCTACAGAGGCAAACTTCCGATAACCACAAGGTCAGAAGATGGCTCTTCTGAACTTCCTGTCATGCGCAGTGCACCTCTGAAGCTAAAGAAAATGATCCACTATCATATACAGCTCTGGCAAAAATTAAGAGACCACTGCACAGTTTTATAAAAATCAGCTTCTTTACATGTCTGACAGCAATTCTATTCCAGTGTCAGTTGAATTCCAACCAGAGTACACCTCATTCTACTTAATGTGCATCTGATTAGGTGATTACCTGAAACAAATCTTATTTAATGAAGGAAAGTATAAAAAATCCCGCTGTGGTGTTCACAATCCTCTTGCAATAGGACAAGCTGGATGGCAAAACAAGTGCTAGTAATATCCCAAAAGTAATAGGAATGAAAAAAATAACTTTTAACCATGCCGAAGGAGATGAAAAGAAAAGTCTTGAGTGAGGAAAAGAAGGGCTCAATTCTGGCTTTACT
Source organism: Dendrobates tinctorius (assembly GCF_039654945.1). NCBI lineage: Eukaryota > Metazoa > Chordata > Amphibia > Anura > Dendrobatidae > Dendrobates > Dendrobates tinctorius. Next base: position 13,995,266 of record NW_027361741.1, on the reverse strand, counting down.
AGCAGATAAATACAGTGAGCATCATGTTGCCTCCATCCTTAAAATTTCTAAGGCGGCAGTCCATTACAAAAAGGTCAAGCAGCAGACATTGGGGACAACAAAGCTACAGACCGACAGAGGGCGAAAATGACTCTCCACTGACCGAACGTCATTCAGCAACTGCAGGATGACATCAAGTGACATATAAAAGGAATGACAAATGGCAGCTGGGGTGAAATGCACGGCAAGAACAGTTCATAACAGGATCCGAGAGGCAGGGCTCAAGTCATGTAAAGCTAGAAAAAAGCCTTTCATCAATGAGAAGCAAAGGAGAGCCAGGCTGAAGTTTGCCAAAGACTATAAGGATTGGAACATAGAGGACTAGAGTAAGGTAATCTTCTCTGATGAGTCTAATTTTCAGCTTTGCCCAACACCTGGTCATCTGATGGATAGAGGGAGACCTGGAGAGGCGTAAAAGACACAGTGTCTTGCACCCACTGTGAAATTTGGTGGAGGATCGGTGATGACCTGGGGATGCTTCAGTAAGGCTGGAATTGGGCAGGTTAATCTTTGCAAAGGACGCATGAATCAAGCCGCATACAAGGTTATCCTGGAAAAACAGTTGATTCCTTCTGCTCAGGCAATGTTCCCCAACTCTGAGGACTGATTTTTCCAGCAGGACAAAAGTGCCATGCCACACAGCTAGGACAATCAATGTGTGGATGAAGGACCACCACATCAAATCCCTGTCATGGCCAGCCCAATCTCCAGTCCTGAACCGCATTGAAAACCTCAGGAACGTAATCAAGAGGAAGATGGATTGTCACAAGCCATCAAGCAAAGAACTGCTTAAATTTTTGTACCAGAAGAGGCATAAGGTCACCCAAAAGCAGTGTGAAAGACTGGTGGAAAGCATGCCAAGATGCATGAAAGCTGTGATTAAAAATCATGATTATTCCACAAAATATTGATTTCTGAACTCTTCCTGAGTTAAAACATTAGTAGCATTGTTGTTTTTAAATGATTATGAACTTGTTTTCTTAGCATTATTTGAGGTTTGCAAGCACTGTATTTTTTGTTATTTTGATCATTTCTAATTTTCTGAAAATAAATGCAAAATTTCGTGCTTGGAAATTCGAAGACATGTTGTCAGTAGTTTATAGAATAAAAGAACAATTTACATTTTACTCAAAAATATACCTATAAAGAGAAAAATCAGACAAACTGAAAATTTTGCAGTGGTCTTTTAATTTTTGCCATAGCTGTATATGTCAGTGGCAAATTACCTTTGTTTCCAGTTTCTTTTGTGACCTCCTTGTGCAGCAATAACTACACCTAAAAAAATCTGGTAATCATTGATTAAACTTTCACATCAGCTTGGAGGAATTTTAGCCCATTCCTCCCTACAAAACAGCTGCAACTCTGTTATGCTGGTGGGTTTTATCCCATGAACATCTTGCTCCAGATCCCTTGACAACATTTATATAGGAAAAAGGTCAGGATTTTGATGTGGCATTACAAAACTTTAACTTTGTTCTTTAACCATTCTTCTGTAAAGCGACTTGTGTGCTTTGGTTTGTTCCCTTACAGCATGCCCAATGTTTTATTGTGATTCAATTCATGGACAGATGTCCTGAGACTATCATTAAGAATTTTCAGATACAATTTAGAATGCATTGTCCTATTAAGGATGGCAAGCCATCCTAGCTCAGATGTAGAAAAAGTCAAAACCATGATGCCAGCATCACCATTATTTCATAGATGGTATGAGATTTACATGCTATAATGCAGTGTTTTTCATTCTACAAACAACGCTTCTCATTTAACCAAAAAACTCTATTTTGGTATCATCCATCCCCAAAACAATGTTCCAATAATTCTCTGGCTTGTCCAACTTAGTTTTAGCAACATGCAGATGGGAAGCAAAGTTCTTTTTTTAGAACAATGGATTTCTCTTTGCAAAGATGTTTTCTGTCTGCATATGTGCCTCTCTTTGCTCCTCACTGCTCCTTCACTGCCCAAAGAATTTCTTATTCACTTGTACTATTGATGAATAACTAATCTGAGGATGGTCCCCAGCGGATCTCCGCCATGCCACTACTTATGTATATATATAGAAAGACCTGTGAAAAGCGCGAAGTGGAGAGAAGTTACCAGTCACAAGGGGCATAAAGATTGCTGATGCAGAGGGTGCAACCAGGGTATGGGAGGGGGACCCATCGACGCCAGTGCCAAGGAAGAACATTCAGCTGAAGGGTAATGCAGCGCAAGAACCCTGCAGCTCCCTGTGCTGCAATGCACGCTGCCAGCCAATCAGAGGCCAGCAGCTTACGACGATGTGCCATGAATTGGCATCGCATGACAGTGACAACATGTGTTGCCACAGCAGGCTCACCGATGTCAGCTGCTGGCCTCTGATTGACCAGCAGCTGGCCTCTGATTTACAAGCAGTGTGTACTGCTGCGCAGGGAGCCAAAGGGTCCCTGCACTGCAATATACAGTACTTCAGCTGAATGTGTGTCCTCAGCTTTGGGATTGGCGGGCTCATCTCCTGCACGGACACGGTAGAGGGTGCTGTAGGTTGTGGGAGTGGAGGAAGGTGAAACGAATATTTATTTTTTATGCAGAATGGGGAACATGTATACCATTAAGGGGCCAAGGATGGGAGACATATATATCAGGATGGGCCCATCATGTGAAACATATATATCAGGATCGGGAACATATATACTAAGAAGGGGAGCATATATACCAGAATGGGAGACATATTTACCAAGATAAGATATAAGTACGGTATATCAGGCAAGTGCTGAAGATTAAGGACAAACATACCAGGAATGGGCCCAGTATTGGGGACATATATACTAGGAAACAGCCCATGATGGGGACATATATACCAGGATGGGATACTTTAGAACAGGATATGGGGACATTACTGCAAAACGAAAAGTGTGGTGAACACATATGTCTTTATAGGAATTAGAACGCTACAAAGGCTCATATATCTGACCAACATGCATGGGAGGGGGCAGGTCCAAACTCTGCATCGCGTCCATCGGACTCTAATAATGCCATTGCTTGTGACCATCCCCAGACTAGTTATTTGAGATGCACAGTCTCTGGGTTGTTTTGCAAGGTTTTTTTTTTCCTGAAAACTACAGGGCTTTAAGATTAAAACATACATGGCTGCAATAATACAGCAAGTGTCTGATTCATGCTGCCCGTAGTATATTTTGTAAATATAGAAACTGAGCACGAAGAAGTATGCAGAAAAAGTGGTGAAGATTAATTGAAGTAAGCAAATCAAATAAACGGTCATATGCACCAGACCTTCGTCAGAACGTAACTGTGTGAAATAAAAAATGTTCGGTATTTAAATAGCCAATAATGGGTATATGCATAAAATGTTAAGTAATTAAAAGATGTAATACAGTAAAAAATAACAGACATCTGATGTAAAATAGCATACATGACCCATGAATACAAATGTAGGGGTTTGTCTGGAAAAGAACTATGGCTATGTGCAGAAAGAGAGACTAAGTATACAGTAAATCCATGCTAGTTTCAGGATATGTACAAAACAAACAAGCAAAAAATCATACATGTAAATAATATAGTGATAACCAACCAAAATAGCAGATGTTATGTCAATCTATTAAAATACACTATAGATCATGAGTCGAAAAATCACAATTCCTGTATTGGCTGTACTATAGTTTGGACAGCATGAATCAGCTAAAGGTTCCTTTCTAGGGCCAGGGATTGATGAGTGAATACATAATCTGTTCCACCAAGATAATGCTAGAGGTATGTGTATAAAAAGCAATATTATTTATGCATTTTCCTTCTTTTAAATGTTAGTCACTGAATAAATATAAGCCTAATAATTATTTTCTTTTTGCATTCATTTCCTCCTTCACTTTGGAATGAGGTGAATGGTACTTGAAAGGCTAGCTTCACACTAGCGTTTATTCGATGCAGCGCACGGCGCCGCTAAGCCCCGCCCCCTGCCGGCTCCCTGCCCGCCCCATCCGGTCATCGCCGCCTACTATCGCACATGGATGCTTGCGATCTGCGCACCCTATCTTTAGCATAGGGTGCGCAGATCGTGCGCTGGCCGTGCGCTAGTAGAATTTTGGCGTGCGCTGCGCATTTTTGAAGGTGCGCCGAGCGCGCCGAAATGCAACATACTGCGTTCGGCGCACACGGGCGCACCTTCAAAAGTGCGCAGCGCACGCAAAAATCCTACTAGCGCATGGCCAGCGCACGATCTGCGCACCCTATGCTAAAGATAGGGTGCGCAGATCGCAAGCATCCATGTGCGATAGTAGGCAGAGATGACCGGATGGGGCGGGCAGGGAGCCGGCAGGGGGCGGGGCTTAGCAGCTCCGTGCGCTGCGTCGAATAAACGCTAGTGTGAAACTAGCCAAACAGCAGCTATCATTGTGCATCTGCATTTTACAAGTGGAGCGCTAATAATTGAATTCATGGATTTAAATGATGATTCAAACATCTGTGTGTGAGCTGTTCTATCCATGCAGTCTAATCTTTTTAACATCTTTACAGACTAGAGAACAAAACATGTAACATTCACTAAGCTTGGTAACTGGCAAGCCGATAGGCTACAATGTACGCAGCGGACTTGTGCGCTCACTCCTACTGGGGGCTGTAGTTAAACACATGTCCGACCTGCAATAAAAAGGTAAAAATAGCTATAAATTGCAACCTTTCTGGGGATACTACCAATAAAAAGATTTATATGTCCAATGTTGTACAAATAAGAGAGATTATAGCGCTCTGCCATTTAGCCTGTGACTCGGCTCAGCAAAAAAACTTGCCCTATGCTCGCTCCTAGCTAGCTGCCTGTCAAAGGCTTTCTTGTACAGCGGCAGACGTACATGATGGAATTATAACTGTGTAACTCGCACAACGAGAGCAACCTCAGAAATGGAACTCTATTTTACACACATTCACAGACTTCATGAATTATTTTTACGAACAGATGGACAGTTTGAGCAAATGCTAATTCCCTTCTGTTTCTCGGCTCTAGAAATGTATGAGAAAGTCTGAAGGTTAGCGCAGTATTTCATTTTCTAAGTTTCATGATAAAGGCACACTTTCTACCTTTTTTCTCTCTGCTCGCTTTCAATAATACTGGCAAAGTGAAAGATCTCTATGCCCAATGCTAAAAGTTTTTGTACCAACGACAAAATCCCTTGGCTCAATTTTGCAGCCAATAGGAATTTTTCAAAAGCACAACTGCAGAGTCTGTGAATTCCAAGCATGCCACATCATATTTTCCTTATTCTTGCACATATGCATGGGCTAATAGACAATCAATGCCACAATTCTTATTGCCTAATAATACAAGTTGGCTTTGTGATTATAGCATATGTCATATGAGACAAGATACCCACTACATCTAGAACACTATTAGAAATACATGGCGACATTAAAGGGAAGATAGCATCATAAAATAACCTTATGAGTAACCATAGGGCGCATAATGCGAGCCTTTTTGCGCCGTTAGCTTACTTTTTTGCAATTTTTTTATGAAAAATTACTTAACTCTAGGTATTCCTCGGGTTTGTAGTTTTTGGTAATTTCCAGTTGTTTATATAGATTTATGTGACAGGAATTTTTTTTTAATAAAAATGCTTTTTTGTAAAACCACATATTTCCATGACACGTGCCTTTTAGGCCCATATTATATTTGTCATATACTCCTCAGTTTTTGTGTCATTTTGTTGCAAGTAACAAGCTACTGTGTTATTGTAATCATTATTTTTTCTTCTTAAGGTACTGTCACACTTAGCGATGTACCAGCGATCCCGACCAGCGATATGACGCGGTCAGGATCGCTGGTGCATCGCTAAGTGGTCGCTAGTGAGCTGCCACACAGGCGGATCTCACCAGCGACATAGCAGCGGTCGGGGGTCACTACTTACCTGTCACACTAGGCGATCCTGACGTCCTCCCGCCCGCGTCCATGCTCGTCGCTCGTCTCTCCACAGGAAGCCCAGCAGGAAGCTGATGATGAGAAACGACCCAGGACGTTCTCATGCGATCAGCGATGAGCAGCGGGGGAGTCGGTCGGAGGTAAGTATCAGACATAGCGATGTCGCTAGCAATATCGCTATAACGTCACAAAACCTGTGACGTTATAGCGATATTGCTAGCAGTATCGCTTAGTGTGACAGGCCCTTTAGTTTTAACTTTTTAGTTTAATGACATATAAGTCAACAACAATGGCACAGTTTATATACTGTGGAAAAGTTGTTGGCGCACCAGTGGGGAAAGACCTAGGTTCTGACATTGTAAAAAAAACTAAAATACTTGCTATACCTATTTACATTTCTGTTATAAACATAACAATGGAAAATTACTTCACTAATGAGATATTCCTCCAGTGATGAAGCACAATCCATAGCGAGCACTTTATGATAGTGTCTTTGGTTTCAGCAATAAATCAACGATAGTGTCTTACAAAGCTAAGAAGTAAGATACCATTATAAAAACAGCACCCCTCAACATGTTCAAAACTGCTGTCAGGGGGGCATGGCCTGGGATCTGAGCATGTAGGCAGCAAGAGCTCTAAGCTTCCACAGTCACATTCTAAAGCTACAAAATAAGCGTGCATAGGGTTAACCAAAATAACCTTGCTGGACCCCATTTTATTTATGAACTTTGGGTGCCCTTTTTTAGACAAAAAGCAGGAATCTGGTCCAAAGAGGACTGAAGAAATAAGCTTTTACAAGTCTGGATGGCTGCAGTGCAGCAGAAGCTGAGGGGCATCACCCCACATCATCTGCTCTCCTGCGAAGAGACCGGAGTGCCAGCGTGGGCTGTACTGAAGCCAGGATTGATCTGGAGGATCATTATTGGTACTGAGGACTTTATTTGAATCCCCCCAGTAAGACACAACGTAAATCCAGCAGTCTACATGGCTTTCTGCCTGCGGTGAGTAGAGGATAACAGCGTGGCTGTGGAGGAGGGATACAGACTCCTGCATGTTCATCCCTGCTGATTTACGACTGAGTGCCGCTGAATTCTGACTGCTGTAATATCCGGGTGAGGTTAGCGGGGACAGAGGAGCTTTACTGGACATATTCTAGAGTGGCATGCTGAAGAGGAAAGCAAAGACACCGGCGGGGACTCTTTCTTTGCCACGGAGCTGAAGGGCGGAGGGATACCACTGGACCTCTAGGACCAGACCCTGGAATCGGCAAAGAACAGCACTATACAGCATCATGAAGGACCGGATCAGAGGCGATTAGCATGGGGAGCCACTAAAAACTGCTGAGGTGAGGCACAACTGAAATCTGGTCACTAGAACTGGATGCTGCACACTGATCACAGCCCCAATAGAACTCAAAGGGAAGTAGTTCCGGCTGTGTCCAGCCTGTCAGCATTGCAGAAAGCTGACATCACAGGCCCTGCAGCACACAGCAAGCGGCCCCGTGTAATACTGGCTCAGCTATACTCCCGCTATACTGTGCAGCGCAGCTGGCAGTTAACCCCACATGTACTGGGGAGAAGGATATAGACTGCAGGGAGGGCCTTCACTATCCCCACACAATAAAGGAATACTGACTATTCTGCACTTACCAGCAGCACAGACTTATAACACAACAGTGACCGCAGTTTCTGGCTGGTGGCCCCGGTGCTCTATACTCATCTGTGCAGTGCACCATAATAAAGGATTATCCACTCTACAAGCAAGGATCAGAGATACAGTGGACTGCTTGCATTATTATTGAGGAATTGTGTGACTTTTGGCGCTCTTACTGAGGGTTTCTCAGTTGACTCCTTTTCTGAAACTTGTTTTTAGACCATTTTACTTAACTTGTCTGATTGATCAAGCTAAAAGGGTCATAGATCTGAGGCCAGGGAAGGCTGTGTGGCAAATTAAGATGCAGTCGGCAGGGGCAGAATTAATAATAGCTCACACAGGGTGATGAGGCACAATTTGGGGGCATATTCAAAATCCTATGAGGATTTCCCTAATGTGTTAAGCCCCACAAAATCTAGGTCACCTCTGAAAAGAGGTGAGCCAAAAATGCCTTATATAAAACAATCCTATAACCCTGCACCTGTCAAAGCTGCAAAAGGGGGATCAGGTATCAATAACCCATTGACCAAAACACTGCCTAAAACACAACCTGAACCTAAAACACTTCAAAAAAAGAAAAATTTGGGGGGACACATTAAAACTCCCCCTCCAAATCCGCCCCTCACGGAGGAAATGGACACTTCCAAATCAAACAAAAGGAAGGGCCCAGACGATCAGGAAAACACCAGGAGTCTTTCTTCTGAGGACTCCAACAGTGTCTCAGCTGACTATACCCCAAACACAAGCCCTGATAGGCAGAGGTCTAGAAGGGACACTGGGGCTCCATTTCCTTCATTTGAGGTTCCTCCTCCATCCATTAACCTGGGGGAATACAAGGGGTCCAATAAACAAGCCACCGAAGGATTCATGGCGGATCTCTTCCAGTCCTTCAGTGATGCCCTAAAAATAGGGTTTGAGACTCAGGCTAAAGCCCTACAGGAAACTTGCAAGAATCTTAGCCAAAAGGTTGAGAAATATGAGGTAAAGATGATACAGGCGGAGAGAGGGACATAGTCTACCTCTCAAAGGAAAATTCTCTCCTCAAAACGGAGGTTATTTCCCTTAAAAACAAATTAACGGATCTGGAAGACCGAAGCAAGAGAAATAACTTAAAAATACGAGGTATTCCTGAGTCGGTCTCCCAGCCAGATCTTTCAGATTACACTAAAAAATTATTCAGAAGTTCCTTAAATTTCTGATGGATGAACCAGCATTTAAGGATAGGGATTTGGACTGATTTTTATCTTATGTTCGAATTTACATGGTGTTTACTATTAATTTCCTTTTCCAGAATATGAATATCTTATGACTAGTGTTGAGCATTCCGATACCGACATCCGATATTTTTTCAATATCGGGCATCGGAATCGGAAGTTCGAAGTTGATTGACAGCCGAAATGACGTCATCATGATGCGCGGTGTGTGCGCATCATGATGCGCCGTCATTTCGGTCCTTCCGGGGGTCTCTGCCGGCCTGCCGGGGGGCTGTGCCGGCCTGCCGGGGGGCTGTGTGGACTGCCCGGGGTCTGTACCGGCCTGCCGGGGGGCTGTGCCGGCCTGCCGATGGTCTGTGCACCCTGTGGGGGTCTGTACCGGCCTGCCGGGGGGCTGTGCACCCTGTGGGGGTCTGTACCGGCCTGCCGGGGAGCTGTGCCGGCCTGCCGGGGGGCTGTGCTGATGTCCGGGGGTCTGTGCAGGCATCGTCCGATGGGACTACAAGTCCCATCTGGCGATGCCTGCTACCATGACAGTGATTGACACATTAGCCAATGATGGGACAGCAGTAGTCCCATCATCCGGCTAATGTGTTAAATGTTAAAAAAAAAAAAAAATACTACATACATACTACATGCATGCTACATGCTACATACATACTACATATATACTACATGCATGCTACATACATACTACATGCTACATACATACTACATGCATGCTACATACATACTACATGCTACATACATACTACATACATACTACATATATACTACATGCATGCTACATACATACTACATGCTACATACATACTACATACATACTACATGCATGCTACATACATACTACATGCTACATACATACTACATATATACTACATGCATGCTACATACATACATATTACATGCATGCTACATACATACTACATGCTACATATATACTACATACATACTACATACATACTACATATATACTACATGCATGCTACATACATACTACATACATATATACTACATGCATGCTACATACATACTACATGCTACATATATACTACATACATACTACATATATACTACATGCATGCTACATACATACTACATGCTACATACATACTACATATATACTACATGCATGCTACATACATACTACATGCTACATACATACTACATATATATTACATGCATGCTACATACATACTACATGCTACATACATACTACATGCTACATACATACTACATACATACTACATATATACTACATACATACTACATGCTACATACATACTACATGCATGCTACATATATACTACATGCTACATACATACTACATACATACTACATACATACTACATGCATGATACATACAATACATTCATACAATACATACATAGACATACAGTACATATAACATAGAGTAACATACTTACCAATACTTGTCACATTGTTCCCCGAAGCCATTGTCTTTTACGGAATAAATATTAACATAACAAACCACAAAAATACTCACCCATGATCCGAAGCAGTCCACGAGTGTGTCCCACGACGATCTTGGGTAGAGAACTGCAGCATCAGCTGATGCTGCCGCTCTCTACGGGCTGCAGGAATCCAATGACGGAAGGTAGGTATCCTTCTGCACTGTATTCCTCCGCCACTTAAAAAAAAAAGTCCCTAGTCTCACTTTATGGTAAATTCCCACACAGCTTTTACCATAAAGTGAGACTAGGGACTTTTTTTTTTTAAGTGGCGGAGGAATACAGTGCGGAAGGATACCTACCTTCCGTCATTGGATTCCTGCAGCCCGTAGAGAGCGGCAGCATCAGCTGATGCTGCAGTTCTCTACCCAAGATCATCGTGGGACACACTCGTGGACTGCTTCGGATCATGGGTGAGTATTTTTGTGGTTTGTTATGTTAATATTTATTCGGTAAAAGACAATGGCTTCGGGGAACAATGTGACAAGTATTGGTAAGTATGTTACTCTATGTTATATGTACTGTATGTCTATGTATGTATTGTATGAATGTATTGTATGTAGCATGTATGTAGTATGTATGTAGCATGTATGTAGTATGTATGTAGCATGTAGTATGTATGTAGCATGTAGTATATATGTAGCATGCATGTAGTGTATATGTAGTATGTATGTAGCATGTAGTATGTATGTAGCATGCATGTAGTATATATGTAGTATGTATGTAGCATGTAGTATGTATGTAGTATATATGTGGTATGTATGTAGCATGTAGTATGTATGTAGCATGCATGTAGTATATATGTAGTATGTATGTAGCATGTAGTATGTATGTAGCATGTAGTATGTATGTAGCATGCATGTAGTATATATGTAGTATGTATGTAGCATGTAGTATGTATGTAGCATGCATGTAGTATATATGTAGTATGTATGTAGTATATATGTAGCATGTAGTATGTATGTAGCATGCATGTAGTATATATGTAGTATGTATGTAGCATGCATGTAGTATGTATGTAGTATATATGTAGTATGTATGTAGCATGCATGTAGTATGTATGTAGTATATATGTGGTATGTATGTAGCATGCATGTATTATGCATGTAGTATATATGTGGTATGTATGTAGCATGTAGTATGTATGTAGCATGCATGTAGTATATATGTAGTATGTATGTAGCATGTAGTATGTATGTAGCATGCATGTAGTATGTATGTAGTATGTATGTAGCATGTATGTAGCATGTAGTATATATGTAGTATGTATGTAGCATGCATGTAGTATGTAGTATGTATGTAGCATGTATGTAGTATGTATGTAGCATGTAATATGTATGTAGTATGTATGTATGTAGTATTTTTTTTTTTTTTACATTTAACACATTAGCCGGATGATGGGACTACTACTGTCCCATCATTGGCTAATGTGTCAATCACTGTCATGGTAGCAGGCATAGCCCGATGGGACTTGTAGTCCCATCGGACGATGCCTGCACAGACCCCCGGAAATCAGCACAGCCCCCCGGCAGACCGGCACAGTTCCCCGGCAGGCCGGTACAGACCCCCACAGGGTGCACAGCCCCCCGGCAGGCCGGCACAGCCCCCGGCAGGCCGGTACAGACCCCCACAGGGTGCACAGACCACCGGCAGGCCGGCACAGCCCCCCGGCAGGCCGGTACAGACCCCGGGCAGTCCGCACAGCCCACCGGCAGGCCGGCACAGCCCCCCGGCAGGCCGGCAGAGACCCCCGGAAGGCCCGTACAGACCCCCGAGAGGCTGTACAAGGGCAGGAAAGGGTTTTTCCAATTCCGATACCGGAAGTCTCATAGACTTGAATGGGACTTCTGGTATCGGCATCGGCGATACCGATACTTTTTTTAAAGATCGGCCGATCCATTCCGATCCGATATTTTGAAGTATCGGACGGTATCGCTCAACTCTACTTATGACCCGTATTTACAGTTTATTGATGTCACTGTGGGAACTTGCCACTTAATTTTTTCTCACTTTTTCCCCCACACCAAGGTGAGACACCAACCGGTTTGGAGTCCTCCATGAGAACTCTCAAGTTCCTAATTTTTTTTTCTGTATTTCACTGTTTTGCTTGTTTCCATCTTTCTGTTTTGATATTGGACTCTAACGATGAAAATCTTATCATACAATTTTAGGGGGCTCCACAGTCCGAATAAGAGGTATGCGGTATGGAAGGAGATCAACCAAACCCGTGCCGAGTTGGTATGCCTCCAGGAGGTTAAACTGGCTTCCGATCGACACCCAGTTTTCCAGCACAAGAACTTTCCACACATGTACAAGTCACTGTCCACAAAGAAAAAGGCTGGGGTCATTACACTGGTAGGTGGCACCATTCCTTTTCAGCTCATCAAAGAGATGCCAGACTCGTTGGGCAGGTTTCATATACTCATATACTTACTCCATGAAAGGCCATGCACAATAGTGAATGTATACGCACCTAACAAGGGACAAATTCGATTCTTGAACAAGCTAATCAAAAAAATAGACAGTCAAAACAGGCGATCTTATCTTACTAGGCAATTTTAATATTGTCCCAGATAGTAGCATTGATTTATCTTCATTAGTTCGCCATAAGGTTCCAGCTTTAAAAAACTGGTTAATTCAAAATAATCTTTATGATGCTTTTCGTTGCTTGAACACATCATCTCGTGAGTATTTACACTTTTCAGATGTACATAAGACAGCATCTAGAATCGATCTACTACTTACTAATATATATACTTTAACCAAAATTAAGGATATACGGTTCATGCAAAAGACCATCTCGGATCATGCCCCGATTCTCGCTGAGTTCCTCGTGGGTCCTCCCTCTGACAAGCCATTCCGCTGGAAACTTAACCCAGCCTTGTTATATATACCAGAGTACAAGCAAGAGATAAAAAACATTCTCTTAAACTACTTCAAGGAAAATGTATCTGGCGAAGTAGATCAGTTCATGGTCTGGAATGCCCATAAGGCAGTCCTGAGGGGATGCCTTGTACAGATCCTCTCTAAACATAAGAGAAATAGGGAAAAAATTACAAACCTACAGGCCCAAACTAATGATCTGGAAAAAAAACAAACCAACTTGAAAGTTCCTTCCCAAACCATCCAGGCTGAGTTTTTGAGACTTAGACAGAGTCTGAGATCTGAAATCTACCAAGAATGCGATGCAGCCATTAAAGCATCTAGGTATAAATTGTATGCATCTCTAAACAAGCCTACCAAGTTTATGATGAGGAAATTAAAAAGAGAAAGAATCAAAAAAAGGATAATTAAGATTGTATCTCCCTCGGGTGACCCCAAAATCCACCCTAGGGACATTGTCAACTCGTTTGCAGATTTCTTTAAAAATTTTTATAACCTGAAAGATGACCCCCAAACACCGATGGTTAACTCGAATTTTGTGGATTCTTTTCTACAGAGTATCAATTTACCAAGAGTTGATGAGCTGGACTTGAATTATGTCAATAGCCCTTTTACAGAGAGTGAAATAGTTGACGTTATCAAGAAACTGCAGTCCCAAAAATCACCAGGGCCGGATGGCTTCTCTGAGGAATACTATATATCCTTTTCAAAAATTCTGGCTCCACAGTTAGCTTCCGTCTTTGATCTGGCATCCTCTCAGGGCTCCTTCCCAAAGGAGATGTTAGAGGCAACAAGTGTCATGATTCCAAAGGAGGGGGGAGACCCCGAGAGGATACAGAACTATAGGCTAATCTCGCTCATAAACAGCGATATTAAAATCTACTCAAAGATCATCGCAAACCGACTAAAAAGCATCCTTCCATGTCTGTTGGCGGATGATCAAATAGGGTTCACAGAGGGCTGCCAGGCCTCAGACGGGACTAGAAGGGTGTGGAACCTGAAAAATTACCTAACAACTCGAGAACCCAAATTACTTTTCTGGCACTGGACGCTGAGAAGGCGTTCGATAGACTAAACTGGCTTTATTTAAAATCAACTCTCGCTAGATTTGTCTTTGACAAGAAGTTTCTATCAACTGTCTTCGCCCTATACTGGGGTCCTAGTGCCAGGATCTATGCAAACAACTTCCTTTCTGACTCGTTCGACATTACTAATGGCACGAGACAGGGGTGCCCCCTGTCTTCCCTTCTATTTGTGCTTGCCATAGAGCCCCTAACTGAAAAAATTAGATTAAACAATGATATTAAAGGCTTAGAACAGCCATCACAAAATTTTAAAATTGGGTTATTCGCAGATGAACTATTCCTCACACTACTTGATCTCGCAAATTCCATTAAAGCCCTTTCAGATGAACTAGAAAAATTCTCTAGAGCATCCTATTTTCAGATAAACCCACACAAATCCAAATTTATAACTCTAAACATGAAACAATCCAAAATTAACGAAATAAAGACTCAAACTCTGTTCATTTGGGAGGAGAAAGAGATTGTCTATCTAGGGATTAGAATAGCAGGATCAATCCAAGCCACAGTTAGGGCCAATTTAGACAACATTATAAAGACTATTACAGGCAGCAATCTATCCTTTTTGGCTCAGCTAGAGACTTCCATTTTTGGGAAGATACTGGCAGTCAAAGCCTTTATCCTTCCAAAAATTTTATACATATTTAGGACTTTGCCAGTTAGCTTTCCGGGCCTAACCATTGATAAAATTCAAGAGCTCATCCGACTATTTATTTGTAAAGGTAAGAAAGCAATAATATCTGCAGACTTACTTCATAAAAATAAAAAACATGGGGGTGCAGGACTGCCCAACATATACGTTTATTATCAGGCCTCACTTATTAAACAGAGGTAGCAAAGGTTTACGGAAAACATGACACATCCAGCTTGGTATGGCTTGGAGAGAGATGCTAGTGATAGAGTTTCTACGCGAAAGCTTTTCTTTTACTTCCTTCTGCAAAAGCACAGTGCGAACTCAAACAATTTTTAAGCAGTGTCTAGAAAAATCAGGAGCTAATCCAAGGGAATATGGGACACATTCTTTCCGAATCGGCACAGCCACTGAAGCAACTAAGGAGCTGGTGGTGGCGAATCACAATGCCATATCTGCCTATTACCAATTTTTCCATCCATGCATTGATTTTTCTTCTTGATCTCTCAATGGATTTTGCATCCCTTGCTCCACACAAAACCGCTCGTGGCACTATCTCTGACCACACCAATATCATCTCCGGTAACATGCATGTGAAACGCTCTGTCTGTTGACATAAATGTGCCCAGCTCAGCACTTTTTCCATTGACCAAATCATTGCCACCTGCGTGTAACACTAATTTCACTGACATCTTGGCCCTCTTAACGATGTTGACAAATTCCGTGAAAATCTGTTGCCACTGGAGCCCTTTGATACCTCTCCAGGTGACCTCTAGCCCCGAGAAGCCAAAACTTTTTCCTCCCGTCACAGCTTGGCCCTTTTAGCCGCCCAATAGACACATGAATGTCCTAGAACATAGACTGTGGGCTTACAATCGCCTGTAAAAGATAATGTGTGTTATTTGAGCAAATCAGGTCTTATACATCTGGCGAAGCATGCGGATTTCCAACGACCCATTCTTTGCACTTCAGCCTCCGATACTCAATGCGCGGATGGAGAAATTCATAAAAGGCAGATATGGCATTGTGGTTCGCCACCACCAACAATAATAATTATAAAAAAAATCCTGTTATTAAGTCACAGCGGAAGTGTAGAGAGGGGCAAAGGTTCGTAACCGCTTATTGGCCGGCTTGCTTGTCACTCGCGGGCAGGGCCTGCGGCAATGAGTCCGTTGCAAAATGTAATTGCCTTTCTCTGCGTATAAACTGTGGCTGACCTGTTTCAACTCATCCAGGCCTATATGTGATTCATTATGGGATTGGTGGGAAGAGGGGAAGGCACTGTTTAAGACACATGGTATCCGCAGTCTACTGCAAAAAATTTACAACTTTGGGCATTTTCACTCCACTTTGACCAACTCTGATAAGGTAGGTGGGGCAGGAATGAGACATAGTAACCACGTTCATCAAATTCTTGATGAGCAATGGCATTCTTCCTGCTATACAGTTATCTCCAGTACCTGACTGGATTAAGATCTGTGGTGCTACGCACATGAACGTGCACAACCTCATCTGCTTCATTAAAAGGCATGTACCTCTTAATGAATCAGATGCCTCCCACTTCTCCCTGCCCCTCATTAAGACCGTCATGAAAAACTATGTTTTTTTTATTAAACTAGAGCTAAGATTTATTTTTTTAATTTCTTTTAAAAATTGCAGAGATAGGTCATAAAGTTTAGCTTATAATGATATGATGTTATAGTTTAACTGTGCAGAGACTTGAGCATGAATTTTGAATATACCCTTTTCTCCTCACTGAGCTCTGCAGCTACTGTGTAGAGGTGCAGCAGAGCGGAGTAAAAATACCATTACAAATACTTCCAGCATGATGCTGCTCACTTTGTTAGGTTGAACAATAAGAAATTTTCACTAGTTGCCTACTCCTGGCCTAATGGATATTGATCAATTGCATGCACTAAAGAAATAACACCAGACACACTGTCGGATGTAAGCTCTCCTTGATCAATCTATGGCTCAGCTCCCAAGACCTTTATTTAATCCGAAAATAGATTTATATAACCCCTGTAAGGGGGTTCGGTTAGCTCTAAAATGGGAGTGATTGGATGTATTCCATTGGTTAGTGGGTTGGGCAGTGAGCTATTCCATGGGCGGATCCATGAAGTCATCAGGCTTGGTTGGTCCTTGAGGTCATCAGGGTGGGCGTCACCATGGGCAGATCAATGAGGTCATCAGGGTGGGTTGGTCCATGAGGTCATCAGGGTGGGTGTCATCTTGGATACCAGAGTATGGTGTGTGGTGAAACAGTTAATGATAGCGATCTTTAGTGTTACACTTTCATCTGAGCAAGTTTATGTAAAGTGAAATAATACACTTTATGGGTCGTTTCTCTCAATCTCTTATATCTTGAGGTTAATTTATTATTTGATCTTATGGCTCTCCTCAGCAACTTATGATTGGGCAACCAGATTCAAGTAAAGAAGCACACGCCCCTAGAGACAAATCTCTTGTAATGCCCAGTTAAATATATTTGTTAGGGCTGTGTGCAGAATCTATATTGTATTATTATGAGGCGAGGCTTCACATGCCTCTTATCCTGCATTTTCTTATAAATAATATCAGGAAGAAGCCTATCACAAGCAAGAGGAAGCAAAAACAGGCTGCAGAAATGCACACCCCGAACAGTTTCATTCTGGGGGCAAAAGTTCTGTCACTGATCTAGCTGCCATTTAAAAGAACAGTGCAAGCACATTGTAAAGAGGTCATGAAAAGAGCAAAAAGAAAGAAAGTACTGTATGCAAACACAAAGATCACCTGACTAAAATAAATATGTATTTTTTGAAACACAATCCAAACCAAAGATATGTTAGAAACACTTAAATAGCGCAAATGACCATAATAGTATAACGGACCACAACACTATAGTGTTGAAGTCTAGTCCACGTGTCTGCAAGATGGTACACAGGGAATCAATGAAATATAAGCCATTGTATTATACACACAAGATGGTGCCAATTAATGTTGAAAAATCTAGAGCTCACTATTTGAGCACCCTAACAAAAATTCAGTGAGGGTCCTGCACAACTACGCTGTTACAGAATATAAAGAGGATACAAATGTATGAATCACAGTCTGATATTCAGTGCAAAATTGACATAGGCAGTAGATGAATCACGAAAACAGTATATGCTATTAGCACAATAATAATATCTTGTGCTTGATAGTGCAGTAAAAGATACTTGATCTTATTAAATCATACCATATATTGACCAGACACAGAGACAGTATATACCTGCTGGAAAAATACTAATGACATGCAAGTAGGTTGTACATATAAGGATATAAAGGCTATAAAGGTAACCTGTTTAGACAGACATGGAAATGATACCCCACGCGTATCTCCACTCTGGACTGTGGCTTCATCAGGGGTAGAAGTAATTTATATCAATATATTATTTTGTGTAATAAGTCAGCAAAGAACTTTGGGCCAAGTGCAACTGATACAAAGCTTAAATGGTCTATGTTGACAATCCATTTAAATCATATAGTTTCTATATATATATATATATATATATATATATATATAGTTTTTACAGGATGAAAATGATGAAATGGTAAGACAGGATGTTGAGAAGGCTGAACTTTTAAATTCCTATTTTGCATCTGTTTTCTCTCAGAAAGGAAATGCAACATCAACTGTTATTCACTGTCCTATTAAGGGAATAGAAGAATCCAGGATATCTATAAACAGAAAGATAGTGAGGAAACACTTAGCTAACCTAAATGAATTCAAGTCTCCAGGTCCAGATGAATTACACCCCAGAGTACTGAAGGAGATAGCAGAAGAAATTTTTGAACCCCTCTCCATAATCTTTGAAAATTCTTGGAGAACAGGAGAAGTGCCAGAAGACTGGAGAAGAGCAAATGTTGTTCCTATCTTCAAAAAGGGGAAGAAGGTGGACCCAGGCAACTATAGGCCGGTGAGTCTGACTTCTATACCAGGAAAGATCTTTGAACAAATTATTAAACAACATGTATGTCAATACCTGGATAAGAATGAAGTGATTAAACAGAGTCAGCATGGGTTTCTAACTAATAAGTCATGTCAGACTAACTTAATTTCCTTCTATGACGGTATCACTGATTGGGTGGATCAAGGAAATGCTGTAGATATAGTATATCTTGACTTCAGCAAAGCATTTGACAAAGTCTCTCATACAATCCTTATTGAAAAAATGACTAAGTATGGAATGGACAAGGCAACTGTTAGGTGGATTCATAACTGGCTTAGTGATCGGACCCAAAGAGTGGTCGTAAATGGCTGCACATCCAGTTGGAAGAATGTCTCAAGTGGGGTACCACAGGGCTCTGTCCTGGGCCCTGTATTGTTCAACATCTTTATCAACGATTTAGATGAAGGAATTGAGGGTAAACTGATTAAATTTGCTGATGACACAAAGCTAGGAGGGATAGCTAATACTAGAGAAGAGAGAGAGAGGATTCAAAAAGATTTAAATAAACTGGAGAAGTGGGCAGCAACTAACAGAATGGTTTTTAACAGGGAGAAATGCAAAGTACAACATCTGGGCAATAAAAATGAAAAAAGCATATATAGAATGGGAGGAATAGGGCTAAGTGACAGCACATGTGAAAAAGACTTGGGTATACTAATAGATCACAGACTGAATATGAGTCAACAGTGTGATGCAGCAGCAAAAAAGGCAAATGCAATTCTAGGATGTATTAACAGAAGCATACAGTCTAGATCACGTGAAGTTATTATTTCCCTCTACTCCTCTTTGGTCAGACCTCATCTGGAATATTGTGTCCAGTTTTGGGCACCACATTTTAAAAAAGACATCAACAAACTGGAGCAAGTTCAGAAAAGAGCGACCAGAATGGTGACCGGTCTGCAAACCCTGTCTTATGAGGAAAGGTTGCAGGATTTGGGAATGTTTAGTTTGCAAAAGAGAAGACTGAGAGGAGACTTAATAGCTGTCTACAAATATCTAAAAGGCTGTCACATTGTAGAAGGATCAACTTTATTCTCATTTGCACAAGGAAAGACTAGAAGCAATGGGATGAAACTGAATGGAAAGAGACACAGATTAGATATTAGAAAAAACTTTTTGACAGTTAGAGTGATCAATGAGTGGAACAGGCTGCCACGAGAAGTGGTGAGTTCTCCTTCAATGGAAGTCTTCAAACAGAGGCTGGACAGACATCTGACTGGGATGATTTAGCGAATCCTGCTTTGAGCAGGGGGTTGGACCAGATGGCCCAGGAGGTCCCTTCCAACTCTACGATTCTATGATTCTATGATTCTATGATTGTTTAGTAAGGTTACTTATGCTTGAATGCAATGACCTTTAACCCAATTTACAGAGCTTTTAGTAGAAAATAGTTGGTACTACAAAAATAATGAAATGTAACAAAGTATCAAGGACATGCATTGTTTTGGTTGGAATGTGATTTCTGTACTCAATAGCTTATCTACCTGAATATGAAAACAACATTTTTTGAGAAAATTGAACTTGCTACTTTTCAATGTAATCCCCTTTGACTTCAACACATTTATTACCCTTCACCTCCAGTGATCATATGCCCTCAGAATAGAAGGAGACTTCTTGCTGCTGCAAGAACCCTGTTACTGCCTTTCTGACTGCATTATCACCAGGAAATCATTGCCTAAGCAAAAATTTCTCCAGGTTCCAAAATAGAAGTAATCAATGGGAGCCAAGTCGGGACTGTAGGGTGGATGGTTAAGCTCCATGAAGCCACATTACCTAATAGTAGCTTGTAATTAGCGAGATTTGTGAGCTGGCTCATTGTAGTGAAGTAGTAATGCAACTGTCGACAATGTCCCATGGCATTTTTCTTTGATTGCCCAATGTAATGCCTTCAATGTTGATGTATAGGTGTCTCCAGTAATTGTTGTCTTGTGTGGCATGAATTCTAGTAATAAAATGTCTTCTATATCCCCAAAACTTCTTGCCATGATCTTTCCAGCTGAATACTGGACACAATATTTATTTGGAATTGCTGACCCCTTAAGCTTTCATTGAATTTTAGCTGCTTGAGTGATTGTGATAATTTTCTCATTTGGGTGCAAGGAAGAATCCTGGTTTATAATTTTGTTTGTTATATTTTATGAATAGTTATGTTTCTAAATACTGTAAGTCTTTTCAGGCTTACAGATTATCAGTAAATTGTCACATTTTTCCCAAAAATGTGCAAAAATTTCAAAATATACTGCATGCATAAATCATAGAGGCTCTTTTAAAAAACACTTAACATTGCAGTGTGCCTTATTTTCATTACTGTTGAATGCAATTGGCTGTCTTCGAAAGCAGCTATTTCTGGCTGGAGGGTGGGTCAAAGCTGGCCACATATATTACATAGGTGTCAAGAGGAACACTTACCTATCTCTCCTGACCCCTTCTTACACATGCATGCTTGGTTGGCATGCATGTGTTCTTTGGAGGTAGAAGGGGGAAGTAGCTATCATTCACCCTTCTCAGCAGGTTCTCTCCCTAAAAACACTAGGATCCGCAGTTGAAATCCAACTACCTGATTTTAAGGGTACCGTTACACCTAGCGATGCACCAGCGATCCCGACTAGCGATATGACGCGGTCAGGATCGCTGGTGCATCGCTAAGTGGTTGCTAGTGAGCTGCCACACAGGCAGATCTCACCAGCGATATAGCGGTGGTCGGGGACCGCTACTTACCTCTCAGACGCGGCGATTCTGCGTCCTCCCGCCCGGTTCCACGCGTCGCTCGTTGGCGCCACAGGAAGCCCAGCAGGAAGCTGACGACGAGGAATGGTTCAGGAGCTTCTCGCGCTATCAGCGATAACCAGCGGGGGAGCCGGTCGGAGGTATGTATCACATGCAGCGATATCGCTAGCAATATTGCTGCAACGTCACAAAATCGGTGACTTTATAGCGATATTGCTAGCGATATCGCAGTGTGTAACGGGGGCTTAATTTCCTCTGACAGCTGGAGTTTCCCATATATGATTTTTAGCATATCTGTTTAATAATTGAATTTTGATAAACTTTGTACTTAACCCCTTTCCGACATCAGGTGTAATAATACGCCCACGTCAGAATCCCTGCCTTTGATGTGGGCTCTGGCACTGAGCCCACATTTTACCTGGCACATGTCAGCTGTTTTTTACAGCTGACACAGGCCTCTAACAGCCACTGGTAGAATTGTGATCCACCCACGGCTGTAAACCCGTTAAATGCCGCTGTCAAACTTTCACAGTGACACTGTCATGATCTCAGTGCGGGTTTGACTCGCACACGTGGGGTTAATGTCTGGAACCAGTGCTGATGACTGGCATTTCTGGGGTTACAGGTTGTGATCCCGGGGCAGGCTTACCTGCACACCTGGGGCTATGATTGTGGCCTCTCCCTGGTTCTGGGGGAGGCTTCTTATAGCCTCAGGACGCTCCCATCCCTGTCAGTTATACTTTCGCCCTTGGCATTGTGTGGTGACCCCTGAGTGTGTTAGTGCTGTGTTCTGGTTGCTTGATTCTCTGTGTATGACTCGGTCTGTTCCCTGGATATCGCTTTGGATTCTGCCTGGTACCTCCTATGTCTGTTTGGTTTTGATCTCTGCTTGGCCCTGATTATCCGCTCTGTCTCCTCCCTGGTACTGTACTGATATCTTGTGTATGACCTTTTGCTTTGTCTGACCTCCCATCTGTTTATCCCTCCTGTACCTCGCTGGTCTGTACTGTGCATGACTTCTGCTTTGCCATAATCTGAGTTCTCTGGCTTCTCTGACGCTAAGCGCCGCCCCCTTGCAGTCACATGACCATAGGTCCTGTGCAAGCTTGCTCATTTTCAGTGTCCGCAGGTCCCGTGCCTCTTTACTTTCCAGCGCTGACTGGACCCTGACACTATTAGCTTGTAGCACGCTTTGTTACCTCTGCTGCCCTGATCCCCAGGTAACTCTTAGCACTGCTTCTGTACTCAGGACACGTGCACTGGCTCTATCAGCAGGTGTAGTGCGGTGTCTTTGACATTATAACTGACCGTTTCAGTTTTTTTTTTCTTCCTGAAGGAAAAAAAAAAAAAAAGTGTGTGTTATCCTCATGGATCCCATACAAGTCTTGGCTGATCAGGTCAAGCACCTGACCCAAATGTTCCATAAGCTCAATGTGGAACAACGCACAATGGCCCAGACCCAGCAACAGTTGGTGGTTACTCTGCAGGGGGATGTTGATGCAGGGGCTTTAAGTTCTGGGGGTAGGGATGTGTCATTAGCGTCCCCCGAATCTCCGGTCAAATTACCAGACCTTTTCTTAGGGGATAAAAAGGAGTTCAGGTCTTTCAGAGAAGGATGCAAGCTTTTTTTTCTCTAAGGCCCCGCTCCTCCGGGGATGAGTTCCAGAGGGTGGGGGTCATTATTTCCCTACTTCGGGGGGCTCCGCAAGCATGAGCTTTCTCTCTGTCTTCCTCTGCTCCTGAACGTATGTCAGTGAACGCATTCTTTGAGGCCCTCGGGCACATTTATGATGAACCTGACCGAGTGCGATTTGCAGAGGACATGTTGATGAGTGTCTGTCAGGGGAAACACTCAGCTGAGTGGTTTTGTTCTGAGTTCCGCGACTTCTTGGAAGCGACGCCACACTCCGAGGACTTTTTCGCAGAGGCTTTTCCGATCGGCTGCAGGATGCCTTGGCGTTACATCCCCCACCTAACTCTCTCAAGGACGCCATGACCCAGGCCGTCCGGATGGACCGCAGGCTGCGGGCCAGAGGGGTGATGCAGGTGGATACTCCATTATTCCCCAGTGGAAAAGAGACTGCCCCTGAGCCCATGGATGTAGGCGCCCTCTCCCTGAAGGATACAGAGAGGAAACGCCGGAAGGACAAGCAGTTATGCTTTTACTGCGGTAAAACGGGACATTGGAAAAGGGAGTGCCCGAATTGCCCGTCTTCAAACCCGGTCGGCGGGAAACGACTAGGTCTGGGTAGCCAACGGGGAGGCTGCTCAGACCCTCAGGTACCATTTTCCTCGTTTTCTAAAGTAGTACTGCCTGTGGAACTGTTTGTGGATGGTAGTTCTTTTTCCTCTACAGCCTTCGTGGACTGCGGATCATCTATTAATCTTATTGACTCCCAATTGGTCACACACTGCAAGATAGGGACAGTTAGGCTCAAGGTTCCGATCAAGGTGATGGCCATTGACTCCTCTCCCCTCACTAAGGAGGGAATTCGCTTTATGTCTGAGGTGTTTTCGCTCAGAGTGAGCGCTACTCATGTGGAAAACATAAGTTTTGTGCTGGACAATCTACCTGCAGGGTTGGTGTTGGGCATGCCCTGGTTACAACGCCATAACCCAGTTATTAACTGGAACACGGGGGAGATTGTACAATGGGGGTTTAATGATTTTGAGTTATGTGATAAATCCACACTGCTGGTTGAACCTGTTAAATCTGTGTCTGTATCATCTTTCGAGCTGGAAGGTATTCCGGAATGCCTGAAGGACTTCAAAGATGTATTCTCCGAAAGCGAGGCCGAGACGTTACCGCCACATAGACCCTTTGACTTCGCTATTGAGCTGGTCCCGGGGGCTAAATTACCCAAAGCCCGTCTGTTTAATTTGTCCGGTCCTGAGCGCTTGGCTATGAAGGAGTATATTACTGAAAGTCTGCGCAAAGGACACATACGTCCTTCAGTCTCACCTGTGGCGGCAGGTTTCTTTTTTGTAAAGAAAAAAGATTGCGGGTTACGTTTCTGTCTCGACTTTCGGGAGCTTAATCAAATTACTGTACGGAATACGTACCCCCTTCAGTTGATTCCCGATTTATGTAACCAACTATCAGGGGCAAAGTGGTTTTCTAAACTGGACCTTCGGGGGGCATATAATCTGATAAGGGTCCGAGAGGGGGATGAATGGAAAACCGCGTTCCTCACGACCGAGGGACTATTTGAAAATTTAGTCATGCCGTTTGGTATTACCAACGCCCCTGCCATATTTCAGAATTTCATCAACGTGGTATTCTCGGATCTCATTGGTCGTTTTGTCGTTATCTACTTAGATGATATTTTGATATATTCCCCCGACAAGTATTCTCATTTGGAACATGTACGAACTATGCTCCAAAGGCTTAGAGAAAATCATTTGTATGCCAAATTGGAGAAATGTGTATTCTGTGTACAAGAGTTGTCCTTTTTGGGGTTAATTGTATCCGGTGAGGGTTTTCGCATGGACCCCAAGAAGGTGCAGGCCATTGCGGATTGGGTGCAACCCCGAGATCTTAAGGGTCTTCAGCGCTTCTTGGGGTTCGCCAATTATTACCGCAAATTTATCCGGGGGTTTTCGCAAGTGGTCAAACCTCTCACGGATCTAACATGCAAAGGTGCGGATGTGAGAAATTGGTCCTCGCTCGCAAAAGAGGCCTTTGCAACGCTGAAAAAATGTTTTATGTCTGCTCCTGTGTTAGTGCAGCCAGATCCGTCCAAACCATTTGTCGTGGAAGTGGACGCCTCTGAGGTGGGGGTGGGGGCGGTGTTGTCCCAAGGGCCTGCCACTCTAACCAACCTCAGGCCATGTGCTTTCTTTTCCAAGAAGTTCTCTGCTGCGGAAAGAAATTACGATGTAGGCAATAGAGAGCTTCTTGCGGTCAAATTGGCGTTTGAAGAATGGAGGCACTTTTTGGAGGGGGCCAGTCACCCGGTTACGGTGATCACGGATCACAAAAATTTGTCGTACATTGAGTCTGCTAAAAGACTAACGCCCAGACAGGCCCGTTGGTCACTTTTTTTTCCCGTTTTCAGTTTACGATTACATTTCGTCCAGGGTCCAAGAATGTCAAGGCTGACGCCTTATCATGCAATTTTCAGCCGGTGTCGCCCCCTGAGCCACCGTCCTCCATTCTTCACCCTGGGGTTGTGATAGCAGAGGTCTCATCTGAATTGGAACGGCAGATTCAGGGGGCCCAGTCGCAGGCCTCGGCGACCAAGCCGGAGGGGAAGTTGTTTGTCCCAGAGCATCTTCGCCTGAAACTCTTGCAGGAGTTCCATGAATCCAAGCTGAGTGCTCACCCTGGTATTTCAGCCACACGTCTGGCGGTGGCTAGGATCTTTTGGTGGCCTACCCTTGGTTCGGACATAAAAAAAATGCATTGCTGGTTGTGGGGTCTGTGCTCGTTCTAAAAGCTCTCATAGCCGGCCGGCAGGGGAGCTGATACCCTTGGCAGTGCCCGAAAGGCCATGGACTCACTTATCCATGGATTTTGTTACCAATCTCCCTCCAACTAAGGGTAATACAGTGGTATGGGTAGTGGTGGACAGGTTTTCTAAGCAGGCTCATTTCGTACCCCTGTCCGCACTACCGTCAGCTGAGACGTTGTCCAGGTTGTTTGTGCAGCATGTGGTCCGGTTGCATGGGGTACCCCTGAATGTGGTGTCTGATCGTGGTGTGCAGTTTGTGGCTAAGTTTTGGCATGCTTTCTGCAAAAAATTAGGTATGTCTCTGTCCTTTTCGTCTGCATACCATCCTGAGAGCAATGGGCAGACGGAGCGCACTAACCAGTCCCTGGAACAGATCCTCAGGTGTCTAACCTCTGCTAGACAGAATGACTGGTGCGATGCACTGCCGTTGGCTGAATTTGCCTTCACTAGTCGGGTGAGTCAATCCACTGGTAGGTCCCCTTTCTTGATTAACTATGGGTTCAGTCCTCATTTTGTTGAGTTTTCTCGTCTGGATTCGGGGTGCCCGGGGCTGAGGACTCTGTTCAGCGGTTTAACGATACATGGGCAGAAGTTCAGCGGAGTATATCTAGGTCTCAAGGCAGGTATAAGTTTTTCGCGGACAGGAAACAAACACCTGGTCCCATGTTTCGGGTGGGAGAGAAAGTTTGACTCTCCATGCGAAACATTAAGTTAAAGATTCCGTCAGCCAAGTTGGGACCCAAATTCATTGGCCCATACAAGATTGTGGAAAAAATCAATCCAGTGGCGTATAGGCTGTGCCTTCCACCCTCTTTCAAGATCCCTAACGTCTTCCACAAATCTCTACTGAAACCTTTTGAAGCAGTCCGGGGAGACTCCGAGTCTGCTGCTTCTCCTGTTTTGGTCGAGGGGCAGGTGGAGTACGAGGTTGGTCATATCGTAGATTCCAGGTTGGTACCTGGTTCATTGGAAGGGGTATGGACCGGAAGACAGGTCCTGGGTACCGGCCCGGTTGATGCATGCTGATCGCCTGGTGCGGGCTTTCCATGCTAGGTACCCGGGCAAGCCTGGGGGTCCATAGGCCCCCCGTTGAGAGGGGGGTACTGTCATGATCTCAGTGTGGGTTTGACTCGCACACGTGGGGTTAATGTCTGGAACCAGTGCTGATGACTGGCATTTCTGGGGTTAAAGGTTGTGATCCCGGTGCAGGCTTACCTGCACACCTGGGGCTGTGATTGTGGCCTCTCCCTGGTTCTGGGGGAGGCTTCTTATAGCCTCAGGATGCTCCCATCCCTGTCAGTTATACTTTCGCCCTTGGCATTGTGTGGTGACCCCTGAGTGTGTTAGTGCTGTGTTCTGGTTGCTTGATTCTCTGTGTATGACTCGGTCTGTTCCCTGGATATCGCTTTGGATTCTGCCTGGTACCTCCTATGTCTGTTTGGTTTTGATCTCTGCTTGGCCCTGATTATCCGCTCTGTCTCCTCCCTGGTACTGTACTGATATCTTGTCTATTACCTTTTGCTTTGTCTGACCTCCCGTCTGTTTATCCCTCCTGTACCTCGCTGGTCTGTACTGTGCATGACTTCTGCTTTGCCATAATCTGAGTTCTCTGGCTTCTCTGACGCTAAGCGCCGCCCCCTTGCAGTCACATGACCATAGGTCCTGTGCAAGCTTGCTCATTTTCAGTGTCCGCAGGTCCCGTGCCTCTTTACTTTCCAGCGCTGACTGGACCCTGACACTATTAGCTTGTAGCACGCTTTGTCACCTTTGCTGCCCTGCTCCCCAGGTAACTCTTAGCACTGCTTCTGTAGTCAGGACACGTGCACTGGCTCTATCAGCAGGTGTAGTGCGGTGTCTTTGACAGACATTTAACTCGCGCCTCCAGCAAGCATGCCAGAAAGCCCGCCCACCGGTGACTCCGTCACATGATCACAGATCATCGATGGGTTGGCATGACAACCAGAGGTCTCCAGCAGACCTCTATAGTTGTCATTGCTGGATTGCTATGAGTGCCGACCGGTGGTCGGCGCTCATAGCAAGAGAGCATTCTGCTATATACAGGCCATCTGATCATTGCCTGTATGTAGCAGAGGCGATCAGACAACTGCAGCTTTTAGACTCCCATGGAGACTATTGAAGCATGCAAAAAGTAAAAAAAAAAGTTTTTAAAAATATTAAAAAATAAAAAAATATAAAAGTTCAAATCACCCCCCTTTGGCCCCATTCAAAATGAAACAATAAGAAAAAAATCATACACATATTTGGTATCTCCACATTCCGAATCGCCCGATCTATCAATATGAAAAAAAGTAAAAAATGTTGTAACCATAAAAAAAATTCAATAACGGGCGATCAAAAGATCATATATACACCAAAATGGTATCAATAAAAACATCAGCTCGGTGCGCAAAAAATAAAAATCACCCAGCCCTAAATCACGAAAATTGGAGACGCTACGGGTATCGGAAAATGGCACCTTTTTTTTTTTTTTACCAAAGTTTGGATTTTTTTTTTCATCACTTAAATAAAAAGAACTTAGACATGTTTGGTGTCTATGAAATCATAATGACCTGGAGAAGAATCCTAATAGCAGGTCAGTTTTAGCATTTAGTGAACATGGTAAAAAAAATAAAAAAATAAGTTTGGAATTGCACTTTTTTTGCAATTTCACCACACTTGGAATTTTTTTTCCTGTTTTCCATGACATGATATGCTAAAAATAATCATGTTGTTCAAAAGTATAACTAGTTCCACAAAAAAAACAAGCCCTCACATGGCCATTTTGACCAAAAAAAATTTAAAAAGTTATGGCTCTGGGAAGAAGGGGAGTAAAAAACAAAAATGCAAAAGTGGAAAATGGCCCCGGGGGTTTACGGGTTAAAGAGTAGTGTTAACCCTTTCACAATGAAAACAAGTGATCTTGTGAGATCTCACTCTTTGCAACTTAGCACTGCCAAATTCTTTACTAAGTTGATATCAGATATTAACATTCTTAGAACATTTACTACTCGATAATAGCATAATAAAAATTCAGGTCAGCTCTGGAACATGATCTCACTCTTTCACTGTGAGAGGGGCCACGGCGGGCTGTGGGATACCGTTGTATGCCAGGATCACACAACCCGGACGTTCAGATCCAAAGTTTGCTAGAACATTTGGGCCTTTCAGGGTGCATTAGGGTTCCTTCTGAATACTTCTGCTAATAAGTAATATTTAGAAAAATCACCAATCAGGGACTGCTCACTATTTTTTTAATAAAAAGGCAGACTCAGATTAATGATAGGTCCTCTTTAAGGTTTAGTGGCAATTTTAAGCAAATCTGTTAGAACCAATTAACAGTTCATGTTAAAGATGAAATCAAAAATTTCTCCCAACTATTGAGTATTTCAGAAAAAAATACATGCTAAACAGTAATAATGTAGAATAACGAGACAAAAAAACCCTGGAGAGGTAAACAAATTAAAACAAAATCATTTTGTCAAATAAACAAAGACTACATATGCATAATGTACATATTGTAAAGCATATATAGAGAATATACTGAATTACACTGGATATAAAACAATGCATACCAGAATTTTCACTTCACCTGATAGTTGAACTGGTAAAGCCACACAGAAGAGCTTATTCTAAAGTCATCTTGTGTCAGAAAAAGATCTGGAATATGAGGACCAGGGCTTACAATTTTCTTCAAATCTTTCCTTCCAAAATACACTTAGGGTACCGTTACATTTAGCGATGCACCAGGCATCCCGACCACGATATGACCCGGTCAGGATCGCTGGTGCATCGCTAAATGGTCACTAGTGAGCTGCCAAACAGGCAGATCTCAGCAGCGATGCAGTGACACAGCAGCGGTCGTTACTTACCTGTCAGACGCGGCGATGATGACGTCCTCCACCCGCATCCACGCATTGCTTGTCGGCACCAGCAGGAAGCCGTCGCCGAGAAATGGCCCAGGATGTTCTCGCGTGATCAGCGATAACCAGCGGGGGAGCCGGTCGGAGGTAAGTATCACATGTAGCGATATCGCTAGCAATATCGCTGCTGCGTCACAAAATCGGTGACACTTTAGCAATATTGCTAGCGATATCGCTATGTGTAAAGGGGGCTTTAAGTAAGTGATGCTTCATATGTGTAGGTGAGTTGTGCAGAGTTGATCATTTCATGTAAGTTGGGAGGCTTTTTGGATTTCCATTGTCTAATAATTACCAGCCTAGTGATTGGGAGGGTTGAGGGTAGGATTGTAAATATTGAGAAACATAAGATAGCTCTCAGAAAGGGAGATATGAGAAGCTGAATGCTATTGATTAATAGGCCAAAAACACTCTGCCTGAAGGCATTGATCTTGGGAGGACATGACCATAGAGCATGGAACAACAGACCTGCCATAAACAGAGATTGGAAGATACTGCAAATAATATAAATAATCTTTCTGGTAAATAATATGATCTCATCTACATTTTCATAACTGCCTTATAGTGGATGGCACAAAGTTGATGTGTCTTCAGAGTCCAGAGAAGGCTACTTATCTCCCCTCGAAACAAGAGGATTGGGTGTTGAAATTCTAACTGCTCAATCCTTCTCTTCTCTGACCGCTGTCTAGGGAAAGACGAGAGGCTGCAATATGCATCAGATGGTCCAACAGAAATCTTTGGGTTCGTGCCACTTTCACTTAATTCTTTAAATGATTGGAGAGCAATTTCCCAGATATAAGGACAGCAAAGTGACAACACAAAAGCAATATGCTGTGTGACCACCATCATGTGGGAATAACGGACATCTCCAACTAGCCCTATTTGGATTTAAATGCTTTACAAGTTTTTATTTTTGTCTTTATTTAATTTGAACTTATCCTTAGCTACTTATCAGTCAAGATTTGTATTCACAATCCTGCAGAATTTAGCTTGGTGTTTTACAACCTGGCATGTAAACTGGGATGTGGGAATGTATGAATACAGCAAAGCTGTTTGGTGTGTGTGTTGGAGTCGGCCAGGACAGTAGTTATGGCTGAGTCTAGCGGACTTTGCATGCCCTGGCCTTCCCCTACATGAAAATTACATTCTTCTGGCAAAGCACTTGCCTGCTCACTCCCTGCGTCATCAGGATCTCCACTCTGGTCCTTAGGGTTACCTGCTGCAGCTTCTGAATAAACAGACACAGTCCAGATGCAACTCAAAACGCAAAACTTTTTTTTTCAGATCTTTGCAGCACATCCAGATACATTCCATCAACAACTATAGTTCCATGTTACACAATACTGCATCTTTCCCTTCTCTCCTCTCCCTGTCACACGGCTCAAGATCGGGTCATACCACATTGTACATTTTTTCAGCATCCTCGTTGTGTACGCTCACTGCATACAGGGGGTCCCTCATCCATTTCTCCCCAGCACCAAGGGAGTCCACCCATGCTAGCAATCTCCACATCCTGAGTGACCCGCCCATCTGTCCTGCCACATTCTGTAATGCAGTATTCTTCCTGGGAAAACTCAATCTCCTGCTTCTGAGGAAACTCAATCTCATCTCCCTTCAGTTGTCACTTCACTAGCTGGCACACTGTCTCTAGATGGCTGGACAATTCCATTAACATTGCGGGGCATTGGGTAGCTCGGGCATGTCGCCCTGCCCTAACTGACTAAACCAGGAAATCCTGCTATCCTACTCCCCAACTAACCCCTCCTATGTTAACTATTTAGAGGGTGGCTCATACTTGAGAACTCTATGCCCCATCTAGTGTCTAAACTGTACACTGCACTGTCCCTATTATCTACATTGTACAGCAGAATTACAATATTGCACTGGCATTCAACAACATATATATATATACAGATATACAGGATGGTCACAATGACCCCCCCTACATGTGTAGGCTTTATCATGATTTCCAATAATAAATGTAGATTTGTGAAAGCTGCTCCAGTCTATAATTCAGCCTGCATCTAACTCTCGGAGGCTGGAAATGGTAGACAGAACAAGTAAAAATATAAAAAATTAAGTTACTTCTGCAAAGAAAAGCATATTCCCAATTGTATGTTTATTATTTTGCTGCTTTGCTTGTTTATGCTACTGTATGAACTTTGGTCAATTTATCACAATCATTACAAACTAGATTATTATTTTTTAAATTGGGCAAATTGTATAAGCATTTGTCAAATTGTGACAAATTGCTCAATTAGAATCTGCAGAAGTAAAAAGGAGTTTGAATGGGCATCATCAGTCTTCAAAGCGTTATAATCTTTCAGACTTTATGCTTCAGTTTTATTATGTGAAGAGATAAAGCAAAGACCTAGAGAATAAGGATGCATAATTTATACCAACAATAAGAAAGACCATGTTTAACAGAAAAAAAAATCAATGGCTTCACTAATGGAAAACATGAAAAAAGATAGGATGCAGTTCACAATAAGGCAAAAAAAACAATCAGTATTTGGACTGGCAAACCTCTGCGAGAATATTACTATCTG
The DNA here is from genome assembly GCF_039654945.1 of Dendrobates tinctorius. NCBI lineage: Eukaryota > Metazoa > Chordata > Amphibia > Anura > Dendrobatidae > Dendrobates > Dendrobates tinctorius. The sequence continues at coordinate 13,962,775 of NW_027361741.1, read as the reverse complement.
ACCACATGTGGACCCTGAAAGCAGGGCCGTATTTGCCATTAGGCACCCGTGGGCACGTGCCTAGGGCACCAGGATTGCGGAGGGCGGCACCTGAGCGAGTTTTTTTTTTTTTTTTTTTTAAGTCCGGGGTTGGCCCGCCCACCTTATTCTCCCGGGCCTGCCTGCCCGACCACCTCATTCTCCCGGGACTGCCCGCCCACCTTATTCTTCTGGGCCTGCCCGCCCATCTCATTCTTCCGGGCCTGAAACCTCATTTTTCCGGGCCTGCCCGTCCGCCCACCTCATTCTTCCGACCAGCCGCCCCACTGCATTTTTCCGGCTGCTGCAGGAGTCTCGGATCCCGCACCCATCCATGGTCCTCCTCGGATTCTTCTGCTGTACCGAGGACCTGAGGTGCGCGCGTCTCACTGTTTAGGGCAGTGACAGCCCGGTCTCAGGAGGGCTGGGAGTTTCAGGTGATGAGGCCTGGATGATAAGCGTGGTATACTGCCGCTTGCAGGCCAGGCAGGGGAGGAGGGTGTTGCAGTGGCCGCACCTGCCGGGCTGTGTGTCTGTATACCGGGGTGATGCGTCCCGTGTGATGCATGGTGCAGGGGCCTCTGATCACTTGTCACTGCTGTGTGGGGACAAAGGTGAGTGGCAGGCACTGATGTCACCCAGCGCCACTGTCCGTGCTGTATATGGTGGTCGCTGCCTGGAGGCTGTACATGATCATGTAGGGAAGTGTAAACCCCCTGATCTCTGAGGAATGACCCCTGTCCCACCACCCCAGCGTGCATCTCCCTAGTCCCCCCGCGTGCATCCTCCTCCTCCCCGCCACAGCAGCATGCGTTCCCCTCCTCCCCGCCACCCCCAGCGTGCGTCCCGCTTCTCCCCGTCACCCCCAGCATGCATCCCCCTCCTCCCCACCACCCCCAGCGTGCTTCCCGCTCCTCCCCACCACCCCCAGCGTGCGTCCCGCTCCTCCCCACTACCCCCAGTGTGCATCCTGCTCCTCCCCGTCTCCCCCAGCGTGTGTCCCCCTCCTCCCCGCCACCGTCAGCATGCGTCCCGCACCTCCCCGCCACCCGCAGAGTGCGTCCTGCTCCTCCCCGCCACCCCCAGCATGCGTCCCGCTCCTCCCCGCCACCCCCAGCATGCGTCTCCCTCCTCCCCGTCACCCCCAGGGTGCGTCTCCCCCCTCCCCGCCACCCCCAGCACACATTGCCCCTCCGCGATACACTGAGATTCATCAGTCTGTGACATAACATAGGGGCTAGAATTCACTCGGCCACGGGGTCCAGTGCTGGTGTTTGTGTTTTTCATTTTTATCTGATAGTTAACCTGCAGAGATTCCCTAATGATGAGCAATGTGCCTGTGGGAGCAACCAGTGGGAGGCGCCATCTCTATGGCCTGCACCTCAGCAGCCTGTGCGGCCAGGAACACTAGTGACACGTGAGGGGCGAGGACTGATCAGTGTCCTTGTACCTGGAGCCCTCATTATCATAGGAATATTTAAGTTAATAAATTGTTTTTGTAAAGCTTAAGGGTAGGTTCACATACGGAGTTTTTGCAGGGTTTTTTTTGCTGCGTTTTTTATGCTATTTTTCAGCTGCTTTTTCCATTACCAGCAAAGCCTATGAGATTTCAGAAATCTCATACACACAATTTTTTTGTCATCAGGATTTTATGCTTTGCTCTGTGTTTTTTAACATAGAGCATGTCACTTCTTTCACCGTTTTTCCAGCATTTTTCACCCATTGACTTGAATGGATGGTGAAAAATGCTTCAAATACGCTGGTTGATTTTTTTTGCAGCGTATTTGAAAAATGCAATGAAAAACGCACCAAAAATGTACATAACCTGCTTTTTTGCTGCAGCTTCTTTCCTGTCAAGCTGACAGCCGGCACAGAGAAGCTGCAGTGCGCCGGCTCCCAGGGATCAATTGTACTGGCATGTATACAGACGCCAGTACAATTAAAGCTCTGACCGCCAGGTCAGAGCAACGCCAGCAGCGTGATCAGGTCATATGATCACGCTGCTGACGTCAATCACCGGCGCCCAGAGCTAACACTGGTGGTAAGTGTGCTCCACTGTGGAGCTGAAGAAACCACCGAAGATGGGAGATGAGGGGATTTGGAGTGGGGAGGTATATAATGTGTGGGGGGGATTTGCAGTGGGGGGTGTATATAATGTGTGTGGGGATTTGGAGTGGGGATGGGGGGTACTTAATGTGTGTGGGATGATTTGGAGTGGGGATGGGGGATTTAATATGTGGGGAGATTTGAAGACACAAAATGAAGAGTATGTATGTATGAGGGCATGTATGAGGAAACAGTATGGGGGATGGGTGCAGACAGTATGGGGAGCGAATGGGTAAATGTATGTGGACACAGTATGAGTAGCGATGGAAAAATGTATGTGGACACAGTATGGGGAGTAAGGGTGATGGCATGTGTGCAGACACAGTATGGGGAGTCGGGTATGTGTGAGCAGACAGTATAGAGAGTTAGGTGGTAAATATATGAGGAGACAGTATGGTGAAAAGAGGGATGTTAGGGATGGGAATAGTGTGAGGTGACAGTATATTGCAGATATTTTTATTTAGGACCATTATAATGACACTTCTATCTTTAAGGGGATCTTGTGGAGATTTGCTGCAGAAGACCAGAGAAGATGGAAGTCTGCAGAGACTAGATGTGGATGAGAAAAGTCATCATGGGGTCTGGACAACAAGAAGAAAAGAACGATAACTACTCCAGAGGTGACGTTATCTATAAGGTACCTGGATGTAAATATTATTTGTGATACTGACTAATTCTCATGTTTTTATTTATGTTAGGAACAGTAAAGGGGTTGTCCAGGTTTGTGCTGAGTCTGCAGTCATTCCTTGTGACTGCAGACTTATGAATTCTCACAATGCTCACTGAACGCTGTTAGGATTCTCTTGTGCCGGTAATTTACATACATGCGGTCACATGCTGACTAGACATGTGTGGCCTCACTCAATGAAAATTAATGGAGTGAGGCCGGGCACATCTACCGTAGTAGGAATGTGGCCAGAAGTATATAAATCACATGCTTGTGCTGACATGACCGTGTACTCTTGCCACCGGTACGGGAGAATCCTAAATGTGTGCAGGGCATTAGTTGTAAGAATTCAGAAGCCTGCAATGTCAGGATTCAGCGCTGCAGGTTCCAGTAGTCATCACATGGACAATTCACTCATATGCGATTTTCATACTTATGGTCCTGTGACAACGAGCTCCTCTTCCTGCTTCTTCCAGCTTTTCACTGGACATTGAGAGCATTAGGGAGAGCAGCTCGTCGGTACATGACTAAGTGTGCAAATTGCCTGTGTGTGGGGGGGGAGGGGCGCCGAACTGTGTTCTTGCCCCAGGTGCTAGAGGGCATAAATACACCTCTGGCGGCACTTGCAGTTTTCCACTTGCGCTGAGACAAAAAACAAAGCTAGCAGCATTTTTTTCCGTCGCTGCAAGTACTGCATTTGCCGCATTGAGGCAAAACCGCAAGTACCGCACATGTCCGCAAGTCCCATAGGGAATGAATGAGGCCGAACGCAGTGTTGCCGTAAGTGATTAATTACGAGGCAGATGCGGAAAAACTGCTGGATCTGCCGCAAATGGCAAAAATCGCTGATGTGAAAGTAGCCTAAGTCACTGCTGGCATTGTCTGCATTAGTCATACTCGCCAATGGGGGGAGGCAGCACGAAAAGTGCCTAGAGCAGTATAAACTCTAAATATGGCCATACCTGAAAGGGTAAACTTCTTTTATCTCAGCTGATAGATGAGAGGAACATAGAAGACAGTGGGTGTATATGTGATTTTATATATTTACAGTGGAGGAAATAAGTATTTGATCCCTTGCTGATTTTGTAAATTTGCCCACTGACAAAGACATGAACAGTCTATAATTTTAAGGGTAGGTTAATTTTAACATTGAGAGATAGAATATCAAAAATAAAATCCAGAAAATCACATTGTATAAATTTTAAAAATCGATTTGCATTTTGCAGTGAGAAATAAGTATTTCATATCCTACCAACCAATAAGAATTCTTGCGTTTTCAGAACATTTAGACAACCTTAATCAACTCGTTACCTGCATTAAAGACAGCTGTATTACACAATCACCTTTATAAAAGACTCCTGTCCACAGGCTCAATTAATCAGGGAGACTCTAACCTCTACAACATGGGCAAGACCAAAGAGGTTTCTAAGGATGTCAGGGACAAGATCATAGACCTGCACAAAGCTGGGATGGGCTACAAAACCATAAGTAAAACGCTAGGTGAAAAGAAGACAACTGTTGGAGCATTAATAAAAGAATGGAAGAAATATAAAATGACTTTCAATCCACATCAATCTGGTTCACCATGCAAAATCTAACCTTATGGGGTATCCTTGATCATGAGAAAGGTGAGAGATCAACTTAAAACTACACGGGGGAACTTGTTAATGATCTCGAAGCAACTGGGACCACAGTCACCAAGAAAACCATTGGTAACACATTACGCCGTAAAGGTTTAAAATCCTGTAGTGCCCCCAAGATCCCCCTGCTCAAGAAGGCACATGTGCAGTCCAGTGTGAAGTTTGCCAATGAACGCCTGGATGATTCTGTGAGTGATTGGAAGAAGGTGCTGTGGTTAGATGAGACAAAAATAGAGTTCTATGGCATTAACTCACTTTGCCATGTTTGAAGGAAGAGAAATGCTACCTATGACCCAAAGAACACCATCCCCACTGTCAAGCATGGAGGTGGAAGCAATATGTTTAGGGGGTGTTTCTCTGCTAAGGGCACAGGACAATTTCACTGCATCAATGGGAGAATGGATGGAGCCATTTACCATAAAATCCTGAGTGACAACCTCCTTCCCTCCACCAGGACATTGAAAATGGGTCAAGGCTGGGTCTCCCAGCAAGACAATGATCCAAAACATACAGCAAAGGCAACAAAGGAGTGGCTCAATAAGAAGCACATTAAGGTCATGGAGTGGCCTAGCCAGTTTCCAGACCATAATCCCATAGAAAACTTACAGAGAGAGTTGAAGCTCCGAATTGCGAAGCAACATCCTCAAAATTTTATTGATTAGGAGATGATCTGCAAAGAGGAGTGGACCAAAATGTGCGCAAAACTCATCATCAACTACAAAAATTTTCTGACTGCTGTGCTTGCCAACAAGGGTTTTGCCGCCAAGTATTAAATCTTGCTTGCCAGAGGGATCAATTCCTACTGCAAAATGCAAATAAATTTATATAATTTATACAATGTGATTCTCTAGATTTCCCTCTTTGATATTCTACCTCTCAATGCTAAAATTAACCTATCCTTAAATTATAGAATGTTCATGTCTTTGTTATTGGGCAAACTAACAAAATCAGCAAGGGATCAAATGCTTATTTCCCCCTCTATACATACAGTATATATATATATATATATATATATATATACACTAAAGTTCAAAAGTTTGGGGTCAACCAGACAATTTTGTGTTTTCCATGAAAACTCATACTTTCATTAATCAAATGAGTTGCCAAATGAATTTAATATCTAGTCCAGACATTTACAAGATTCGAAAAAAAGATTTTTATTTGAAATAATAAATTTTCTTCTTCAAACTTTGCTTTCGTCAAATAATGCTCCCTTTGCAGCAATTACAGCATTGCAAACCTTTGTCATTCTATCATTTAATTTGCTGAGGTAATCTGGAGAAATTTCACCCCATGCTTCCAGAAGCCCCAAGTTGGTTTGGCTTGATGGGCACTTTTTGCCTACCATACAGACAAGTTGCTCCCACAACAGCTCAGTGGGGTTGAGATCAGGTGACTGCACTGGCCACTCCATTACAGATAGAATACCAACCGCCTGCTTCTTCCCTTAATAGTTCTTGCACAATTTGGAGGTGTGCTTTGGGTCATTGTCCTGTTGTAGGATGAAATTGGCTCCAATCAAGCGCTGTCCATAGGGTATGGCATGGCGTTGCAAAATGGAGTGATAGCTTTCCTTATTCAAAATCCCTTTTAACTTATACAAATCTCCCACTTTACTAGCACCAAAGCATCCCCAGATCATCATGTTACCTCCACCATGCTTGACAGATGGTGTCAGGCACTCTTCAAGCATCTATTCAGTTGTTCTGCATCTCACAAATGTTCTTCTATGTGATTCAAACACCTTAAACTTGGATTCGTCTGTCCATAACACTTGTTTCCAATCTTCCTCTGTCCAATTTCTGTGTTCTTTTGCCCATATTAAACTTTTTTGTTATTAACCAGTCTCAGATATGGCTTTTTCTTTGCCACTCTGCACAGAAGGCAAGCATCCCTGAGTCGCCTCTTCACTGTAGACGTTGACACTGGCGTTTTGCGTGTAATATTTAATGAAGCTGCCAGTTGAGGACCTGTGAGGCGTCAATTTCGCAAACTACAGACTCTAATGTACTTGTCTTGTTGCTCAGTTGTACAACAATGTTTCCCACTTCTCTTTCTACTCTGGTTAGAGCCTGTTTGTGCTCTCCTCTGAAGGGAGTAATACACACCGTTGTAGGAAATCTTCAGTTTCTTGGCAATTTCTCGCATGGAATAGCCTTCATTTCTAAGAACAAGAATAGACTGTCGAGTTTCACATAAAAATTCTTTTTTCTGGCTATTTTGAGAGTTTAATGGAACCAACAAATGTAATGCTCCAGATTCTCAACTAGCTCAAAGGAAGGTCAGGTTTATAGCTTCTCTAATCAGCCAAACTGTTTTCAGCTGTGCTAGCATAATTGCACAAGGGTTTTCAAGGGTATTCTAACCATCCATTAGCCTTCTTACACAGTTAGCAAACACAAAGTACCATAAGAACACTGGAGTGATGGTTGTTGGAAATGGGCCTCTATACACCTATGAAGATATTGCATTACAAACCAGACGTTTAGAGCTAGAATAGTTATTTACCTCATTAACAGTGTATAAAGTGTATTTCTGAATCATTTAATGTTAGATTCATTGGAAAATACAGTGCTTTTCTTTTAAAAATGGGGACATTTCTAAGTGGCCCTAAACTTTTGATTGGTAGTGTGTACATCTAATATATAAAGCTCAATGTGGGTGTGTATGTATGTGTGTATGTGTGTGTATTTCCAGGATTGGCATCCGCACCATCGCAGCTACAGTCATAAAATTTGGCACAGTCACACGTTTGGACCCTGAGAGCGTCATAGGCTATGTTGTGAGGTGAAATTTTAACCCCGCGCGTTCCAATTCACCAAACAATTTTGCCCCTATCTACATAATGGGGAAAAAGTGTGTATTAAGCCCTGCCCCTCATTATGATGTCATAATGGTTGCCATGGCAACGCTGATGTCATCATAGGTTGCAAGCCCCGCCCCTCATTATGATGTCATAATGGTTACCATGGCGATGCTAATGTCGTAATAGATTGCAATGGCGAAGATGCTGTCACAATGGTTGCCATGGTGACGATGATGTCTTAATAGGTTGAAGTGGTGACGGTTATGTCATAACGGTTGCCATGGTGATGATGATGTCATAATGGGTATATGGGCATGGGACTATGGGATGGATGATGTGTGATGGGTATATAGGCACTGGACTATGGGATGGAGGATATCTATGATGGGTATATGGGCACGGGACTATGGGATGGTGGATATGTATGGTGGGTTTATGGGCACGGGACTATGGGATGGAGGATATGTATGATGGGTATATGGGCATGGGACTATGAGATGAAGGATATGTGATGGGTACATGGGCACTCAACTATGGGATGGCGAATATGTATGATGGATATATGGGCATGGGACTATGGGATGGAGAATATGCACACAGTGGGGAAAAAAAGTATTTAGTCAGCCACCAATTGTGCAAGTTCTCCCACTTAAAAAGATGAGAGAGGCCTGTAATTGACATCATAGGTAGACCACAATTATGAGAGTCAAAATGAGAAAACAAATCCAGAAAATCTTCTAATTTGGCAAGATTTATTTTGCAAATTATGGTGGAAAATAAGTATTAGGTCGTTAGCGAAAGTTCATCTCAATATTTTGTTATATATCCTTTGTTGGCAATGACAGAGGTCAAATGTTTTCTGTAAAGGTCCCTTTACATTTAGTGATGCACCAGCGAACCTGACCACGATACGACCCGGTCAGGATCGCTGGTGCATCGCTAAATGGTCGCTAGTGAGCTGCCAAACAGGCAGATCTCACTAGCGATGCAGCAGCAGTTGGCGGTCGCACTTACCTTTGAGACGCGGCGAAGGTAACGTCCATGGCTCACTCGTCGGCGCCAGCAGGAAGCCGACAATGAGAAATGGACCAGGCCGATCTCGCGCAATCAGCGATAGCCAGCGGGGGAGCCGGTTGGAGGTAAGTATCACATGTAGTGATATCGCTAGCAATATCGCTGCTGCGTCACAAAATCGGTGACGCTTTAGCGATATTGCTAGCGATATCGCTATGTGTAAAACCCCCTTAAGTCTTCACATTGTTGGCACACACTGTTGGTGGTATGTTGGCCCATTCCTCAATGCAGATCTCCTCTAGAGCAGTGATAAAAAAGAACCTAGATATGTTTGGTGTCTATGAACTCGTAATGACCTGGAGAATCATAGCGGTGGGTAGGTTTTAGCATTTTGTGAACCTAGTAAAAAAACCAAACAACAAACAAGTGTGGGATTACACTTTTTTGCAATTTCACCGCACTTAGAGTTTTTTTTCCCATTTTCTAGTACATGACTTGACATTGCAAAATCAATAGTGTCATTCAAAAGTAAAACAAGCCCTCACATGGCCATATTTATGGAAAAATAAAGTTATGGCTCTGTGAAGAAGGGAAGCGAAAAATGAAAATGCAAAACCGAAAAAAGCTTCGGAGGTTAACAGGTTAAGCAAGAGAGTTGATAAAATCCATGGAAAGTTATGACACCAGCTGAAATCTATAATTAATTAGAAAGCAATCCTGCTACTTAGTGAAAAATACTACGAAGTGAAAAATAATATCAGCTGGTTCAACTGAGGGCCTATTAAAAGATGTGTCATTACCAAGGTGCCACAAAAGAAGCAGAAATCAGTGAGCTATCTCATGACCTTCGCAAACTTGTATATGTTTGATTGTGGCAATTTTATGGACACATGATTTCTATTTAATATGGTAATATGGAACAGAATTAAATGTCTAAAACATACATAAATGTATAATATACAGAATAAATGCATATAATATAACACCCAGAGAATAGAAATAAGGTGAATCTGTCCAAAGAAAGACATTTTTTAAAGCAAGCTATAAGAAATCCCATTTGTAGCTTGCAAACCGCCATGTTGTGATCACAGCTAGCATGTGGAAGAAGGTGCTCTTGTCAAACAAGACCAAAATAGAACTTTTTGGGCTAATTTCAAAACACTATGTGGTGAAAAATTATCACTGTACATTACCCTGAAAACACCATCCCCACTATCAGACATGGTTGTGGCAGCATTATGCTGTTGGGATGCTTTTCTTAAAGCAGGAACAACGAAGCTGGATGGAGTTGATGGGAAAATGGATGGAGCTAAATACAAGGCAACCCTGGAGGAAAACCTGTTAGAGGCTGCAAAACACTTGAGACTAGGGTGTAGGTTTAATTTTCAGCAGGACAATAACCCTAAACATACTGCCAGAGCTACAATGCAATAGTTACTTTCAAAGTATTTTCATGTGTAAATGACCCAGTCAAAGTCCAGGCCTACATCCCATTGAGAATGACCTGATAATTGCTGTTCAGAGAAGCTCCCCATCCAATATTACTGAGCTACAGCTAGTTTGCAAAAAAGAATGTGTACATTTTTCAGCCTCTAGATGTGCAAAGCAGGTAGAGACATACTGCAAAAGACTTGCAGCGATAAGAGGTCCTACAAATTATCAGGGGGGCTGAAAACAAATGTACATCATAGTTTTCAGATTTATATTTTTAAAATAATTAGACAATGATGTGCCATTTCCTTTACACTTCACAAATACTAGCTACTTTGTGTTGGCATTGTGAGGGAGGACCAGGGCTGTAGTGATGACCGAGGCCAGCTGTGTAGTCGTGCCCTGGTCTCCCATCACATGAAAACAATACTCATTGCTCGGCATATCTGTGGTTTCACTTTCTGCACTGTCAGGGTCTCCTCTGTGTTTCTGTAGGCTCCTTCTAGACGGTTTTGCACAAATCGAGACACAGTCCATTTCAACTTTCAAATGAACAATTCTACTGGTTTCCTTACACAGCACATCCATATTCATCACAGCATCAAAACAGGTACCATTATGCACATTTCTTCCTCTATCCCTGTACTTCTTTGTCATACGGCACGTGCCCGGGTGGGACCGTATCATATGGTTCCTCAACGTCCTCCCTGTCCAGACTTACTTCACTTGGAAGTTCCCTCAGCTGTTTCACCCTGGATCTGAGGGCATCTGCCCTTGCTATAAGCTACTACATGGTGAACGACCTGCCCGTCTGTACTGCCGTGATATTCCTTTCAGCTCCAGTTCTCATTACTGCTGTACTGCCGCTATTCTGTCCTAATGGTCCTGGATGGCTGGGCTCCAACTTAGAATGTTACGTGATCACTGCTTCTATCCCAGGCTCTATAGCCCATCAAGATGGTATGGGCACCCTGGTCCGACTAAACTCTTAGAGGAAGTCCTCCCTCCCTTAACTGCAGCTGACCTCTCTTATCCTTAACTATATACAGGGTGTTGACTAACTAGACACTGTCAGAACCCCATCTTGTGGACTACATGGGTGCTGCACTTTCCCTATGTCAGAAATATTATACCTATCAAGACAAATATATACATTTATACAAATATAAACAAAGGGAGTTTTTACACGGTCCCGGTACATCCCTTACAGCATATCACATAAAATCCAAATAAATTACATTTAGGTTTGTGGGTGCGACGTGAAAAATGTGGAAAAGTTCACGGGTATGAATCCTTTTTCAAGGCACTGCATTTGCAAAACTCCAGCATCTACTCATTCTCAGTAGATGTGGGCCTAATTCTACTGGCCTCATTATCACAGAACATGTTAGAGCTCATAAGAGTAATATTTTGTTTGTGCATAATGTACGTACGTCCTTATAAAACTATATTGCTCTATCCCTATGCTTTTAGCACTTGTGTAGTACATATATCATCTGTATAAAACATGACATTTTAGTCTGTCTTTTTAATATTCTACAACTTATTAAAATTATATTTTAAGACCTGCATTTACCTACATATTTTAATAAAATCAATCTAAAAAGGCTAATAAAATTCACAGTTGCTTAAAGTTAATTGCTAGCTGAGGAAGCACCAAAAGAATTATAATCATTGCTGATCCAGGAAGAACTGCTTTCATGACCTGCATTTAACTTTTCTTCTAGATTAAAAACCATATATACTGCACATATACATATTATATCCAGATAAAGAAGAGATTAATTTTATTATATGGTACGATTTTGCTTCACGTCATAAGGTATTTTCTTTATTTTGATGCATGACTTCCGGTAAAGAGTTGTCACAGACTAGTTCTAGGCATTATCACAAAACTGTAAAACGGCCTTGTTGAAAGTCTGTTATAGTAGTTGCAGTCCCCAGCCATATTGCTACAGTACATTGATATAAAACGTTCAGCATCAAGCAGAATGATAGACTTCTTTGCAAGTTCTGTATCACTCAAAAAGCAATATCATTTCAGATCTGGGTTCATCCTGCTAATGACATCTAGACAGCTAACAAACCATGGACATGGTTGTATTCTCGCTTTAAGCATTAGCCAGGCAGTATAATCAGAAGTACAGGGCTGAATTCTGTCCGCAAGGCTTTCCTGATTTCCCAGGATAGAATCAATGCCCTTAAAGAGGTTGTCCTCAATAATGTGCAGTGGGCAGATCGATATAAACCTTGGAAATAAGGCTTTCTTGAAATACCTTACGTTTCCAAATGTGCCTGTGAGCAGTGCTATAGCAGTCCGCTCATCCTCATCATGTGACCCCCGGATGCAGCAGCCTCTGATGTCCAGTGATGTCACATCAATGTTCGAAATTGGAAGCTGACTCTGCATTTCAGAGGCAGGACCCAGTCTCCCTGAATGACATGTGGGCAGAGTTTTCACTGCACGGCACAGGCCAGCATCATGTGGGCTTGCTGCGCTCTGATAATGAAAGCAGTAAGGCTGTGTTCACAATTTTGCAGCTGGTTTCTTCACCTTTTTCTTCATTTTAATGGGGTTTTGTCAATTTCATAAAGAATTAAAATTGCAAAGTGCTGGTAAAATCATGGGCATGTGAGTAGTCAGACATCTCAGCGTGTGCAGGGAGAATTCCTCTCCTCCCTGCAATTAAACATTCAGATGTCAATCACAATGTGATACCAGTGCACTGTTGGTAATGATCCACAGCTGATCCTTACTGTGGGTGTGATAACAGCAGACCCTTAGTCTACCTTCCCACGATGAGCTTTTGGTGAGTTTCTTTGCTGCACATTCTTAAAAAAATGCAAGTGACCGATTGTATTTAATGGGTGTCAAAATGGCGTAGAAAATCTGCAACATCAAAAATTAACAAAAAGCTCATTGTGAGAATGTAGCCTTACTGTGGGTGTGATACAACCATACTGTTGGAGTGATAACTTGCTTTCCCGGATGCATTAAACATCGGATTCCTTTTAAAGTTTTGAGAAATCTTAATAAATCAAACAACTCTTAAAAACTGAAGATAAATTTTAGGCAACCAGACACATTTGCGTTAAAACACTGACTTTCTTCTTAGGGATTTGCTACATCTTGTGTTTCATAGAACAACGTGAAAAATATTCAGAATTGAGAGTCCTCAATGGTTGATACCTTTTACTGGCGAACTGAAAAGCTCGTAAGACATTGCAAGCTTTCGAGACTACTCAGGTCTCTTCATCAGGCAAATAAACTAATATATGTTAGCCATTAAAAGGTATCAACCACTGAGGACTCTCAATTCTGAATATGTTTCTATCTACTGGCTAACACTGTACAAAGATATACGTCTTTCCTGTATAGAACAACATGTTATGTTTTCCTATCCTTTTTTTAAAAAGTAAATAATAAAACAAGAATATTTCGTGAACTATGGCCATTACACCTATATTTTGTCTCCAAAGATTAATTACGAGTAAGTATGCCTGGGTATTTTCTTACTCCGCAATAGTGCTTCTGCCTCCTTCGCAAGTGTATAATTAAAATGAAAATGAATAAATACTAAAAGCTCGAACAGTTTAAGACTCTTGGCATAAGTTACTGTGAACATTAAACATAGTTGTCCAAGTAATTGTTTGGCTGCATGGCTGCTTGTTTATAGATATATCACAGGAATGCTCAAACACAAAAACCACTTAGCTCTAAATACACTGAAAACTATATAAAGTTACGTGCCACGGGTTCTCAGTTTAGAATTAAATGACTGGTAACCATAGCTTCTAGTAAAATATATATGTACTAAACAATCCAAGTAAATTTTATTCTCTAATACAAGTACAGCCTTGAGAACATCTCGTAAGCCACATATATGAGCATGTAGGTCATAGAAATTTAAATTAAATGGTACCTTCATATCTGCAATCTGGTGTTTTATTCTAGAAAAATCCACATCTTTCTTATTATTAGATAACCTGTTAAAATCTATGGGTCAGACACAGATCTCCTGGAGACTCTTCCTCCAGAGCTTATTTTAAATGAAAAGGGGAGTTACCAGTGTGAAACATGTAATGACGGACAGTCTACTGATCCTGATTAAGAAAAACGTCGATTTCTCTGGAATAAGACATCCAATCACAGATATCAAGGTATCATTATATTCATCTTCCTATGACTTACCCGCCCATATAAACGACTCAGGAGGGTTGATTCTACTCACAGAATCCCTTTAGCTACTGGTACATAAAGGCCATGTACAAGATATTTTTGCAATTCATGTAAGTTTTACTAATCCAAAGCATAAAAACAAAGATAAAAACATTAAGGAAAGACTGCAAAAAAAAAAAATATATATATATATATTTCTATTGTTATGCAAAAAGGCTGTGTAAAATTGTTAAAAATTGTAGAATATCCAATGTGTAATCTAGCTCAGATGGGTCCGTTAAAAAATATTAAATCTCTATTGAAGAAAAGCTTTTTCCATAAAAATTATGATCACATAGCATAAAAATTCACAACCCCCATGTGGGAATAGTAGCGTGGGCAGATGCGTTTCGAACAGTAGTTCTTAGTCCTTGCATACCATTCAAAACTAAGTGCACCCTTAAATACCACATCCTGTCCCAACCATTTGTCTAATTACAAACAATCCCATATCAAATTCTTCACCTACTGAGAGGTGCCATCCCTATTTAAAAATCAGAAAATAGACATAGACAAAAAACTAGACAATAAGAAATGCGCAAAACACACACAATCTAGTCCTTTGGTATTGGATGATTTTCATGAGATGGTGGAAAAAGAATTGCACAAACTAAAAGAAATGATACATAGAAGAAATACCCCCTCTAATTTAACTATGAATGAAAAGGAAGCTTTGGAAGATCTGCGATCCAATAAAGATCAAGGGGGAGCGGTTGTCCTCCTCAATGCTGGACTTTACGAGAAACTGAATATGGAAATGCTATCAGACGTTAATATATATCAAGAACTGAGTTTTGATCCTACAACTACATTTTTGCGTCTTTTGAAGAAATTGGTACAGGAAGGGGTTAAAATGGGGGCAATAACGGAGGAATTGTCAGAGGATATGTTAGTTCAATCTCCAATAGTACCGATATTAAATTCTCTGCCAAAGATTCATAAGGTTAAATATTCTCCCCCTTTGTGCCCGATAGTTGCAGGAATTGGTAATTTGGGGGAAAAACTCAGCTCATGGCTTGATCTATATTTACAACCTCTTGTTAAAAATATCCCTAGTTATTTGAGGGATGCGAAGCATGTTATATCCTCTTTGGATGGTTTTATCTGGCCGATTCATAGTTTGTGGCTCTCTTGTGATGTGGTGGGATTATATCCTAGTATACCACATGGAATAGCACTGGAATTATTATCAGTTTTTTTGAGCGTACATAGTGAATGTTGTTGTGAGTTCATTTTCCCCTTCACCATTGAGGTCTGATGAACTCCCTCTTCTGGTGAAGGAAGGTAGTGAGGCTGATTACCAAGCACCTGAGCAGGATGATGATGACTGGGTGACTGGAGTTGCTGACTGGATATAAGGCAGCTGACACCCTTCTGCCTTGCTGGTGATTCTCTGAGGGATTCTAGGAGACCAGTCTGATTCCTGCTCCTCAAAAGCTAAGTTTTCTGCTCTGCTTTTTGCATTTGTGTTTTGGTTTTGTTTTGCCTTGTTTTTCTGGATTTCTGCCATTCCCTGCTGGGGTGAGCTGAATTCCTTTTTGCTCTGTCTTCAGAAAATACCTGAGTACTGATATAGTCTTTTTGAAGCCTAGCATCTTCAGGGCTTTTTTCCCTATCAGTCTGTTGGCTCTTGTTTTGATAGGGTTTTGGCGGATTGCAGACAGCAGCTTTTCTATCCTGTCCTATTTAGTTAGCTTGGGCCCCATCATTTGCTCAGCCTATCTTTCTATCTGTGTGAGTGTTTTTTCATCTTGCTTCACCATCATTATATGTTGGGGGCTGCCTATTGCTTTGGGGTCTGCTCTGGGGCAGTTTAGATTTCCCTTTCTGTCTTTAGGCTATTTAGTTCTCCGGCTGTGATCAAGGGGTCTAGGGCACCGTAGGAACCCCCCACGGCTCCTGCTAGTTGTTGTTGATAGGTTCAGGGGTCTGCAATCCGATAGCTGCCAACTTCTCTGGTTTTCTGGACTTAGCTAGTATTTCTGTTTTTGCCTCCTACGGTGACTCATTCATAACAGAATGTACTTCAAAAATTAAAGAATTCATCATAATGGCAACTGAATTTTTGCTGGTTCAAAACTATTTCTCTTTTAATGGACATTTCTATTTACAAAGCCAGGGAACCCCAATGGGAGCAGGATTTTCACCATCCATAGCAAATATTTGTATGGCTGCATGGGAGGAGCGGTACATTTTCTCGGCTGCGTCCAATCTCCTGTCCCATGTCAGGTGATATGGTCTTTATTTTGATGACCTCCTCCTGATATGGGATAGCACTGAGGAGGCGACCGGGGAATTTGTATATTTGATGAACCAGAATGATATGAATTTAAAATTTACACATACAGTGCAAAGGAATAAAATTGATTTTTTTTTTGGATATTTCTCTCAAGTTTTCACCTAGGGGATTAATCATTAGAAAGGATACAGCGACAAATTCTATGCTCTACGCAATATGCTGCCACTCTATTAAAACTACTGTATACAAAATATTCCATTAGGTGAATTAATTACGAGTTAGAAGGAGAACTTCCTCAGATATTACATTCAAAAAGGAACAATTTCAGGTTAATACGAGATTAAAAA
Organism: Dendrobates tinctorius; assembly: GCF_039654945.1. Classification (NCBI taxonomy): domain Eukaryota; kingdom Metazoa; phylum Chordata; class Amphibia; order Anura; family Dendrobatidae; genus Dendrobates; species Dendrobates tinctorius. Next base: position 13,946,288 of record NW_027361741.1, on the reverse strand, counting down.
AGCGTGGATATTGTCAATGGATGTTGGATAGCGCGAACAATTCTATCGCTGTAAGGAATAGACAGGATACGTTAAAAGAAAAGATATCAGTTAACACACGACAGGTTTCCAATCAAATTACATTTGTAACATAGTTTAGACCTCAGTTTTCTGAAATAAAAATATAATTAATAAATATATTCCAGTATTATATCTAATAACATATTAAGAAATATTTTGAAGCAACCCTTTAGATTTTCTGCCAAACGTGCACCACCTTTGGGTGATGTTTTATCGCCAAGTCTTTACATGAATAATACCTTATTAAGGGAGAGAACATGGCTGAATACTGTTGGGTTTTATAAATGTGGACATCGCACATGTCTCTGCTGCGAACATGTAGAGAGTACAACAGAATTTAAATCTATGACAATTAATGAATCCTATAAGATTAAGTCATTTATTAATTGTAATAGTACTTTTGTAACATATATAATATCCTCTGTGATATGCAAAGTCCAATATGTGGGATATACAACTAATCAATTAAAAGATAGGATCAGGCAGCATCTTTCTGATACAGCCAGTAACAAAATGGTTAAATGTTCGGCTGTATCAAAACACTTCTCTTTACACCACAATGGAAATACTACAATGTGTAGCATTACTGGAATTGAAAGAGTTTTTAAGCCCTTTAGAGGGGGAGATCATCACAGAAAGCTGTTAAATAGAGAATCGTGGTGGTGCAAACAAGAGTCCCCACAGGAATGAAAATCAAGCATGATCTAACATATCATTATATATGAGTGGGATTTTTTCTACATCTTGCCTGGCAGTATAAGGTATAGATATTTGTTTGTGATAAGATTGTACTATTATGTGTGTCTTGCCAATTTCTTATTGTGTAGTTTTTTTGCCTATTTTCTGATTTTTAAATAGAGGTGACACCTCTCAGCAGGTAAAGAATTTAATCGGGATTGTGTGTAATTAGACAAATGGCTGGGACAGGATGTGGTATTTAAGGGTGCACATAGTATTAAATGGTATGCAAGGACAAAGGCTGGTTTCACACTAGCGTTTTTTAACGCAGCGCATCGTGCGCGTACATGTGCATGCGTCCAGATCTCCTATCTTTAACATGGGGGCGCATGGTCTAGCGTTTGAACGCGTTCGTATGCGTTTTCGTGCGCATGTGTTTTTTTGTGGTGTGCGCCCAGGCGCGCCGGACGCAACCTGTTGCATTTTTGGTCCGTCGGACCTGCCTCAAAAAATGCATGCGCACGCAATGCGACAAAATAACACATTACAGCCTATCGGAACACAGACGTTCGCATGGACATGCGCAGGTCAGTGTTTAAAATTGCATGCGTTTTAATAGTCAATACGGCTACAAACTGATTAAAATGCATGCACATAAAATAAGCAAATGCATGCAAAACGCTTGATGCATTTTTTGTATGCGTTTGGACTGCGCATGCAGCGCAGCGCAAAAAAACGCTAGTGTGAAAGTAGCCTCAGAACTACTGTTCGAAACGCGTCTGCCCACGCTACTATTCCCTTGTTGGGGTTGTGAATTTTTATGCTATGTGACCATCTTTTTTATGGAAAAAACTTTTCTTCAATAAAGATTTAATATTTTTTAAGCGTGGTTCAGGACCTGGGAAGGTTTGGGGCTACATTACAGCAAATGGAGTTGGGGATTTGGTTAAGATTAATGTTATTCTTAATACTGAGAAATACAGGTAGATACTTATCCATCATACAATACCATCAGGAAAGGGTCTGATTGGCTCCAATAATTTTCTGCAGCAGGACAAGGACCCCAAACATACAGCCAATGTCATTACCAACTATCAAGTGTACCTAGAAGAATTGATATTTTGATACTGTTCTGAAGGCAAAGTGTGGTCACACCAAATATTGATTTGATTTAGATTTCTTTTTTGTTTATTTACTTAATAATAATAAGTTAGCAAGCAGCCTGAATGGGACAACTCCCCACCTCTGCTGGCTGTCTTCTCTGCTGCAATATATCCTAATGGTACAAATCCATACTTCTGCTCGCTGTCTGTCATCTGCTGCTTTACTATTTTGCAACATATTTTAATGTGCCTGCTAAAGCTTTGGTATAATTCATTTGTTGCACTGTATTTAATACTTACTGCTTTATATCCGTGACTGGGGCCTCTCTAGATTTTATCAGGTGGAAGGTGCTATAGCACATAGATGTGGCCAGATCTAGTGCCTTTGATCATCTAACCACCCCCTGCTGTGCTGGCCCCAGCTGCCAAATTATCCCAAACCAGCTCCCACAATCCCTCTCTACTGACCCTGTAGTGTGTCCTATTTATTTAGTAGTTTTCTAAGGGGAAGCACGCAGTGTGGGGTGCAGCACGCAAGCATCCCATAAGCAAAGCATCACAGAAGCTAAGCATCAAGCAAAATGGCAGTTATTCCATGGCAGTTAGTCAGGGCAGGAGTCAGGTAAACCACACTTTGCTCTCCCTTTTAGCCATGTGTTTTATTTCTATCCTCCTGCATTCCCTTGCCATTCACCGCACCATCCCCCCTCCATCACGACTCATACACATTAGCCCCTCTATACTTCCCTCTCCCATGTACAGCTCCCATGCACTCCTCAGCTTCCTGAAAACCCTCAGTCCATCTTGCCCAAACAAATCGCACAAAAAACTACATACAATTCCAACAACTACTTGCTCTTTATCTTCCTACTCCTACTGATTGCAGGGGACATCTCACCCAACCCTGGTCCACCATCCCCCAACCTCAACCCCTACCCTACCTCATATTGAAACCATAATAATCTTATTAATATTACTTGCACTCCTTCATCTCCATCTTTTAATTGTGCCCTCTGGAATCCACGGTCTGTTTGTAACAAGCTTCCTTTCCTGCACAACTACTTTCTGAACAACTCTTTTAGTCAGTTGGCCCTCACTGAAACCTGGATTCAGTATTCTGACACTATCTCCCCTGCTGCCATTTCCTATGGTGGCTTACAATTCTCCCATTCCCCGAGACCCACAAACAGACATGGTGGTGGAGTCGGCATACTCCTGTCCCCACAAAACACTATCCAGGTCATCCCCCCCAGTTCCATCACTCTCATTCCCTTCTTTTGAGATCCACATCATCAGGCTCTTCCATCCCCTCTCCCGCAGAGTAGCTGTCATATACCGGTCCCCAGGCTCACCCACCCACTTCCTTGACCACTTTTCAGCCTGGCTGCCACATATCATGTCCTCAGAACTACCAACCCTTATCCTGGGAGACTTCAGCATCCCCATTAACAGCCCCACTTCCACATCTGCATCCCAGCTTCTATCACTAACCACTTCTCTAGGTCTCTTGCAGCTCTCAACCTCTGAGACACACAAGGACGGTAACACCCTTGACCTGGTCTTTGTCCGGCTCTGTTCAATCTCCCACCTAAATAACTCACCGCTTCCACTCTCTGACCACAACATTCTCTCCTTCATGCTCTCAAATCCTTGCCCACCCCAGCTCACTCCTACCTACCACACATTCAGAAATCTACAAGCCATTAACCTTCAGACACTTTCAGACTCCCTACACTCATCACTGTCCCCAATCTCCTCTTTTTTCTGTCCTGATCTGGCTGTTCATCACTACAACGACACTCTTAGAAGCAAACTTGTCCAAGTAGCACCCCACACCCTCAGAACTTCCAAACACAGAGTAAAACAACCCTGGCTCACATCGCAAACTCAACTTCTCCAGCGATGCTCTAGGAGTGCTAGACGCCTATGGAGAAAAACCCGCACACCAGAAGACTTCATCCACTTCAAATTTATGTTAAGAACCTATAACGCTGCCCTTCACCTCGCCAAACAGACCTACTTCACCACCCTGATCTCCTCACTAGCCAACAACCCCAAGAAACTTTTGAAACCTTTCACTCCCTTCTCAGGCCAAAAGCACAAGCCCCTAACACAGACATTTGTTCTGATGACCTAGCCTCCCACTTTATAGAAAAAATAGATAATATCCATCAGGAAATCTGCTCCCATCATCAGGTAGTGTGACTCCCATCCCTCCCTACATTTCCCATGGCTCACTTTCCACATTTGATCCCATCACAGAAGAAGTCTCCAGACGCCTCTCTTCTTCTCGTTGGACTACATCCACTACAGACACCATTCCCTCACATCTCCTACAGTTTCTCTCTCCAGTCATCACAACTCACCTAACTACAATCTTTAACCTCTCCCTCTCCTCGGGCATTTTCCCATCCTCCTTCAAACACGCCATCGTTACTCCATTAATAAAGAAACCCGCTCTCGACCCATCCTGCACAAACAACTACAGACCAGTCTCCAATCTCCCCTTCACCTCTAAACTTTTGGAGTGCCTAGTCTACTCCCGGCTTACCCATTACCTCTCCACTCACTCCTAGACCCTTTACAGTCCTGCTTCTGCCCCCTACGTTCTACTGAAACTGCACTCATCAAAGTGACCAATGACCTGACAACAAAATGTAATGGTCACAACTCTCTGCTCATTCTTCTCGACCTTTCTGCAGCTTTCGACACTGTTGACCACTGTCTCCTACTCTCTAGGCTCCAGTCACTGGGCATTAAGGACACTGCTCTCTCCTGGTTCTCTTCATATCTTTCTGACCGCTCCTTCAGTGGTTTCTCTGGCTCCACGTCATCTCCTCTTCCTCTCGCTGTCAGGGTACCTCAGGGCTCAGTCCTTGGCCCCCTTCTCTCTCTACATGGCCCCAATTGGACAAACCATTAGCAGATTTGGCTTTCAGTACCATCTTTATGCTGATGACACACAACTATACACGTCATCCCCTGACCTTACCCCCGCTGTACTACAGAACGCCAGTGACTGTCTGTCCGCAGTCTCCAACATCATGTCCGCTCTCTATCTGAAATTCAACCTCTCAAAAACTGAACTTCTTCTGCTCCCGTTGTCTACTAACCTCCCTAAATCTGACATTTCCCTCTCCGTGGGCGTCACCATAATAACACCCCGGCAGCAGGCGCGCTGTCTGAGTGTTATGTTTGACACCAATCTTTTTCCTTTACATCCCATATACAATCTCTTGCCGCTTACACCTAAAGAACATCTTTAGAATCCGCTCTTTTCTCACCATGGAAACAACAAAAACCCTCACTGTAGCATTGATCCACTCCCACCTGGACTACTGCAACGCTCTATTTATTGGCATCCCCATTACTTGACTATCCCCTCTCCAGTCCATCCTTAATGCAGCAGCCAGGGTCATCCATCTGGCTAATCGGTACTCTGACACACCTGCTCTTCGCCAGTCCTTACATTGGCTGCCCATTCATTATAGGTTCCAATTCAAAGTACTTGTTCTCAACCACAAAGCTCTCCACAGTGCAGCACCCCCCTATATCTCCTCCCTCATTTCTGTCTATCGGCCTAACCGACTGCTGCGCTCTGCAAAGCACTTTCGACTAACCTCTGCACTAATCCGTACCTCCCACTCCCGACTCCAAGACTTATCCCACGCTGCGCCAATCCTTTGGAATGCTCTACCCCAAGAAATTAGGACAATCCACAATTTGCATATTTTCAGGCGTTCCCTCAAGATACATTTCTTCAGAGCGACCTATCACGTTCACTAATCAAAGTCATTCTATGTGTATGCATGTGTAGCCCATTCACTATCTCAATCCATCCCTCAAGATGGCTGGACCAGTATTGTAAATACACCATTGTAAGTACACACCTGTACTTTGTCTCTCCCCCACCTCATTGTAGATTGTAAGCTCTCGCAAGCAGGGTCGTATTATTGTGCTTTAATTATTGTATGGTTAACGTTGTTACTTATGACTTGTGTTTTGAAACTGTTAAACTGTAAAGCGCTGCGGAATATGTTGGCGCTATTTATATATTTATTTATATAAATAAAGATTATTATTATTATTATTCCAAAGACATAGTGAAATTTACATTGTGAGCCCCAGTGGGGACAGCGATGATAATGTCTGTAAAGCGCTGTGGAATAAGATAGCGCTATATAAGCAAAGCATAATAATTTTTTACTTAAATTGGTTTGATGCCATATTCCCAAGATCAGTGAATTCCAACCTATGGGACCCTCATGATACAGAGAATGAGTCTAATATTCAGACGAACGATGATCTTTGGGGACCAGTCATGTCATAAATTGTAGACATGACCAAATCTGTTTACAGCTCTATTCTCTTCTTCATATAATCCATATAAAAAACTGTTTATGTGCACTGGTACAAAAGTTATTAAAAGCTCATCTCAACGAGCCCT